>NC_082663.1:38457000-38766000 GCF_025265405.1 Mesoplodon densirostris | reverse complement strand
TAATTATAAGAATGGATGGAGGAATAGCAGTTGCTGTGACCTTATTTATCATATAGTTACATGGTTCTGTGTACCTTCCCCTATATTCTCTGAAGTAATACATCCTTTTCAAGCCCAAAAGGACTGCAACCTTTGGAATTTCTGATTTGCCTCCATTTTTTCCCCAGTATACATATAGTTATAGCAGATTTCAAAGATTGGCTTTTATGAACTCTGGTAGCCTCCAAGGGCATTTTATATTTTATGATATTTTATGATAATATATTTTATCATTATACATTATATCATATATATTATAATACATATAATTATATATAAATATTTATATATAATTATATATATATTATATATATAATTATATATAATTGTATATATTATATATACATTTTATCATTCTACATTATATATATATATATAATGATTATATCATTATCATATGATAGTATATTTTATGATAATATGGAAATGCCATATATTTTTCAAGGCAATATTATTCTGAATTCAGTGAAAGTACAACTGACTTGTGCTATTATTTTTGTATTACAATGAATATGAACAGTCTGCTCTTTGATCATTATGAATTTCTGTAACATAGGAAAAGTAAATATTTTTGTCCAGTGTTCCTCAATGCAAAGTATTAGTAGTCTTCTAACAAACATTTATTGAGCTACTATTAACTATCTTTTAGTGTTTAAGTTCTTGGGATCTATTAGTGAAAAAATGGGAAAAAAAGTTCCTTTTCTTATGAAGTTTCTATTTTAACAAAGAGCACTGAACATAATAAAAAGTAGATGACATAGTTTTAAGAACTCAAAAAGTTTTATGTAAAAAAATGTAAAAGCAGGGCTTCCATGGTGGCTCAGTGGTTGAGAGTCCGCCTGCCGATGCAGGGGACACGGGTTTGTGCCCCGGTCCGGGAAGATCCCACATACCGCGGAGCGGCTGGCCCCGTGAGCCATGGTCGCTGAGCCAGCACGTCCGGAGCCTGTGCTCCACAGCGGGAGAGGTCACAACAGTGAGAGGCCTGCGTATCGCAAAAAAAAAAAAAAAAAAAGTAAAAGCAGGGTAAGAGGCTCAAGAGTAATGGGAGCGGGGGTGGGGGTGGGGGTTGGGAAGTGTTAGGAGAAGGCAGTTTGCAGTAATAAACTAGATGATCAGGGAAGGCCGCAGAGAATGTCAAATTTGAACCAAGACTTGAACCAGGAATAATGGCAGATGTTGCTGGTAAGTCCTCTATGCATTCATCCAAATTTAGACAGTCCTTATTTAATACATGTTTCATACTCTCCAGTCAAGATTACTATATTCACAGTGTAGTCCAGCTTCTCATGAGTGTGAAAATCATTTGTGTTGTATCTTTTAAAAATAGCAAAAGATAAGTTAGTATTTCTAGTTCAAAACCTGCTTTCCTCCTCTCTCCCTCAGCCAATAGGATCTGGCTGTGACTTTAACCCAGGCTTCCAAGATTAATTCACCCATGTGGTGCACATGTCAATCTTGCATTTTCTAACAACTTGGCCTGAATATATTAATTTTATTTTATTTATCTATCTAGACGTACACATCTGAAAGAAATAATTACACTAAGTTTTCATTGAATTTTTCTTCAAATCTTGATACATGTAACACGCTGCTTCATAACAATAATATTCTTGGGTTATTTTGAAAATATTAAAAAATGTTCGAGTCAGAAATTGGACAAAGAGCTCACATTATTTTGCCTATTTTCTCAGGAGGAATAAAGTCAGTAGAAGTCCTTGTGTATGCACATATGTCTTTAAAAATTCATTTATGACAATAGATTTTCATGCTTGTGATGCTCACTTTAGGGCAAAGTTCTGATAGAATATGCCTTTTAATTTTGAAATGACCTAGATATATCAAAAATAGTGATTGGGCCACCATACATTGCTCTAACCAAAAGAATATATAGAGCTGATTCTGCACAATTTCCCTCATTTTACTGATCTTTTCAATGTACCACTAGTGCTGTTCTCAAAAATGTATTTGATATTGAACAAGAAAGGTTTTTAAGAAAGCCTCAGTGTAAGTCACCAGATATAACTTTTATTTTTCTTGTATGAACTCACCAAGTGCAGAGCATGGCAAAAGATATGTGCTTATCATTTTCAAATTCTTAGTAGCTACTGATATATCATGTACTTGATTTTCAGCTTTAGTGTATTCATCAGAAATATTTTCAGTATCCCGAATTATTGTTAAATACAATGTGGTTAATAAGGACCTAAAATTGTCAATGTAGTGATGTTACTGTTTCAACTTCTTCTGGCTTTAGGTAGAGGAATGTTCAAAGTTTTAATATATTAGTTACAGTTATGCAGTTTAAGAAAGTAAGAAACAGTTACTGTTACAGGGGATGCAAAACACCTGATGAATTACAGGCACCGCCCCCCCCAATGGAAATGTAGAAGAGATGCTCATTAAAAGTATACCATAGAGGTTGAATTTTGGACAACTAGGATAATTGTAAACATCTGCTTTTATGATTAAAATTGTTTGGTTATTATTATTGCCTACATATTTGAAGATACATACAAATTATCTCAATTTTAAAAACTCATAAAGATTTTTATTTTATATGTATAAATATAATTTAATATATGTATCTATATTCCTATACTATGTCATTTCTTTAATAATATTCCTTTACAGTATTCCTAAAATGTTTCCCTTAAATTATAGATTAAAGATTTTTTAAAATTAATTTTTATTGGAGTATAGTTGCTTTACAATGTTGTTAGTTTCTGCTGTACAGCAAAATGAATCAGCTATACATATACATATGTCCTCTCTTTTTTGGATTTCCTTCCCATTTAGGTCAACAGAGAGCACTGAGTAGAGTTACCTGTGCTGTACGGTAGCTTCTCATTAGTTATTTATTTTATACATAGTATCAATAGCATATATATGTCAATCTCAATTTCCCAATTCATCCCACCCCCCCTTCCCCCTTGGTGTTTGTTCTCTACATCTCTCTATTTCTGCTTTGCAAATAAGATCATCTATACCATTTTTCTAGATTCCACATAGATGCATTAATATACAATTTTTGTTTTTCCTCTTTCTGACTTACTTCACTCTGTACGACAGTCTCTAGGTCCATCCACATCTCTGCAAATGACCCAACTGCATTCCTTTTTATGGCTGAGTAATATTCCATTATATATATGTACTACAACTTCTTTATCCATTCATCTGTCAGTGGACATTTAGATTGCTTCCAAGGCCTGGCTAATGTAAATAGTGCTGCAGTGGACATTGGGGTGCATGTGTCTTTTTTTTCTTACTTTCTTTCTTTTTTTTTTTTTTTTTCGGTATGTTGTGGCCTCTCCCGTTGTGGAGCACAGGCTCCGGATGCACATGATCAGCGACCATGGCTCACGGGCCCAGCCGCTTCACAGCATGTGGGATCTTCCTAGTCCGGGGCATGAACCCGTGTCCCCTGAATTGGCAGGTGGACTCTCAACCACTACGCCACCAGGGAAGCCCCATTTTTTTTTATTCAAACAGAAAGTCACAAAAATTATAATCATCCTCATCAGTTCACTCAGTCCCATTTCTGCCCTGCAAACCAGTTCATCTGTACCATTTTTCTAGGCTCCACATATATGCATTAATATACAATATTTGTTTTTCTCTTTCTGACTTACTTCATTCTGTGTGACAGTCTCTAGATTCATCCACATCTCAACAAATGACTCAATTTTGTTCCTTTTTATGGCTGAGTAATATTCCATTGTATATATGTACCACAACTTCTTTATCCATTCGTCTGTCACTGGGCATTTAGGTTGCTTCCATGACCTGGCTATTGTAAATAGTGCTGCAATGAACATGTCTTTTTGAATTATGGTTTTCTCTGGGTATATGCCCAGTAGTGGGATTGTTGGATCATATGGTAATTCTATTTTTACTTTTTTAAGGAACCTCCATACTGTTCTCCATAGTGGCTGTGTCAATTAACATTCCCATCAACAGTGTAAGAGGGTTTGCTTTTCTCTGCACCTTCTCTGGCTTTTGTTGTTTGTAGATTTTCTGATGATGCCCATTCTAACTGGTGTGAGGTGATACCTCATTGTAGTTTTGATTTGCATTTCTCTAATAATTAGTGATGTTGAGCAGCTTTTCATGTGCTTCTTGGCCATCTGTATGTCTTCTTTGGGGAAATGTCTATTTAGGTCTTCTGCCCAGTTTTGGATTGGGTTGTTTGTTTCTTTAATATTCAGCTGCATGAGCTTTTTGTATATTTTGGAGATTAATCCTTTGTCTGTTGATTCATTTGCAAATATTTCCTCCTATTCTGAGGGTTGTCTTTTCATCTTGTTTATGGTTTCCTTTGCTGTGCAAAAGCTTTGAAGTTTCATTAGGTCCCATTTGTTTACTTTTGTTTTTATTTCCATTACACTAGGTGGTGGATCAAAAAAGATCTTGCTGTGATTTATGTCAAATAGTGTTCTTCCTATGTTTTCCTCTAAGAGTTTTATAGTGTCGGGTCTTACATTTAGGTCACTAATCCATTTTGAGTTTATTTTTGTGTATGGTGTTAGGGAGTGTTCTAATTTCATTCTTTTACATGTAGCTGTCCAGTTTTCCCAGCACCACTTATTGAAGAGACTGTCTTTTCTCCATTGTATATCTTTGCCTTCTTTGTCATAGGTTAGTTGACCATAGGTGCACGGGTTTATCTCTGGGCTTTCTATTTTGTTCCATTGATCTGTTTCTGTTTTTGTGCCCGTACCATATTATCTTCATTACTGTAGCTTTGTAGTAAAGTCGGAAGTCAGAGAGTCTGTTTCCTCCAGCTCTGTTATTTTCTCTCAAGACTGCTTTGGCTATTCGGGGTCTTTTGTGTCTCCATACAAATTTTAAGATGATTTGTTCTAGTTCCATAAAAAATGCCATTGGTAATTTGATAGGGATTGCCTTGAATCTGTAGATTGCTCTGGGTAGTATAGTCATTTTCACAATATTGATTCTTCCAATCCAGGAACATGTTATATCTCTCCATCTGTTGGTACCACCTTTAATTTCTTTCATCAGTGTCTTATAGTTTTCTGCATACAGGTCTTTTGTCTCCCTAGGTAGGTTTATTCCTAGGTATTTTATTCTTTTTGTTGCAATGGTAAATGGGAGTGTTTCCATAATTTCTCTTTCAGATTTTTCATCATTAGTGTATAGGAATGCCAGAGATTTCTGTGCATTAATTTTGTATCCTGCAACTTTACCAAATTCATTGATTAGCTCTAGTAGTTTTCTGGTGGCATTTTTAGGATTCTCTATGTATAGTATTATGTATCTGCAAACAGTGACAGTTTTACTTCTTCTTTTCCAATTTGTATTCCTTTTATTTCTTTTTCTTCTCTGATTGCTGTGGCTAGGACTTCCAAAACTATGTTGAATAATAGTGGTGAGAGCAGACATCCTTGTCTCATTCCTGATCTTAGAGGAGATGCTTTCAGTTTTTCACCATTGAGAATGATGTTTGCTGTGGGTTGTCGTATATGCCTTTTATTATGTTGAGGTAGTTTCCCTCTATGCTCACTTTCTGGAGAGTTTTTATCATAAATTGGTGTTGAATTTTGTCAAAAGCTTTTTCTTCATCTCTTGAGATGATCATATGGTTTTTATTCTTCAATTTGTTAGTATGGTGTATCACATTGATTGATTTGTGTATATTGAAGAATCCTTGCATCCCTGGGATAAATCCCACTTGATCGTGTATGATCCCTTTAATGTGTTGTTGAATTCTGTTTGCTAGTATTTTGTTGAGGAATTTTACATCTATATTCATCAGTGATATTGGTCTGTAATTTTCATTTTTTGTAGTATCTTTGTCTGGTTTTGGTATCAGGGTGATGGTGGCCTCATAGAATGAGTTTGGGAGTGTTCCTTCCTTCCTCTGCAATTTTTTTGGAAGAGTTTGAGAAGGATGGGTGTTAGCTCTTCTCTAAATGTCTGATAGAATTCACCTGTGAAGCCATCTGGTCCTGGACTTTTGTTTGTTGGAAGATTTTCAATCACAGTTTCAATATCATTACTTGTGATTGGTCTGTTCATACTTTCTGTTTCTTCCTGGTTCAGTCTTAGAAGGTTATACGTTTCTACGAATTTGTCCATTTCTTCCAGTTTGTCCATTTTATTGCCATAGAGTTGCTTGTAGTAGTCTCTTAGGATGCTTTGTATTTCTGTGGTGTCTGTTGTAACTTCTCCTTTTGTCATTTCTAATTTTATTGATTTGAGTCCTCTCCCTCTTTTTCTTGATGAGTGTGGCTAATGGTTTATCAATTTTGTTTATCTTCTCAAGGAACCAGCTTTTAGTTTTATTGATTTTTGCTATTGTTTTCTTTGTTTCTATTTCATTTATTTCTTCTCTTATCTTTATGATTTCTTTCCTTCTGCTAACTTTGTGTTTTGTTTGTTCTTCTTTCTCTAGTTCCTTTAGGTGTAAGGTTAGATTTGTTTACTTGAGATATTTCTTGTTTCTTGAGGTAGGTTTGTATTGCTATATACTTCCCTCTTGTAATTGCTTTTGCTTCATCCCATAGGTTTTGGATCATCACGTTTTCATTGTCATTTGTCTCTAGGTATTTTTTGATTTCCTTTTTGATTTCTGCAGTGATCTCTTGGTTATTTAGTAATGTATTGTTTAGCCTCAATGTGTTTGTGTTTTTTACGTTTTTTTCCCTGTAATTCATTTCTAATCTCATAGCGTTGTGGTCAGAAAAGATGCTTGATATGATTTCAATTTTGTTAAATTTACTGAGGCTTGATTTGTGACCCAAAATGTGATCTATCCTGGAGAATATTCTGTGCGCAGTGAGAAGAAAGTGTAATCTGCTGTTTTTGGATGGAATGTCCTAGAAATATCAATTAAATCTATCTGGTCTATTATGTCATTTAAAGCTTTTGTTTCCTTATTTATTTTCATTTTGGATGATCTGTCCATTGGTGGAAGTGAGGTGTTAAAGTCCCCCACTATTATTGTGTTACTGTCGATTTCCTCTTTTATAGCTGTTAGCAGTTGCCTTATGTATTGAGGTACTCCTATGTTGGGTGCATATATATTTATAATTGTTATATCTTCTTCTTGGATTGATCCCTTGATCATTATGTAGTGTCCTTTCTTGACTCTTGTAACATTCCTTATTTTAAAGTCTATTTTATCTGATAGGAGTATAGCTACTCCAGCTTTCTTTTGATTTCCATTTGCATGGAATATCTTTTCCCATCCCCTCACTTTCAGTCTGTATGTGTCCCTAGGTCTGAAGTGGGTCTCTTGTAGACAGCATATATATGGATCTCATTTTTGTATCCATTCAGGAAGCCTGTGTCTTTTGGTAGGAGAATTTAATCCATTCACGTCTAAGGTAATTATCGATATGTATGTTCCTATTATCATTTTCTTAATTGTTTTGGGTTTGTTCTTGTAGGTCCTTTTCTTCTCTTGTGTTTCCCATTTAGAGGAGTTCCTTTAGCATTTGTTGTAGAGCTGGTTTGGTGGTGTTGAATTCTCTTAGCTTTTGCTTGTCTGTAAAGCTTTTAATTTCTCCATGGAATCTGAATGAGATCCTTGCTGGGTGGAGTAATCTTGGTTGTAGGTTCTTCCCTTTCATCGGTTGAAGTATATCATGCCACTCCCTTCTGGCTTGTAGAGTTTCTGCTGAGAAATCAGTTGTTAACCTTATGGGGGTTCCTTTGTATGTTACTTGTCATTCTTCCCTTGCTGCTTTCAATAATTTTTCTTTGTCTTTAGTTTTTGTCAATTTGATTACTATGTGTCTCAGCATGTTTCTCCTTGGATTTATCCTGTGTGGGACCTGCTGTGCTTCCTGGACTTGGGTGACTATTTCCTTTCCCATGTTAGGGAAATTTTCAACTATAATCTCTTCAGATATTTTCTCTGGTCCTTTCTCTCTATCTTTTCCTTCTGGGACCCCTATAATGCGAATGTTGTTGTGTTTAATGTTGTCCCAGAGGTCTCTTAGACTGTCTTCATTTCTTTTCATTCTTTTTTCTTTAGTCTGTTCCACAGAAGTGAATTCCACCATTCTGTCTTCCAGGTCACTTATCCATTCTCCTGCCTCAGTTATTCCGCTGTTCATTCCTTCTAGTGTAGCTTTCATTTCAGTTATTGTATTGTTCATCTCTGTTTGTTTGTTCCTTAATTCTTCTAGGTCTTTGTTAAACATTTCTTGCATCTTCTCGATCTTTGCCTCCATTCTTTTTCCGAGGTCCTGGATCATCTTCACTGTCATTATTCTGAATTATTTTCCTGGAAGATTGCCTATATCCACTTCATTTAGTTGTTTTTTTGGGGGGTTTATCTTGTTCCTTCATCTGGTATATAGCCCTCTGCCTTTTCATCTTGTCTATCTTTCTGTGAATGCGGTTTCCGTTTTACAGGCTGTAAGATTCTAGTTCTTCTTGCTTCTGCTGTCTGCCCTCTGGTGGATGAGGCTATCTAAGAAACTTGATGGGAGGGACTGGTGGTGGGTAGAGCTGACTGTTGCTCTGGTGGGCAGAGCTCAGTAAAACTTTAATCCACTTGACTGTTTATGGGTGGGGCTGGGTTCCCTTCCTATTGGTTGTTTGGTCTGAAGCAATCCAACACTGGAGTGTACCTGGGCTCTTTGGTAGGGCTAATGACAGACTCTGGGAGGGCTCACACCAAGGAATACTTACTAGAACTTCTGCTGCCAGTGTCCTTGTCCCCATGTTGAAACAGAGCCACCCCCTGACTTTGCAGGAGACCCTCCAACACTAGCAGGTAGTTCTGGTTGAGTCTCCCCTGGGGTTACTGTTCCTTCCCCTGGGTGCCGATGCACACACTACTTTGTGTGTGCCCTCCAAGAGTGGAATCTCTGTTTCACCCAGTCCTGTTGAAGTCCTGTAGTCAATTCCCACTAGGCTTCAAAGTCTGATTCTCTAAGAACTCCTCCTCCCGTCACCAGATCCCCAGGTTCAGAGGCCTGATGTGGGGCCCAGAATCTTCACTCCAGTGGGTAGACTTCTGTGGTATAAGTGTTCTCCAGTCTTTGAGTCACCCACCCACCAGTTATGGGGTTTGATTTTACTGTGATTGTGACCCTCCTACCATCTCATTGTGGCTTCTCCTTTGTCTTTGGATGTGGGGTATCTTTTTTGGTGAGTTCCAGTGTCTTCTTGTTGATGATTGTCCAGCAGCTAGTTGTGATTCTGGTGTTCTCGCAAGAGGGAGTGAGAGCACGTCCTTCTACTCTGCCATCTTGGTTCTCCTTAGATTAAAGATTTTGATGAGAAATTATTCTTGCACAGGGAGCCAAGTTAACTTCCTGTAGTTAGGCCAAGCTATGTAATCATGGTAAGATAATTATTCTTTCAACATTTATTTGTTAGTCCTTTATTTTGTTGTTTAATAATTTTGTTGTTAATTCTATTGAATAACTTAAAAATTCACCTTGAAATATACATTGTAAATGATAGAGAATGAATGATTCCTTCATAAAGGATATAGATACAGCGGTGCAACAATAATTGATGGTATATAATTCTGGATACATCCCTGAGTGGTATATCTTTTATTTAACATCATATGTAATATTTATCTTTTGTATGATTCTTAGCAGAAGAATTAGCTCTTTATCCATGAGGTGCTGGTTAAAAAACAAGGTTTTGGCAATAGAGAGAATGGATTTGAAATATAGATCCACTTCTTCTAGCTTGGTAAAATTTGATGAGCTACCTAATTTCCATGACCTATTGTTTGCTTACTTGTGAAATGGAGATAATCGGATGATACAAATCTTGAGGCTTTTTTGAGGGTTAAATGCCTAGGCTGTTAAAATTAATCAATATGTAATAGCTGTGGTTCCTCCTATTACAAAATCCATGAAGGAGAATAATTTCCAAACCTATTTCTGAACACATGGAGTTACCACCACTGATGCTCTCTCCCCATGTTATTTCTATTGATGCCCTTCAACCCTGCACCACACAGGAGAAGATAGCTTCAGTACTTAGAAATACTTGATCTTGACCTTTTGAATATTCCCTAGTATGTAAAGCTTTGAACCACAGCACTATCATCTTTTGCCCATTTTCTTCTTTAGTAACCCTGAATTTTATTTTTTTTCTAAATATATGAATAAATTTCCTTTTGACTCTTCTTCAAAGAAAAGGAGGTAATAGCTTTTATAAAAAATAAATTACAAATTAATCTTTAGTTTAAGGTGCCATTGAATGACTTGCTTAGTTAAAATATAAGTATTTCCCTACTGCAAAAGTTGTTGGGAACTTATAAAATCGAATGATTCAAACAAGATGAAAACAGTTTTATTGCTTAATAAGCAATAAGACTAAAATTTCATTTTGTTATTGTTGTCTGTACTTTCATCATTTTTTGTTGTAGTAATATCCCAACATTTTTTATTGTAAAAAATTATTTTAAAAAATTTTTCTTCCATCCAAAAGAAAAAGGAGACAGATCAGAAAACTGGGGAAGAGAAGAAGAGGGGGAAAGAATACGGTTTTCATTCAAGGTTTAATAGTATTGATAGTCATTTGCCTAAGTAAAAAGAACTGAAATAAAGTGTGTGTAGGAGATATTCGCATGGCAGAAAATCATCACTTATTTGAAGTAAACGAATTTCTTTAGAGCCTGTATTGAAGCACAAACCAATCAATTACTCCTGAATATTTCCTTAGAATATTTTTTCTATTAACAAATATAATAAGTGGTAACATAAGGACACTAACAGAAAACTACCATATCTGAGTGAAATCTATCAGGAAATTAGGGCAATGTGTGGGTAATGAGTTTACCCAAATTGAGTTTTTGGCCATGACTCTAAAGGGCAGGCTTACAGTTGCCAAACTGCCACCTGTGCCCTATATACCACAGGTGTTCAGGACTTCAGCACAGCTTCTCTTCCTAATGATTTCTGGGCCAGCAGTGCTACCACACACCCAGCAGGAGCTTATTGCAAATACTTGCTTCTGGACCAAACACTGGCATTCACCTTGACTTTGAACATATTCTAATCTCTTTTTTAAAAGTTCTAACATAATAAAAGTATAAGCTCTGTATCAGTTAGGAACAGGTTCAGCTGTTATTATCAGAGATCCAAAATAATACGAGAGTCCAGGGGTTACATGGCAGCTCTGTGGTCCTCAGGGACCCAGGCCAGTTCTTTCTCTCCATTCCACCAACTTAGCCTGTTGTTTCCATGATCAAGTTTACATTATAATCACAATAAGACTGCTGAAGCCCTCACATTCTTATTCTCACTGTAAAAGGAAGAAGGGGAAGGTCAAGAGGTGAGCCCCCTCTGAGTCACTTCCTTTCCCTCCTTAAAGAGCTCTCCTGGAGTCCGCCTGCCGATGCAGGGGACACGGATTCGTGCCCCAGTCCGGGAATATCCCACATGCCATGGAGCAGCTGGGCCCGTGAGCCATGGCTGCTGAGCCTGCACGTCTGGAGCCTGTGCTCCGCAACGGGAGAGGCCACAACAGTGAGAGGCCGGCGTACCGAAAAAAAAAAAAAAAAAAAAAAGAGCTCTCCTGGAAACCCCAGTGAAGTACTTCTGTTTATATTTTATTGCCTATTTCTATCTCCGGGGAAGCCTGAAAAATGTAATTTATAACTGGAAACCTTTCTAACACTATCAAAATGAAGTTACTTTAAGGAAGAAAGTGTGAAGGGCTCTTGAATAGGCAATCAGGAATTTCTACCATACCCTTTCTTATTCTTTTAATTGAAATATAATCGATTTATATTATGTTAGTTTCAAGTATACGGCAAAGTGATTCAGTTATATATATACAGTTTCAGATTCTTTTCCATTATAGTTTATTACAAGATATTGAATATAGTTCCCTGTGCTATACAGTATATACTTGTTGCTTATCTATTTTATGTGTAGTAGCTTGTATCTGTTAATCCCATACTCCTAATTTATCCTCCCCCCGTCCCTTCCCCCTTTGGTAACCATAAGTTTGTTTTCTGTGTCTGAGTCATTTCAATTTTGTATATAGATTTATTTGTTTACATTTAAACTAGATCAAGTATCTAAAAATGTTCCAGCACATAGGTAGAGCTAGGAGCTTCTATAATGCTGTGCCTTAGTTTAGGAGCAACATACGTATACGAATAATGGTCAAAGTTTTAGTTTTCATGATAACACAGCTTCCAGAGATTCTCCTCAGCAGAGCTGGTGAGGCTCAGAAATCTCTTTGGAGGTCCCTGAACCATCTTAGAGTTATTGATGGCCCCTAGCTGTGTTGCTGCAGAAAGTCTTCTTTTTGAACTTTTTCAACAGTAGTAGGTCCAAAAGAGTTATTGATGGCCCCTAGCTGTGTTGCTGCAGAAAGTCTTCTTTTTGAACTTTTTCAACAATAGTAGGTCCAAAATTTCTATTAGACCTTAAGGGTGGGAATCTTTGGAAGGAGACGGAAGGCATACAGAATATTGGCAGCTGCAGAGGCAAAGCATTTTACAAAAAATTGAGACATGCCTCTAGTCTATATCAGAGAATAAGGCAGACCCAGTTTATGAGTGGGGAGTATGAAGCCCCTTTCCGTGCCATTTTCTGCTGCCACTGTTTGTGAACTTGCTTACGTTCTAATTCCAGACATTGCAGCCCACGGAAGACCAGCAAACCTCTGAAATGCTTCAGACTCAGCCTTTGTCATCTTTTTTTCATCTTTGCCGGGTCCTCGACACTAGTGGTGTCAGAGTTGTTTATCAGATGAATGTTAGCAAAACAAGAAGGGAGTAGATGGGCCAATTGAAGGGAAAAGGAAAACAATAACAAGCCTAACCAACATCATTTACTGAGTGCTTATCAAATGCTTATATTTAGTGCTTGGTTTTTTTTTTTTCTGAAGATTTCAATTAATCCTCAATTACAACCCTTCAAAATAGATATTTTATCATCTCCATTTTATAAATGAGGAAACAGAGACCCTGAGAGTAAACTAAATATTCAAAATTACAGTTAGTAACAGAAAAAGATAGATTCATACCTGGATGGATGAATGATCTTCAAAGCCATACTCCTTTGACTCTGCCAAACTTATTCTTTTATGGGAAAAGGAGAGAGAACAAAAAAATCTGATAATACCCTTCTCCCTACCTTAACCAGATTGCGTCCTCCTCCGGATTAACTGGCATAATGGAAAAGAAGGAGACTGTAAAGGGAAAATGGAATAGATGCGTGTGGCAGGAAGCAAGATAGGAAAGCCTGTCTGTCATGACCACGCCTCCCCAAGAGAGGTCTTATTTCATTCTTTACTCCAGTTCCTTCTTCAACATCGTGGATTATTTCCTTTTACCCTCAGCTGCTACATCAGAGTTCACGTTCCTTCCATCCATCCGTTCTCCAGGCACCAGACCAACCACAATCTTCAGTCATGTCTGAAATCAATCCTCTTTCCTCTCCAAACTCTATCACCCTCTCACTAACCCCTGTCACATTGGATCCTACCTTGTTTCATCATTCCGCATCCAGGGCTTTCCTACTTTCCACCTGACTGAAATATGAGAAAATGCAAATAAGTGATATGTACCTAACCAGATTAATATCTAACTTTAAAACTTTATTAGAAGAATCATTGAAATGCAAGTGGGTTAAATCCTTCATTTTTCTGACAGGAGGAACAGGTGATGATGTATATATCCTTGTTGGTGTTGCAATAGATGTCAGCAGCCATTGGTGCTAATTTATCTTCTGCCACTATATCGACTGCAGTGTTCTTCTCTTAGTCTTCTAATGGGATAGGTCAATACCATGTTGTGCTTTGCTGTTCTGTTGACATAATTTCTATTATCTTCATCTTTTTTTTTAAACCTGAGCTTTCAGACCCTAGTAAGGCAGTATAGTATGGTTATTAAACTTTTTTTCTCTGACATTAACAAACTGCATACATTTGTGGACATTATTTAAACTCTAAGCCTTATCTTCAAACATTATAACATTAGAGATAGGAGTTTTCTGAATATGTAGAAGGATACTTCTCAAAACCCACCTGACAGTGTTCAAAAAATTCTAGTTATATTACAAGAACTCTCCCCATGCCAACTTTGTAATTTTATTAGGATACTTCCAAAGGTGGCATTGAACCCAATGTTCCTAACATTGCAGATCTCTCTTAATTACCTTCCTTTCTAAATTTCGTACAGTCCACTGATTGTGGAAAAAAATCAGGGGCAAGTTCCCTCAAGATTGAGTTAGGAAGCATGTTGTTAATGACATTGTATAGTACCACATTCAAGTTTAAAAACTTACCCTACTTCATCCTTGGACTTTTATTCTTGACCTTCCCAGACAGTTTTATGTCCATTACAGACATTGTCTAAGAGTTAAGGCATGATCTCTGTTCCTTCTTCTCGTTTGAGACTTTCAGTCCCAGAACAAATCACCAGTTCTGACATGTCCATTTTCTATCTCTCTGAAGGCTGGCATGTAAATACTGTCTCTCCCAGCTGTCTCTTGCATGCTTTAACTTGTCAGAGTTTTCAGTGGATGTTAAACTCTATCCTTTTTATGCAATGCATTATTTAACAAGTATGTATTAAGAGCTAGAGGTATGCCAAGTGATTAAAATTTAGAGAAATATATAAGATGTTTATTTTAAAAATTGGAATACAAGTCAGCATATGAAGACTACAGAATAAAAGTACAGGGGTTCAAGAGGGAACCCACTGATGATCTTTGTATTATAGTTGGCTTTAGGGATGAGGTTGCTAGACCTAGAAGAATGAGCAGGCTTTTAATAAGTAAAGTTTGGTGATGTGGATTTTTACTAAGAGCCGCATGCGGAAAGGTATAAACTGTGGGAAGGTGTAAATATGTGGGAAGGTGTGTAAGCATTTTTGTGAGAATACAAATCATTCAATTAGTCTTAAACAAAGAGACATCTAAGAGTTTATTTTGGCATTTTAGGAGTTGAGACATGAGTGCCTTAATTGACAGGCTAGGACGATTTACTTACTCCAGAAGAAAATGCTGAATCATGGAAGCTGGGGGATCAGATGACCAGAGATGTGTTTTAGGAAGTTTAATGTGTCATTGATTCTGTCACTGTTTTCCAGAATATAGTGAGGTAAAATGTATGAGTGTGTGAACTGACAAGTTAAAAATGTAAGACAGCTATAAAGGAGGAAGAAAACGTTTGCTTTTTATTCTACATATTTCTGTATTGTTTGAACATTTATAAAGAGAATGTGTTCATGTATTATTTGTGCAATTCCAAAACTTAGTGGCGACTGAAAGAAAAACAAAATGAACAACAACAAAATTCACACCGATCTAAAAGATTTTCAATCCAATACTGGCTAAAGAGGTGTCATAGAAATAAGTTAAATATAAGTGGTATTTGGATAATTCTAATTTTAAAAATCATGAGTGGAGACTGGAAGAAGGGATAGGTTATGAGATTAGCAAATCATATGTAGCCGTGAAAACTCCATTCATTACATAGCTAACTTTTAAAATTTATTTGAATGATTTTATATTGTTCTTTTTCTTCATTTGCTCTCAGGAATTGTGATTTAAAATGTGTAGACATATATGTAATTCATCTTCTAGCAAAGCTACTCCCCTCATGGAGTGTGATATTTTATGTACTGTCCTCATCACTTTAAAATTTTTTCCTACCCTTCTAATTACCCCCAATCGCCTAAATTAGTTCATTGTTAAACTTACCTCGTATTGTAAACCACTTTAAATATTTTTTAGGATGAAAGCAGTTGTAAATATCTAAATAAAACCATATATAGAGATCCTGATGATTCTAATATAAGCAGTCTGTTGACCACACTTTTTTTTTTTTTTCTTTTTTTGCGGTACGCGGGCCTCTCACTGTTGTGGCCTCTCCCGTTGCGGAGCACAGGCTCCGGACGCACAGGCTCAGGGGCCATGGCTCACGGGCCCAGCCGCTCTTTGGCATGTGGGATCTTCGCGGACAGGGGCACGAACCTGCGTCCCCTGCATCGTCAGGCGGACTCTCAACCACTGTGCCACCAGGGAAGCTGCCTGACCACACTTTTAAAAAGCCGGGTTTAAAGTATCTTTCCTCCAACAAATATAAGAGCCACTTTAGTTGAGTATGTTCACAAGGCAGGAACATTTTCTATGTTGAACAAGCTTTTCACACATCCAAATGCATGCCAAACTGAGAATTTGGTTGGATTTTATCTTTTGTTTAACTTAAATTCAACCCATTAATGAAGTATCATTCTAGTGACAGTTAGTTAGTGGGAATTAGGAGAAGGAAATGATTTGGAGATTGAAATAGATTTTTATCAAACTTTTCCACAGGGTGAGATCACTGGTATTTATGTCTATTGGAATAAGCATTTTATAGATTGAACAAGGAACTTTGATATATAGCATATCCTAAAGATTTTTTTTATTGGGGTATAGTTGCTTTACATTGTTGTGTTAGTTTCTGTTGTACAGCAAAGTGAATCAGCTATATGTGTACATATATCACCTCCCTCTTGGACCTCCTCCCTCCCCACCCCCAATCCCACCCATCTAGGTCACCACAGAGCATTAAAGTTATTATTGACAAATAATTAGGTGAAGAATATGTGAGTTATGAATAATGTGGCAAGGGGTCAGGCAGTATAGAATGGGACAAGGAGTGAGGGAAAGGGACAGGAATCCATAAATCTTCTCAGTGGAGAACTAAGTGGAGACTGCAGTGAGACCAAGTCGAGAGCATAGTCTCTACAAAGACTTAAGATTGGGGATAAAGGGGGTGAATAGTATGACAGCTAAAAAATTTTGAAATTATTACCTTTTGTCATTATCTTTAAACCATTCATGTTTATATCACCATACTGAAATCAATTACTAATGTTAAAATATTACCCATGTTAAAATCACTCCTGGGATGTATGCACTTACAGTATACAAACCAGCCATTCATCCACTGTGCTAGGCAATCTGGATCAAAGGACAATTGAGATGAAAATCTTGCCCTTAAATTGATTACAAAATGAAAAGAAAGATGGTTTTATAAAATAAGTATGGACAGGATGTAACAGAGTCCCAAGATCTAGAGGGGTCAAAAATAGATAAGCAATTTCTATGGGAAACAGAGAAAGACTTTAAATTATTGTAATGAAACTGAAGTTGACAACTTCTTACTACTAATTTGATCATCATACCCATATACTTTGCATATTTATTTTAGCTATTAAAGACTCTTGACACAGTATGAGGTATAAAATGGTCAATTAAAATGGCCAGTAAAGATTGCAAATTTCTTGCATTTTAAAATCATAAAACTCAGAAGACTATTTCTCCTAACCCTAAGCACTAAATGTAATATTTAAGTGTATTATTAACAATTATAGCACTTCCAGATACAATGAGTACCATGGGAAAGCATTCTCTTCACCACATGCTGTAGAGCGAGAGCTTTAAAACTCCAGTTTCCCAGGAATAGCTATTTTCATAACTGGTTATTGTAGAAAACTTAGTGATTAATATCAAATCTACTAAGAAATTTTAGAAGCTAGGGAAAGTTCTAGCAGTGCCAGGATTTGATGGATGTTCATGTTTTATAAAATATAATGTAATTTTTATTGACTCTACAATGAATTTCATTTTCTTTAATTTTCCTCATTCATATCAATATATTGGCAATGTAAGTAGATCAATCTGACTGTATTTGGGGAGTCATCTTCTCCTCCACTTTTTATTCCTGCTGGTGTTCCTCATCCTTCTCGTCCTCCCACCTTCTTCTCCTTCTTCCTCCTCCTCTTCTCCCTCTTCCTCTTATTCTTACTATTATTATAGTTTTGCTTGGATTTGTAAAAATTGAACATATCTAAGCTGTTTTACATAGGAACCACATTTTAGTTTTTTTGTTGTTGTTTTTTGTTTTTTGCCTTTGCCAGAGATGAATCTGTCTTAATTATTGTGGAGTTAACTTTGGAAATATCCCCTCTCTCTCCTCCATGCTCCTTCCCCAGGGCATGTCCCATCCAGTTTGGGCAGGAAACCCCTTCCCCTAGAACTGTTCATTATTTCTAAGTAAATAAAACTAAGTAAAACATCTTTCAGTTGTTGCCCTTGTATCCCTAAGAGTAGATATTTATGACTTATTTATTGATAATAGTGAAAATTATAAACTTAATATTAGTTTTAAGCTTTTATGTAATAAATAAGAACATGTTTAAGCAAATCTTTAAGTGTACAAGACTTCATATGTATGTATATACATGTAAATATGTACGTGTACACACACACAAACCTACACGCACTGGAGCTAACTAGTAATGGTTCAGAGGAAAGAAGTAAAATGTTTAGGCAGTTAAATATGGATTTCAAAAGTTAGGTACTGCAGCATACTACACACACAGGCCCTTGAAAAAATGGTTTATTAAATCACAATGAGTATCTGGGAAATATGAAATGAATATGGAATTATTTAATATTTGCTAGAAACTAGCCTAACAATATCATTGTAGAATAAATAATAATAATAAGCCACTAGTATTTTAATTCTGTTAAATACTGTCTGCCAGTATTCTTTTCAGCATATTAAAAAGTATAGTCAATAATAAAAATCATTACCACTCATTGAATGCATGCTGCTGCTAAAGTGTTATTGCATTTATTAATCACTGTAATTTAATTAAGTAGGGAGATTTGATCTCATTTTACAGGTCAAGAGACTGAGGTTTGGGGAGATTAAGTAACTTACCACCTCTCATCAGGCAGTGGCAGTGTTATGAATCAAACCATGATTTTACAGACTCCAAAAATCTATACAAAATGTGAAGTTTACACTAACTCTGAAATATACCATCTTAGGCCATACCCTAAAACTCTACATTCAAAATAATTCAAATAAATTCATGAATGCTGGATCTCAGTGGACCAATAAGGGAAAATCTGAGTGTAGTATAATATCACAGGGGAAAACATGCTTTTTCACAGTAGACTCACTTTTTTGCTCTCTTTCTATATCACAAGGAGAAAGTTGCCAACATAGCCATTAATCTAACTCCTGTTATGACTAAACACTTGGTTTACATTTAACAAAATAAACTTCTATAAGCTCCATCAAACATTGAGCTTTTTGGATTTTCAGATCAACTTCTGTCTTTACCTTCTAAAGATAAACATTTTCATGGATGATGGACTGTTTCCCCTTTCATAATGGGTGTCAATATTGCTAGTAGGGAGTGTTTGGCAATTTCATTTAGCACAAGTCTGTACTGGAGGGTTCTTCCATATGGTCAGGACAACATCCTCTCCTGAGGAAACCAACTCTGAAAATGAAAACTTGGGAGAATAGTGACCAAGCCAATATAGGAAAATGGTGGTGAAAAAAGAATACATGGATGTTTCTCCATGCTAATTCATTTTGCTTTTAAAAACTGGGATTTTAGAATGCCTTAAGTTTTATTCACAATGAATGTACCAATTGTCTACTTTGTATTTTAGAAAATATTCTAACATTATCTGGAAGGTCAGAGTTAAGTTGTCTTATTTTTTTCTATTCTATAAGCAGGATATGCACAGGCTAAAGATAATTATTGCTGTGCTATGGTAGCTTACTTTGATAATTTGTCACACATTTCAGCAGACCTTGAATAATTTTTTTTAATGTATGGAATGATTCATAATTTAAATAACCACAGAACTAAAACAGTACTGCTGTATTACCTGAGGGGAAAAAGGTCTCTTTTGTTAGATTCTCATTTTGATAATCTTACCCTCATTTCAGCTTCCTGAGCAATATGATAAGCCAAGAGTTTTAGTTTATAGATTCACTCTATTGCATTGATGCTACTTCAGTTCTAAACATTTTCCTAAAAGGAAAGAGGTAGAATTTTTTTTTAAAATTTATTGATTTTTTTATTATAAAATATGACATTAAAACATTTTATATTCTATAAATGTAGAAAAATATTATAAAAAAATAAGTATTACTATCAATCTAATCATGATATCATACTCCTTTTTTGTGTTTTCCAATCCTTTTTTCTAGAAATTCACTTACATTTTACAGTATGTTGTTAATCTATAGGGATATGTCTTAGGTTACCTTTTCTCATTCTACTCTCTCCTCGTGGATATCTCATTAGTTCTCACAATTTTAGGTGTGGATGGGAGGTTGGAAGTCCAGCTTCATGGAGTGTGTCTTGTGCAGTCCCACATGGCCCAGGCTTTGAAGGGTCCTGTGCTTGGCTTAATGCTCTGTTGACACCATCTTGAAATTCTTAAAAATGTTTGACCAAGGGGCCTTGTATTTTTATTATTCACTGGGTACCACAGATTACATGGTAGGTGTTGGGTGTTTGCAATGGTAGTAAAATCCAGCCTCTTCCATTTCCAAAGTCATGAGCCTTGTTACAGTTTCCCTCAGCCAAAGAGGACGGGTGCTGTTTTCTTTGCACAAAGGTGTCTGTAGCTTCCAAATCTCATGCCTGTGAGGCTGAGACCTCACAGAGGGGTGACTTTGTCTAATCATCTGTCCCAAAATGTTGGATTTTTCCCCTTTAAATTATGAATTATAGGCTACCAGTGATCCTGACCACAGAAACTCCAGTGCCTTCCAAATTCTTACCTCTTGTCATCCGTTTTCTGAATGTCATATCCACATTTTCAACTGCCTTGGATATTTCCAGTGGCATAAGCTATGGGCAGTTGAAGCTCGGAATGTACAAAACTGAAATTCTATTATTTTCCCTATGAAAACTGCTTTATATATTCTATTTTAGATGTTAGATACTTCCACACACCTAAATGCCTCACTCTTTTCTCCTCTGTCATCTGCATCCATCCAATTCATCATCAAGAACTGTTAGTTCTGCTTCTTAAATTGCCTTTAATCTCTCTGCCACTATTTGGACGACATTATCTCAAACTTGACTCATTCCAATGACAGTTTGAAGTTGATTTCATTTTAGCTGTATTTTCTCCTTTACAAATCATTCTCCAATGTCATTACTGGAGTGATATTTTTAAAGATTGGTATCTGGTCATTTCATTCCCCTTTTCAAAACTCATAGGGTAACATTCTTATTTTCCTAAATAAGGCTTCTAAAACTGTTCATATTTGACTTTCAATATCATCTTTCATCACAGCCCATCCTTTCCATCCCGACTTTCTCTCTTTTTCATTACTCAGTATTTTGATACTTTATACTGAATTTCTTTAAAAGTCTCTTGCATACCACGGTCTCTCACTTCCAGGCTCTTTACCAGCTCGTCGCTATGCTTAGCTCATTTTTCCTCAGTGTCCATTCCTACCACCATTAGGATTAGCTAACTTTCTTTTCTTTTCTTTTTTTTTTTTTGTGGTACGCAGGCCTCTCACTGTTGTGGCCTCTCCCGTTGCGGAGCACAGGCTCCTGATGCACAGGCTCAGTGGCCATGGCTCATGGGCCCAGCTGCTCTTCGGCATGTGGGATCTTCCCGGACCGGGACACGAACCTGTGTCCCCTGCATCGGCAGGCAGACTCTCAACCACTGTGCCACCAGGGAAGCCCAGGATTAGCTAACTTTTTGACATCAGTCAGGTTCTTGTTTTCCTCCACAAAATCAGCACACATACACACTCCACAATCATTACTTCCTTGACTATTTTTGAGGAAAACTCTTCTACTCCCTCCCTTATAGCCACATTGGTAGCCTAGCAATTTTTGGATGTGCCAGATATGCAGCCACATTAGGGCTTTTACATTCATTGGCTGAGCTCTCTCACTGTGATTCCTTCTTCCAGAATTGACTAACTCTGCCATTTCATTCAAGCCTCTTCTCCATGAGGCCTGCCTACCCTGATGATCCCAATTTATACTGTAGTTGCTCAACCTTTGCCCCACTCTAGCCAAGCCACTTGCCTTTACTGATCTCTCTGATATTGCTCTTCTTTTCCAACTTTGTTTGCCATAAAACTTATAATCTCTTTTCTAATATACTACATGATTTAAGTATTTTTTTGTTTATTTGTGTTATCTGTGTATCCGCTTCTCCACCATTAGAATGTAAGCTTCGTGAGAGTGGACATCTTTGTCTGTTTTGTTCACTGATGTGTCCTGAGAGCCACAGATAAATATTTGAACACAGGCCTGAGTATTTTCACACAGCTGACCCTTACATATTGTTATTATTTCAAAGTATATGGAATATTTTGAAATATTGATGCATTGTTGTCAATTTTTTACCTAAGTGTTATACCAATTTATATTCCAACCAATAGTGAATGAATCCATTTTTCCAAGTCTTCATTAGAAAAGAAATATTACAAACTAACCTATATTATTGGTGAGACATGACATCTCATTTCAAAATTATTTTATAATTTTTCATTATTCAGAGATTGAACATTATTTGTATTTTTTTATCAGATATATTTTTCTTTCATGGAAAAATCTTTGCATAATTATAATCTTTGCATAATTTTATGTTTGAATCTTGGCACTTTCCTTGTATCTTTGTAATACATTTTTGCACATTAATTATATTAACCCTTTAACTTAAAAATATTTGGCTAAAAATTATTGCTACTTTTCTCATAATTTGTCTTCTACCTTTTTTTTGTTTGTTTATTGCCTATGCTAACTTCATAAATACTTTTTACCAAGTTTATTGACCTCCTCACCAACAAAACTAAGGGGTATATCTTTTCTCTTTGAACTTTTCTTTCTACTGTTCTTTTGTACAAAACCTGCTTTTGACTTTGAAAGAATTAGTCTTGGCTTTTCCTATTATTTCTCAAAGCACTTTTTTAGGTACTTGCTTTTGTCATATTTCATCTGTAGATTAACTTTAGATCACCATTCTGAATGATTAGAAGTTTTTCCTCAAGAATCACTCCCTGAACAATGTGCCTGTGCCCATAACCTTGAGCAATATTGATGTGATAGCAGTCTACTTACCACCTCTCTTTGTCACTTCCAGATCTCAATAAAGTGAGAAAACATAGGTTTTCTTTTTCTGGAAAGAATGGTTTAATTGGTTTTGAGAGATGATCATATAATACGAAGTGTTGTCATTGGCACAGTGAGGACTTATTCTAGGCGGTAAGATTTAGAAATTATGTTGGATGTCATGTCCTGATGTGTTTATAACGGCTCATTTGAGTATGTCTTAGGGTGGTATAAATATATCCTGGATACAGTATGGAGTGAAATCAGCTAGATACATGACCTTGCAAATTTGTTTAAATTCTTATTATTTTCAATTTAACAAATATTTACCTAGCTGTATGCAAAGCTAAAAGTGCATATAAAGTACTAGAAATATAATGAAAAACAAATCATAGTCCTTTTGTACATGAACGCACTGTCTTATGAAGAGGACAAAGTCAATTATGTCTCATCATGATAAGTGCTAAAATAAAGCATAAGGGTGCTGTGAAACACATAAGGAAGGATTTCCAATACAATCCCAAGGGACACAGGGAAGGTTATGTAGAGGAAGTAAAGGCTATGCTGAGACCAAATTTGTAAAGTTAGACGAAGTTGTAGAGAAGATGAAAAAAAGGGCAAGAAATTCACAGGCAACCATGGCCATTTTAAAGCTTTTTTTTAAATGATGAAATGATGAGATATTTTAAAGAAGTTTAAAAAAATAAGTAGTGGTGAAAACATGACTCATGGTGAGCACTATTTATTGTTTTTATTTTTGAGCTCATTCTATATACATAGGTGTGTCATTTGAAAATTACATTTCTGTTTGTGAATAATACAGATTAGCCCCCTTTTCACTTTTCATTATTATTATTATTTTTTTTTATTTTTTGCGGTACGCGGGCCTCTCACTGCTGTGGCCTCTCCCATTGAAGAGCATAGGCTCTGGATGCACAGGCTCAGCGGCCATGGCTCACGGGCCCAGCCGGTCCGCGGCATGTGTGATCTTCCCAGACCAGGGCACGAACCCGTGTCCCCTGCATCAGCAGGCGGACCCCCAACCACTGCGCCACCAGGGAAGCCCTCACTTTTCATTATTAATAAAGAAGTCTATTAGAAAGATTAAAACTCTATGTTATTAAGTGTAGTAAAAAGCTACTTTGTTTTTCCAGCTTATATTTTTTATATAAGTATAAAGTTCTTTTCTGTAAAATAAAGAAAAAAATGTTTTGCTGAAAAATGTAATTAAAGGGTTTCCCTGGTGGCTCAGTGGTTGAGGGTCCGCCTGCCAATGCAGGGGACACGGGATCGTGCCCTGGTCCGGGAAGATCCCACATGCCACGCAGTGGCTGGGCCCGTGAGCCATGGCCGCTGGGCCTGCGCGTCCAGAGCCTATGCTCTGCAACGGGAGAGGCCACAACAGTGAGAGGCCCGCGTACCGCAAAAAAAAAAAAAAAAAAAAAAAAAAAAAGTAAGTTTTCTGCACATTCTAATTTATAGCTATTGTCTTCTATCTTTAGGGAAATATATATATTATATATGTATAAATATGTCTATATATATTTATATATATATTCTCCAAAATGTAATAAAACGAATGCATCAAAAACCATTTCTATCATTGTATCCTAGTTTTAGTAAAGATTGTATGATAGATTTAAGGACAAGTTTATATAGTAAATTTAAATAACTAAAAATTAAGACAAAACTATCAATAAAGAGCAAGGAATTATTTTTAAATGCAAAATTGCCTTATCTTTAAAAGAATGTTGATTGAACTTAGAATTAAACAGAAGCATACTTTGCAGTAAATTCTGGTGTGTATATTTAATAATATCATTACAATTATGTCACAGTGGAAAGCATATTTGTTTTTTAATCTTTCATAGTGACAAGTAGAACCTGAATTTTCTGTCGAAAATACATCATCCACTTTAATTGCCAAGAAGATAAGCATTTTTCTATTAACTTCAATGAATATATTTTTTAAAATAATTTTTATAAATTATGATGAACAATTTGACAGTCTTTAGGGCTTGTGCATTTAAATTTTGATATTTCAAAGAGTGAATAAATCCAGGTTTTAATTCCAAAAATGTGCAAAAGCCAAAATGTGTTAATATGCTTTTTCCTTATATACTTTACAGCCTGACTGGTAAGATATACACATATCATTGTAGGGGCACAGTGAGAGATTTAGCTAGCCGATTTTAGATTAATTTAAACTGGTTTAAACAAAATATAAATATAAACCCCCAAATGTCTCTGTTATTCAAGATGATCAGGGTGTCAAAGATAAATAGATGTATTACAAATGTAAGACAAGTATACACACACACACATGCACAGACACACCTCTCAGAGTATTTTGAAAGTAAAAGCCAGTTGCAGAGTCAGAGAAATTCATCATGGTAATGAGAAAATCATCTAAGGCGGTGGAAATACTAGTCCTTGATTTTTATAATTGTGATGGTCAAGGCATTTATTCTCTTTGGCTATCCCAAATTGCCAAAACAATCTTGAGAAAAGAGAACAAAGCTAGAGGTGTTATGCTCCCTGACTTAAGACAAAGCTACAGGAATCAAAGCAGCATGGTACTGGCACAAAAAACAGATGCCTAGATGAATGGAACAGAATAGAGAGCCCAGAAATAAATCCATGCACTTACGGTCAATTAATCTACAACAAAGGAGGCAAGAACATACAATGGAGAAAAGACAGTCTCTTCAATAAGTGGTGCTGGGAAAACTGGACATCTACATATAATTGAATGAGATTAGAACATTTCCTTTAGGAAATGCTGATTCTTTTTGAAGAGCTTTAGGAAAAGGGGTTACAGAAATATATCTATAAAGGTAGACATATTAAAATTTTCACCCTTGTTAGTCTTAAATAAAAATGCATGTTTTTCTTTCTAAATAAACTACTGAGAATAATACAAAAATATTCTCTTCTATTAACTCTTATAATACATTAATATACCAAATGAATGAAATACTGTGGAGTCCAGAATCGATGATGATTTTAGCAGAAAACATGACAGTGATTTGTGAGTTTGAATGCTGGGTGAAAGCACAGATAATAACCTTTTGGACTCCTCCATTTAGAACTTGTCAGAAATACTGAATTCTATTGAGTTTAACTCTTGCCAATTCGATAGGAATACATCAAAATCTACAGTGTTTCAGAGTGAATTTTGGCTCAGCCTAGGTGTCTGTTACAGGGTTAGCCCATTAGCTCAAATTCATAATGGTTCTGGAATGCCTTAAAACACACTTAGATTTATGTTGTTGGATCCAACAGTCTCAAAAACTCAAAACAGTCTGCACCATCATAAAAAGAATATTGCCAATCCTGCAATATTTTAAAACTTCTGCAAGTAGAGCATGCATTCAAACCATAGAAACCAAGTTCTTCTGTTTAATAACAATTTTATGATTATAGAACATATGAAAATGACCATAAATGTAATTTAAATTATTTTCATTCGTTTATTATGTGTAATCAAAATTTAATCACTATGGGCTTCCCTGGTGGCGCAGTGGTTGGGAGTCCACCTGCCGATGCAGGGGACGCGGGTTCGTGCCCCGGTCCGGGGGGGTCCCACATGCCGCGGAGCGACTGGGCCCGTGAGCCATGGCCGCTGAGCCTGCGCGTCCGGAGCCTGTGCTCCGCAACAGGAGAGGCCACAACAGTGAGAGGCCCGTATACCGAAAAAAAAAAAAAAAAAAAATTAATCACTAGTTTATTTTACACACTCATTATGCAAGCCACTACTGCATTATTGATACTCAAACAACAACAACAAACCATATATTTCACTTAGTTTCTACGGGAATTAATAGGAAAATAAATATCAGATTGAAATCATTCAGATTTTTAAAAATGATACAAGTTATTTTTGAGTGACACCTGTATTGCAATCTTTGTGTGCTATTTATTTTATATAGACCTGAAACTAATTAATATTAACAGGTAGTAAATTTCACTCATCCATTCTCCAGTCATTCAACATGTTTATTATAATTAACAGTGTACCAAAGACTTTGAGATACTAAGACAGTAATATATGATGCTCCCCATCAAGTTTATGGAGACAGTGGCAAGAGAGAATTATAGAAGTGTTCAAATATGACGACCAGAAGTAAATGATGTGGAGACTAAGAGAAAGGGATATAGGCGGCTTGAAAAGTAAGCAGTGGCTGAATCATGAAGGGCCATATATGCTACACTTAGGACTTTGGCCTTTAAGTCAAAGGAGCAATTGGAGCATTGTCGAAGATTCCTAACCGGGAAAGTGCTGTCATCATATTTGTGTTTTAGAAAGAAAACTCTAGTTGCAGGGTACAGGAAGGCAAATCTAGAGAGATGCAAATAATTTAGGAAGTTTTGAAATAACCCATGTGAAAGATGAAGATTGTCTGAATTAAGGATTTTGAAATTTAAGAACTTCTACAGAGGAAGATTTATAGAATGTAGTTACTAATTGGATGTGGAGGGTGAGGGAGCAGAATAAGTCTGGCATAACACTGATGAAAGGCTACTTTGAGGCTTGATATGTATTAGTCCCTGCAAAGAATTCAGCTAGGATGTGGAAGGTGGGAGATACAATTTTGGACATCTTCATAGTAACTGGATTGTGGGTTTTAAAATTAAGAGGGTTGTCTTCAGTACAGGTCAAGGTAATGGAGTCCCCTGACTATAAGTAATATTTGAAGTTATGGACGTGGAAGGATCCCTTAGGGAAAGTGTGTAGAGTGGAAACTGAGTAATTTCAACTCCTAGAGAAAGCAGAGAATGTGTAGCTTAAGGACACTGAATAGAATTGACCAGAGAAATGGGAGTAAACAAGGAGCAATGAGGAACATTGACTTATCAGAAACAGAGAAAACAGAGTGTCAAGAAGGAGTAGATATAACTTGGTGAATATAAAGGAAGGTCAAGCAAATGAGATTTGGAAATTGTTCAATGGATAACAACGTGAGATCTATACCAATTTTACCATGAATGTTTTCAGTTGATAGATAGGTGACACCAGGTTCCAAACTGTTTAAAAGTTGAATATAAGGAGCAAAAGTGAAGAATGTGTTAACACATTTTTAGTATATTTGAGAAGTAGATGTTATTAAAGTGGATGGAGTAGAATATGGGTACACTGTGCAATTTTTAAAATACATGTAGTAAAGATTTAAGCATGCTTAAATGCTGATGAGGAAAAATATAGAGAAGAGTCTGAGAAGGAATAATTAATAAAGCAAGGTCACTGAGCTTATAGTAAGATTAAAAAAAACAGAAAAAAGAGACATATGCTGCAAGAGCAAGAAGGAGAAAAGATGCAAATGTGTTTGTAAATGACACTATATTTTTAATAAAATTGGATGTTAAATATTTTCTTGTGATGAAGTGTGCAGGCAAGGTGTGGTAGACTTTGGGAGATCTGGGAAAGTTTGTGAATCAGACATGTGCAGTCTAGGGACATGCCAATCTCATTAAACAGCACTGAAAACCTAGTTGATTTTAAAACCGTGAGCTAGCTATGCAGTGCGGGGTTCTCTCTAGCAGTATATAGAAGCTCATATATAAGAGTGAGCATGTGGACACTCAGTTAATCTTGAAACAGGATATTACCATGAGAATAGAACAGAGGAGAAGAGAATTGACAATTTTGATAAGATACTTGTTGAAATAATGGATTTTTGTGTCAGACTGCATAATGCAGGAAACGGTGATGAGCAGAGTAGAAAGTGGAAGAAAACAGAACTTTTCAAAGACTACTCATCTCAAACAATTGAAAAAAAAGTTCAGTGAGAGTAAGACAATGAAATATAAAAACTAGATAGAAAGATGTCATCAGAGAATTAATTTTGCTAATTAAAACCTTGAATAAGGACAAGCTACAATGATGACAATGTCTATATGGATATTGATCATGTAACTGAGATGTGACAAAGGATAACATATTCTGGAATTACTAGGTACCAAAATTACAAACAAAATTTGTATATACATTTATTTCATTATAGGTACATGATAAGAATTCTCTTCAAATCAAAATCTCCATTCTATTATCCACAAAAAAAAGAATTTGGAAAAATATATAATAATCCCAAAGTTTCCATCTAGTAAACTGTGTCACTTATTTCTAAACTGGGAATTCCTTCCCTCCCTCCCTCCCTCCCTCCCCCCTCCTTCCTTCCTCCCTTCCTTTTTTCCTCCCTGTTTACTTTCTTCTATTTTGTAAATATGCATT
Organism: Mesoplodon densirostris; assembly: GCF_025265405.1. Lineage (NCBI taxonomy): Eukaryota > Metazoa > Chordata > Mammalia > Artiodactyla > Ziphiidae > Mesoplodon > Mesoplodon densirostris. The sequence goes on along the minus strand of NC_082663.1, from coordinate 38,736,871 downwards.
GAGTATTTGCTTTGTGAATGCAGTCCTTGACCTCTAGGGGCTCACAATCCAGCGAGGACACAAATATATAAACACATAATTATAGTCAAGTATCAAACACTTTTAAGAGTTATAGACTAGGCCCTGTGGGAGGAAGCTCTTAATTCATTCCCTGGAGAGGTCAAACAAGTCTTTGCTGAGGAAGGTATGTTTGGGCCAAGTTTTGAAGTGTGAATAAGCTCATCAGTCAGAAAGGGGATAGAAGGAAAGAAATTATACCAGGAGGGAATATTATGTAAATGGATGCAATCATGTTGTGTAAAGGGTACTACTATGACAAATTTGGTCTGCCTGTGGTATGGAATACCTACAGAGGAAGGGCGAGAGGCGATAGTGAAATGGTAGACAGAGGGCAGATCACAAGGGGCCTTTGGAGTTTGGACATCATGAAGATTCTCTGGATTTCTAACAAAAGTTCAAGCAGCGAACATCCATGATGAAGTTTGAGTCATAAAATCGTAGCTCTGTATGCCAAGTAGACTATATTTTCAGAGAAGATGAGACTGGAGATTGGAGATATGAGGTAATTAATGTTGAAAAAACAACAAGAAACATGAATTAAATTAATTACAACAAAGCCTAACACAATTTTGTGAATGGGAGAGGGACTTGACAAAGTGATTCTAAATATATTTTTAAATATGTGCGTGAAATACAAACTATTTACAAGGAGAATTATTGAGAGTGGGTAAATTAGTGGCTGAAAAATATGCTACAGAGATAAACTAATCAACGACTTATTGGCATTTGAATAGATCAACAGCTCATTGGAACAAATCAGTCAGTCCAGAAAGAATATGTAACTATGAATTTGAGTTGTGTAAGTCCTTTTGTATTAGGGGTTTACAGAAAGGATACATTATAAAATAAAGATTTCTGATTCCAGGAGATAGATAAGACACATAGGTGGGCCTTCTGTCCCTCTTAAGACTCCAGCACGATTAAAGAATCAAAGTGAAAAAGGAATGCGTGTATAAAACAGAAGGGAACAAGAGCAGGAGACTCTTATCTAGAAGAGAAAGTCCTCAAAGTTTTTAAAAGATTGAAAACCAAAGGGAACAGAACGAGAGATGGCACAAAGAGAGAAAATCACATTCTGGAATACGCTACAAAAGGGTCTGCAAAGGAACTGAGAGCCAATCTGTACTGTGAAACCTCTGAGACATTTGGAGTTGCAGTTAGAATGCATAAGGCAGAATGTAATTGAGCGGTAGGGCTAACACAGGAAGGACGCTTAATTTAAGGTCAAATGACTCTATGAGTCATTACTCATAACCTGTCTCTCACCCCCTTACACACACACACACACACACACACACACACACACACAAAGAATTAGGGCAATTTTCACTTATCCCCATGTAAAATTCCTCTTCTTTTCACTAAAGAAATTAAACTCATAATTGGGGAAAAATACAGTTTCATTAGACAGTGGGAGGAATGGAGTCAAGTCTCCAAATAAAGTGAAAGAAGTGATTTTCAATCTAGAATTCTATACCCAGACAAGCTATTGTTAAAGGAGTAGAAGACAAAGATGATCTCACCCATGTCCCTACTGCCCTAACCATATTCCCACCCCAAATAAAGGTATAAACTGAGACTAAGTATGACTACTACAAGCTGTGTTAAAGGAAACAACAATTATGAGAGTTCTGCAGCAGGTCTAGAGAAAAATGAATCATGCTTAAAACAGGTGGGTGGTCTCTGGAGAAAAAAGAGTTTGTGTGGGTGAGTGTGTGGTGAAGGTGATGCCATGAGCACTGAAGAATCCTGAGCCTAACATTGTATTCTGCATAGAGCCATTATTTGATAGGTGGATTTTGGTGATAAGAAAGACCAAATTTATACAAAAATGGCTTACCACTTTTAAGGGTCCTTCCACATATATATCAGTTTATGTGCTTCTTATAATAATTCTGATACTTAAGTATTTTCAACACTTTGGTTGGTCTGCCAAATACCGTGATGCACTATTATTTGAATTGATGAAGCATTATAATGCATGCTTACTTCTGGAAGGTGTCCAACTAGTGAATCTGAAACCATGCCATTTTCCAATAGATCAAATCTTATTCAAATGTTTCTTGGGTCGCTAGCAACTTTTCCAACTCTTGCTTATTTTTAAAGTTTTAGTTCCTGGGAATTCTCTGGTTGTCCAGTGGCTAGGACTCTGAGCTTCCACTGCAGGGGGCCCGCGTTCAATCCCTGGTTGGGGAACTAAGATCCCGCAAACCTAATGGCATGGCCAGAAAACCCCCAAAATAATAAAGTTTTAGTTTCTTTTTAGGAGGTTGAAATAATAATATATCTTTCTCACTTATTAGGTTTCATCAAATGGCATAAGGTGATTTATTCACTTAGATTCTTAGTTCTATTTTACTGGCTTCATACCCAAAATCATGTACTTAGTGCTTTCTTTCCAAGGCATTTGCCAAGACCGTGAACCAGCACCACTTCCTCTTCCAGAGCATCAATGACAAAAATCCACTCAAATAAATTAATATTTCAAATTTGACTGGCTCATCTAGGCAGAGCAGTTAGCTGACATGCCAATGCATGTTGTAACTCTGATGGCCACTACTAAAAAATTATGAAGAAGCATTTTCATCTTAACAGTTTCTTTCAGAAGTCAGCTTCCCTTTCTCTTGTTTCCCCTGTTGACTTCTGGCAAATGGTAGAATGTGCTGGTTGCACATGACAATTCATACATGATGAATGGAGGCTGGGGATGTTCAGAAAGACACTGTACAATTTATCTAAATATGATGGCCTCTACCACATTTTATTTTACCATGCATTTATATTATCATTAGTTTTATTATACTTTTATTTATTCGTTTCATCAACAAAGGCATAGGGAAATTACTTATATAAAATAATGTTTTACCTCTGGTTTCTCTTCCATTTGGCGTGTATGTGTGGGTGTGGGAGTGGATGTGTGTGTGCGAGATGTTGGCTTCCTTGTGTGTTTCACTTTTTAAAAATTTGTACTTTTCATTTCTAAAATAAAAATATTATGGAATTTTATGTGTAGAATGTACTTCAGAGTTCATCTGCCCCATTTTCTTTCTTTTAGTTGAAAAGCTAAGGCAAATGTTTAGAAACTGATTAATGCAGAACTTCAGTCTTATGGTTTGCAATTATGCATTTCCCCAATAGACAAGTTTTTTAAGTCCTTACATGGCAAAACTTTTGGTTAGTAAGTGTCTTTTGATTTCATCTTAACTTTGGTACTTAACAAAATAATTGCTCAAAGATTTTAAAACTATATATTAAGTGTGAAGCAATTTAATGTTCCATGCAAATGTATATGACAAAGTTTAAAGATTTTTACCACACTACAAACACTACAACTTTCAATATTTTCAGCCAAAAAAAATTGGTTGAGATGCCAAACATTTATCATCACTTGTGAATTTAACAAATTACATGAATGTGAGACCAAAACTATTGAAGTAGATTCTTTCTCACAGAATGTATAGAAAATGGAAGATATAACAATATATAATATTATTTTGGTGGTATACTTAAAAATATATTATCAAGAGACTACTAGTGGACAAGTTAATAGAACTTGATTAACTGAAAATTAGTACAAAAATTCTTTCTGGATGATATATGAATAGAATGGAAAAATATGTCATATTCTTACTTGATAATTTCAAAGCAATTCAACAGTTGTTTATTGACTATGTAATATCTACAAGATATTATCTATGGGAAAACAATTTACAGAATATATAAAATGAGTTTAAATATCCTCTACTTTATTTGCTTTTATAGTTCAGTTACCAGAGATTGTACACTGAAGTGGTCTCTCTGTTTTAAGAGTGTTCATTATTCAGATTAATTTTAAAATACAAATTTCTGACTTGAAGTCTCCAAAATAAAATATATGTTCTTATTAACATTAGGTACAGTTTTCTATTTCTTTGTATGGTATATTTTTCAAAAAAGCATAAATTCAAAAAGCATAAATTCATGTGATTGATTTTGTATACTGAGGAAATGAACTACATAGTAATAAAAACTAGAATACTTTTTTTTTTTTTTTTTTTTTTTGCGGTACGCGGGCCTCTCACTGTTGTGGCCTCTCCCGTTGCAGAGCACAGGCTCTGGATGTGCAGGCTCAGCGGCCATGGCTCATGGGCCCAGCCGCTCCGCAGCATGTGGGATCTTCCCAGACCGGGGCACGAACCCGTGTCCCCTGCATCGGCAGGCGGACTCTCAACCACTGAGCCACCAGGGAAGCCTGACAATGATCTTAAATTGTTTAATTTAATTAATTTATTTCTTTTCCGTAGTACTAATCCATTCAACTCTCTTCTTAATAGGACCATTATCAATATTCATTTGTAATTTTATTTTTCCAATGTGTAAGCTACTTCTTAAAGTAAATTAAGCACATGGGGTTTATGCTTGCTTTTTCGTTTTTCTAGGGCACTGTCCAATAATTAGATGTTCTGTTATACTACACAGTCCTCATATAAGTAAAAAAGATAGACTACTTTTTCCTAAGGAGTTTTAAAAATGTGAAGATTTGGGTATATTCAGTTAACAAAATGTAACCTATCATAAGCATTTTTTGTTTCTGACCTATTGCCATTCGTCAGATGATGCTGACTTGAAATTCCAAGGAAAATGAGTGATCTTAGTAGAAATGCTCCATCTCAGTTAGGTACTCATTAACATTGACCCGTTTATGCAAATTCACCGCTAGATGAATAACCTCTGTGGGAGAAAAAACATTTGCTGAGCAAAACTCTGTACCACCAGACATTGTGCTTCCCACTTTTCAAGGTTTGTACTTTTATAGTTTCCACTCTAACTGTTTCCTATCATTTCCTACCAAAAATCTTCAAAGAATCCATATTATTTTATCATTTTTCTTATGTTTTCTTCATAACTCATGATCTTTGCTTTTTCTCAGGCTAGTAAGGCTAACAAAGAGAAATTTTTGCATGAAGAGATACTTTTTCTAAATGTTTAGTATAAGGAATTAAAATCCTATGTAAAAATATGTATGGCTGGAAATGGCTGATATATTTTACAGTATCAAAGTAATGAAACAAATTCCTAAAGTATAGGTGATAGTCAAGATAAATCATAGTTAAGAAACATGACAATTTTTTCAACTAAAATAGTTAAAATTTATTTCTTTTTTATTATATATATATATAATGTTTGTTAAAGAACTATATGGCCATGATCAAAATAACACATGCATATTTAGCTATATACCTTTGACAATCATGATTGATAACTAGTATATTCTATTCCATAACTACACTTCTGTAAGTATGTGGTTGTTATGACCTAAGTACTGTTTAATTTACTGCAGAGTTATGTGATAAAACATAGCCTTCTCTATAGTTCCAATGATGTAATATCTGTGCCACTTCAAAAAGAATGCTCAAATAGATGCACATTTTTTTAAAGTTTCATTCCCACATTTCAGGAAATGAAGTCAGCCTTAAATATCTCTACATTCCCCTAATACGTGGGGAGGAGGGAGAATGAAAGAAATACAGGGTAGCTATGACACATACGTCCTTCAGGAAGTCAGATTTTGTAGCTCGTGGTAATTTGCACATGTAACTGTGAAAAGAAAACCACTTTACCCACTGGGAAAGGCCTGTTCTCTTTCTGTCTCAAAGTTCCAGTGAGGAGAGTTTTTTTGAGAAGCTAAACTGAGAAGAATATAAAGGAAAAAAAAATTAGGAAAGTACCTAGGAAGTGAAGATTCTTTTCAATTTAAAACACTTTGGAGGAAATGAGAAATTTCATTGTTTCTAAATATACAGAGTAAAACTAGTGTAGAAGAAGTTAACAGTTCCAAGGAAAACGTAATCTAGTAATTATAGTAATTTGATATTGCCACCATATCCCAGAGGATAAGGGATAAACAGAAGGCTTGTATTACATGTGTCTTGGTTTTTAAAATTTTATTTTTATATTAATTCATTTTTGCTGTACTTTACAAAAGTGTCCACAACTGACAAAGACAGAGTTGGTTTTCATCACAGATTGAAGAACTCTGACCTAATTATTTGGTTTCCTGGAGGAGAAAAGAAGATCAGATTAATATCAAAAGACACATCTTTTGATACCAGGGAAAAGCCAGTAAGAAAAGCTGCAGATGTATGTTTGCTGAAAAGCATGAGGGATCAGAGGTGAAGGAACTCAAAAATAAGAATGTGTTTCCCTTGGAAAAGGTAACATTTTAAGCTGAAACTCAGCAGGATAGTCATGGTCTTTGGGGATATGAGAAGAGAGGAAAAAATATTGGATAGATGGTAAGAGGGAAAATCACAGGTACTAAGAATAGAGAAATGCATAGACCAGAGCTGAGGGCTTCAAATAGGTTACTGTTTTTTAAAAAATTAGTATACACAATCTACAGTTTCCTATCCAGTAATTTTCATTAGCTCAGGTATAGAAAGTGGCTGTTTTGATTACTCAGAAGTTGACATTTTGCAGAAAAGGGCAGTGGAAAAATACAGAGTCCTTAATAAATGGAGGTGTGTGGTGGGTGGGGATTGAGAGGCTGTAAGATACCAGAAGTGAGGGAAAGTTATGGGTGGAATAGCCAAATAGAATGGACACTGAAGAGAAGGAATTTTCCTGTTACAGCTAGACAAATTATTGTCTGAAAGTGGCAAAGGGGACCTCAGAAAATGAGGGCATTGACGTCAAAACCTAAGGCTTATGAAGTTTGAAAGAATTGAACCAACTCTGTTTGAGAAAGTTACCAGAGAAACTGAGTCTTTGGGAAGAGGGCAAAGTGCAGTCATAAGTCTCAGGAAAAGCAGAGAAGGAGAGGAAGAATTTTATGATGAGGCTGAGGGTACAAGAGAATTAATCAACAATGTAGGAGGAGTTTTGAAGGGACAGTGGAAAGAAGAGACCCTCCAAGAAGCACTCCACAGCAAGAGGATCTGATAATAGGTAGGGGAAGCTAAGGAGTAGATAACTGCATTTTGACTATGGACACAGGCTGATAAAGATGAGAGGCCCAGTTGGTTGACTTTTCTGAAGGTTAAGGGCTGGCCATTTGAATGAGATCCTAGATAGAGTACGAACTGATAAAATTAGTCCATTGGGTGCAGTCATTATCAGTGTTCAAAGAGACCGCTGTGAAGAATACTGTTCTCTCATATACGAGATGAAACCTTCTGCACTTTACCTAAAGCATGGTAGGATAATCTGGATAGTCTTCAAGGTAAGAATTGCAAAAGGTGCAAAAGGACTCTTAAAATATTTATTTTACTATTGATTAACACTACTACATATTGAATTCTGGATATATGTTAGCTATGAAATGGACTGAGTTGCTAAATGTTTGTTTTCTTGTATTCTGTGTCAACATGGCATAGAGATACTCCATCTAAAAGATATATCAAGTTATGCAGGTACAAATACATAAAGATAAACCAAAGAGCCTGAACTTATTTTAATACCTTAAAAATAAGAATGTTCTGTGTCAAGAGAGCCATTTCTGACCCATTTGATTTTCTTAATGTTGCATCGATGAGAACTCTGAAAGCATATTTGAAGACTTCAATCAATACTGAGATCATAGAAGCAGCTTAACCTATAAATGATTCCCATCTGTGAAATCAAAGACTAAGGACAGATCAATATATTCCATGAAAAGTCTTAAATTGACCATTTTTTGGTTAAGTAAAACATAGTAAACCAAATAGTTAAGGATTGGTTAAGTCTCACCGATTTCATAGGTGGGTTATTAGGTTGAGAGACCCCTGAATCCAGCTTATCAAGAATGAGTATGGAATCACTTTGGAATCACTCTGCTAATGTATGGATATCTCCATATAACACAGTTAGGGATCGACCTTTTAAGAACAGGATAGTTTATACATTGCTCCTGGGAGAATATCACAAAAAAATTATACTTATGGTCAACAAATATGCAAATATTAGGGCAGGATTTGGAATTCGGAATCAAATTATCTTACTCAGACAATTCTTCCAGCAATTCTATCTGGAGTTATTAGACTCCATCTGGGCAGAATTCTAGAACTATAGTATTATAAAAGTAATTCAATGAGTATCTGTGACCAGCTCTTTCCTCTCCTTGAAGTCATATGAAGAACACAATGTTCTGAGCTGGGCGAATGTAAAGCACAGTGCCTTCCACTGACATATTTTGTAGTCTAGTTTTGGTGAAAATAAAATTGAAGCGCTACCTTTCAAACTTATTTTAATTATTTTTTTTCTGTTGACTCTTGTAAGTACCACTTAAAACATATTGCTGGTGGGTCAGAATGGTCTGTCTTTCTGTTACCCACACTCTGAGTACTCAAATCAGGTTTCAAGTTCAGATTACTTGGAAGGTAGAAAATAATGAAGTTGTTTTTCTTTTTTTAATTCCTTGATTTAAAACACAAAAGCGAAAACTTTCCACTCTTAAGATCATAAAACGTTACTTTTGCTGTTATTGTTAACCCCCCTGCAACAGTCTCATTCATTCATTTAATAATTTACTTAACAATTTACAATTTACAATTGATTTAACAATTAATAACTACAATTCATTTAACAATTTGAGTGTCATCTACAGTGCTGTGTTTGAGTTGTCAGGCTTACATGCAGGAGAGCTAAGTTAATAGATTTAGATAGGATTTTATCACTTTAGGATTTCTACCTCATAGATGGAAAAAAGCTGAAAATATTAATTAATTAATCAATGATGTTGGCCACTTGATCAGGAAGTTGAGTAAAGTTGCCCTGAGACTTATCTTACAAGCTACCCTTAGACAGTAAGAAGTTATGGCCTTGCTTAAAGTAGACCAGATGTTTCCCTTTTTGGTTAGCGTGACTACCTGCAGATGTATGTGCTCCATAAGGAAGTAGTCTTCTCATTCCAAATCTTCCATGAGCAAAGTTTTACCAGGGCCATTAATAATCTACCATATGATTCAGCTACCCCATTTCTGGGTATTTATCCAAAGAATACAAGAACACTAATTTTGAAAAGATATATGCACCTCTATATTCAAGCAGTATTATTTACAATAGCCAAGACATGGAAACAGCCTAAGTGACCATCCATGGATGAATGGATAAAAAAGGTGTGGTATACAAATACACTGGAATACTGCTCAGCTATAAAAATGTTGGGATCTTACCATTTGCAACAACATGGATGGACCTTGAGGATATTATGCTAAGTGAAATAGGTCAGATGAAGTAAGATTAATGCCATATGATTTTACTCCGATGTGGAATATAAAAAAATAAATAAAAAAGAAACAAAATAAATGAAGAAACCAAATCAAACAAAACAAACACTTAGATACAGAGAACACAGTAGTGGTAACCGGATGGGAAACAGCAGGGGGTGGGCAAAATGGGTAAAGGGGATCGACTTTATGGTGAAGGATGGAAACCAAATTTCTGGTGGTAAGCATGCTGTAGTGTATACAGAAATTGAAATATAATATTGTAAGCATGAAACATATAATGTTACAAACCAATGTTATCTCAATTAAAAAATAATAAATATTAAATAAATGAATGAATAAATAAATATCTCAACAACTGGTCACATGTGAAGCTTATGCCTTCCAGGGTGTATTAATTATAAGAGCTCAACAAACAATCAAATCGGGCCCAAGCAACTACACACATTTATGTTTGCATCAAAAGTAATACTATATACACTATGATGTCCTTTTGTCAGGTAGATAAATCAGGATGGAGCTACATGGATTTGACTATTCGTAATTAGCTTTTGATATTAACCAGTGTCAAAATAGCCAACTTGCTATGCCTCTTCCAATGTTAGATTTTGGAATAGCTCCAGAAAGTGAGATCACTTTTGAACACATAATGTTAAAGGCCAAAAAGGGAGACCGTTTATGAAATTAATTATGTGAGCACTATACAGTAGAGTTAGTATATAAATCTAGCATGAGTATAGTATATTAACGTTGTGAAGTTAGGAATAGAAATGGGGTAGAAGTTAGGCTTAATTCTACGGATTATCCTGTACAATAGGAGTTCAGTAATCACATGGAAGCAAAACAAAAAAATGTGTTTCTAATATATTATGAAAGGCCTTATAACCCCATTAACTTCCTTTATGAAAATAGTGGTTCTGTTTCTCTGGAAAACAATTTAGAAATAACAGGGTTTTATTAAAGGAATTGGTGAATAACTGTTAGAATATGTTATCTTATTTCAGTAAATAATCACTTAAGACCTTACAAAAAGAATCTAACTCCTGATAAAGAAAGTAGAAAATCCATAAAAGTCAGCTATACTGAGAATGGGCCCTAGTTCGCTGTAACATCCCGAACTTCATTCTAAAATCATATAGTTGAATGCCGGTTGCTGCCCATATGTTTATAGTTTACAGATAATTGGCAGACAGTTTCAGATATTGTTTATTTTAGATAATAAGGTTGAAAGGAGATTAGTTTCTTATTTGATCCAGAAGTTTATGTTCTTCAGTTTTACCCTATTTCTCAACTATGTAACACTTACCCAAAAGACATATTGTTCAATATGTCCATTTTGTCAGGAAATGCTTAGATATAAATATAGAATTCTATTACTAAACAAAAACATGAAATCCATGGTGATTTTCTTTCCCTACTTTAGTAGTAAAAAACTTTTTATGGTATTTTACTGTGTTACTTTTAATGAAAAGTTATTGATAAAAATGTTGGTACTATTTTATTTTTAAATTCAGTGACCAAGAAATATCAGAGGAAATAACATCAAAAGGACTTTTCTTTGGGTTTGCTAAATACAAAACCAAATTTAAAAATATGTATAACTGATTGACTTTGCTGTAAACTGAAACTTAATACAACATTGTAAATCAACTATACTCCAATAAAAATTTAAAAAAATAAAAAACAAGACTTGAAAGTCACAAAAAATAAAATAAAGTAAAAATATTTTAAAGGAAATAAAATTCTTAATGCTTTAAAATAAATTGCTACTCATATACCTGTCTGATATCAAAATACGTGATCTGCTGACTTTAAAATCCAGGATCTTAATCTTACTTTAAAAAAAATTCAGGGGACTTCCGGATAAGATGGCGGAAGAGTAAGACGCGGAGATCACCTTCCTCCCCACAGATACACGAGAAATACAGCTACACGTGGAACAACTCCTACAGAACACCTACTGAACGCTGGCAGAAGACCCCAGACCTCCCAAAAGGCAAGAAACTCCCCACATACCTGGGTAGGGCAAAGCGGAGAGATTCCCGCACAGAGGAGCGGTGCCGAGCGGCACTCACCAGCCCGAGAGGCTTGTCTGCTCCCCTGCCGGGGTGGGCGGCGCTGGAACTGAGGCTCGGGCTTCGGTCAGAGCGCAGGGAGAGGACTGGGGCTGGCGGCGAGAACTCAGCCTGAAGGAGGCTAATGTGCCACAGCTAGCCAGGAGGGAATCCGGGAAAACTCTGGAGCTGCCGAAGAGGCAGGAGACTTTTTCTTCCCTCTTGGTTTCCTGGTGCGTTAGGAGAGGGGATTAAGAGCGCCGCGTAAAGGAGCTCCAGAGACGGGCGCGAGTCGCGGCTGAAAGCGCGGAGCCCAGAGACGGGCGTGGGACGCTGGGGCTGCTGCTGCCACCGCCAAGAAGCCTGTGTGCGAGCACAGGTCACTGTCCACACTGCCCTTCCGGGAGCCTGTGCAGCCTGCCACTGCCGGGGTCCCGGGATCCAGGGGCAGCTTCCCTGGAAGAACGCACGGTGCGCCTCGGGCTGGTGCAACGTCACGCCGACCTCTGCCGCTGCAGGCTCGCCCCGCACTCCGTGCCTCTCCCTCCCGCCCGGCCTGAGTGAGCCAGAGTCCCCGAAGATGCTGCTCCTTTAACCCTGTCCTGTCTGAGCGAAGAACAGACGCCCTCCTGCGACCTACACGCAGAGGCGGGGCCAAATCCAAAGCTGAGACCCAGGAGCTGTGAGAACAAAGAAGAGAAAGGGAAACCTCTCCCAGCAGCCTCAGAAGCAGCGGATTAAAGCTCCACAATCAACCTGATGTACCCTGCATCTGTGGAATACATGAATAGACAACAAATCATCCCAAATTGAGGAGCCCGGAGTCAGTGCTGTGCCTCTGAGGTGGGAGAGCCAACTTCAGGACACTGGTCCACAAGAGACCTCCCAGCTCCACACAATATCAAACGGCGAAAATCTTCCAGAGATCTCCATCTCAACACCAGCACCCAGCTTCACTCAACGACCAGCAAGCTATAGTGCTGGACACCCTATGCCAAACAACTAGCAAGACAGGAACACAACGGCACCCATTAGCAGAGAGGTGGCCTAAAATCATAAAAAGTCTGCAGACACCCCAAAACACACCACCAGACATGGACCTGCCCACCAGAAAGACAAGATCCAGCCTCATCCACCAGAACACAGGCAGTAGTCCCCTCCACCAAGAAGCCTACACAACCCACTAAACCAACCTTAGCCACTGGGGACAGACACCAAAAACAACGGGAACTACGAACCTGCAGCCTGCAAAAAGGAGACCCCAAACACAGTAACATAAGCAAAATGAGAAGACAGAAAAACACACAGCAGGAGAAGGAGCAAGATAAAAACCCACCAGACCTAACAAATGAAGAGGTAATAGGCAGTCTACCTGAAAAAGAATTCAGAATAATGATGGTAAAGATGATCCAAAATCTTGGAAATAGAATAGACAAAATGCAAGAAACAGTTAACAAGGACCTAGAAGAACTAAAGATGAATCAAGCATCGATTAAAAACACAATAAATGAAATAAAAAATACTCTAGATGGGATCAATAGCAGAATAACTGAGGCAGAAGAACGGATAAGTGAGGTGGAAGATAAAATAGTGGAAATAACTGCTGCAGAGCAAAATAAAGAAAAAAGAATGAAAAGAACAGAGGACAGTCTCAGAGACCTCTGGGACAACATTAAACGCACCAACATTCGAATTATAGGGGTTCCAGAAGAAGAAGAGAAAAAGAAAGGGACTGAGAAAATATTTGAAGAGATTATAGTTGAAAACTTCCCTAATATGGGAAAGGAAATAGTTAATCAAGTCCAGGAGGCACAGAGAGTCCCATACAGAATAAATCCAAGGAGAAATACACCAAGACACATATTAATCAAACTGTCAAAAATTAAACACAAAGAAATCATATTAAAAGCAGCAAGGCAAAAACAACAAATAACACACAAGGGAATCCCCATCAGGATAACAGCTGATCTCTCAGCAGAAACTCTACAAGCCAGAAGGGAGTGGCAGGACATAATTAAAGTGATGAAGGAGAAAAACCTGCAACCAAGATTACTCTACCCAGCAAGGATCTCATTCAGATTTGATGGAGAAATTAAAACGTTTACAGACAAGCAAAAGCTGAGAGAGTTCAGCACCACCAAACCAGCTTTACAACAAATGCTAAAGGAACTTCTCTAAGCAAGAAACAGAACAGAAGGAAAAGAACTACAATAACGAACCCAAAACAATTAAGAAAATGGGAATAGGAACATACATATCGATAATTACCTTAAATGTAAATGGACTAAATGCTCCCACCAAAAGACACAGACTGGCTGAATGGATACAAAAACAAGACCCATATATATGCTGTCTACAAGAGACCCACTTCAGACCTAGAGACACATACAGACTGAAAGTAAGGGGATGGAAAAAGATATTCCATGCAAATGGAAACCAAAAGAAAGCTGGAGTAGCAATTCTCATATCAGACAAAATAGACTTTAAAATAAAGACTACTAAAAGAGACAAAGAAGGACACTACATAATGATCAAGGGATCAATCCAAGAAGAAGATATAACAATTGTAAATATTTATGCACCCAACATAGGAGCACCTCAATACATAAGGGAAATATTAACAGCCATAAAAGGAGAAATCGACAGTAACACAATCATAGTAGGGGACTTTAACACCCCACTTTCACCAATGGACAGGTCATCCAAAATGAAAATAAATAAGGAAACACAAGCTTTAAATGATACATTAAACAAGATGGACTTAATTGATATTTATAGGACATTCCATCCAAAAACAACAGAATACACATTTTTCTCAAGTGCTCATGGAACATTCTCCAGGATAGATCATATCTTGGGTCACAAATCAAGCCTTGGTAAATTTAAGATAATTGAAATTGTATCAAGTATCTTTTCCGACCATAATGCTATGAGACTAGACATCAATTACAGGAAAAGAGCTGTAAAACATACAAACACATGGAGGCTAAACAATACACTACTTAATAACGAAGTGATCACTGAAGAAATCAAAGAGGAAATTAAAAAATACCTAGAAACAAATGACAATGGAGACACGACGACCCAAAACCTATGGGATGCAGCAAAAGCAGTTCTAAGAGGGAAGTTTATGGCAAGACAATCCCACCTTAAGAAACAGGAAACATCTCGAATAAACAACCTAACCTTGCACCTAAAGCAATTAGAGAAAGAAGAACAAAAACATCCCAAAGTTAGCAGAAGGAAAGAAATCATAAAAATCAGATCAGAAATAAATGAAAAAGAAATGAAGGAAACGATAACAAAGATCAATAAAACTAAAAGCTGGTTCTTTGAGAAGATAAACAAAATTGATAATCCATTAGCCAGACTCATCAAGAAAAAAAGGGAGAAGACTCAAATCAATAGAATTAGAAATGAAAAAGGAGAAGTAACAACTGACACTGCAGAAATACAAAAGATCATGAGAGATTACTATAAGCAACTCTATGCCAATAAAATGGACAACCTGGAAGAAATGGACAAATTCTTAGAAATGCACAACCTGCCAAGACTGAATCAGGAAGAAATAGAAAATATGAACAGACCAATCACAAGCACTGAAATTGAAACTGTGATCAAAAATCTTCCGACAAACAAAAGCCCAGGACCAGATGGCTTCACAGGCGAATTCTATCAAGCATTTAGAGAAGAGCTAACACCTATCCTTCTCAAACTCTTCCAAAATATAGCAGAGGGAGAAACAATCCCAAACTCATTCTACGAGGCCACCATCACCTTGATACCAAAACCAGACAAGGATGTCACAAAGAAAGAAAACTACAGGCCAATATCACTGATGAACATAGATGCAAAAATCCTCAACAAAATACTAGCAAACAGAATCCAACAGCACATTAAAAGGATCATACACCATGATCAAGTGGGGTTTACTCCAGGAATGCAAGGATTCTTCAATATACGCAAATCAATCAACGTGATACACCATATTAACAAACTGAAGGAGGAAAACCATATGATCATCTCAATAGATGCAGAGAAAGCTTTTGACAAAATTCAACACCCATTTATGATAAAAACCCTGCAGAAAGTAGGCATAGAGGGAACTTTCCTCAACATAATAAAGGCCATATATGACAAACCCACAGCCAGCATCGTCCTCAATGGTGAAAAATTGAAACCATTTCCACTAAGATCAGGAACAAGACAAGGTTGCCCACTTTCACCACTCTTATTCAACATAGTTTTGGAAGTTTTAGCCACAGCAATCAGAGAAGAAAAGGAAATAAAAGGAATCCAAATGGGAAAAGAAGAAGTAAAGCTGTCACTGTTCGCAGATGACATGATACTATACATAGAGAATCCTAAAGATGCTACCAGAAAACTACTAGAGCTAATCAATGAATTTGGTAAAGTTGCAGGATACAAAATTAATGCACAGAAATCTCTGGCATTCCTATATACTAATGATGAAAAATCTGAAAGTGAAATCAAGGAAACACTCCCATTTACCATTGCAACAAAAAGAATAAAATATCTAGGAATAAACCTACCTAAGGAGACAAAAGACCTGTATGCAGAAAATTATAAGACACTGATGAAATAAATTAAAGATGATACAAATAGATGGAGAGATGTACCATGTTCTTGGATTGGAAGAATCAACATTGTGAAAATGACTCTACTACCCAAAGCAATCTACAGATTCAATGCAATCCCTATCAAACTACCAATGGCATTTTTCACAGAACTAGAACAAAAAATTTCACAATTTGTATGGAAACACAAAAGACCCCGAATAGCCAAAGCAATCTTGAGAACGAAAAATGGAGCTGGAGGAATCAGGCTCCCTGACTTCAGACTATACTACAAAGCTACAGTAATCAAGACAGTATGGTACTGGCACAAAAACAGAAATATAGATCAATGGAACAGGATAGAAAGCCCAGAGATAAACCCACGGACATATGGTCACCTTATCTTTGATAAAGGAGGCAGGAATGTACAGTGGAGAAAGGACAGTCTCTTCAATAAGTGGTGCTGGGAAAACTGGACAGGGACATGTAAAAGTATGAGATTAGATCACTCCCTAATACCATACACAAAAATAAGCTCAAAATGGATTAAAGACCTAAATGTAAGGCCAGACACTATCAAACTCCTAGCGGAAAACATAGGCAGAACACTCTATGACATAAATCACAGCAAGATCCTTTTTGACCCACCTCCTAGAGAAATGGAAATAAAGACAAAAATAAACACATGAGACCTAATGAAACTTAAAAGCTTTTGCACAGCAAAGGAAACCATAAACAAGACCAAAAGACAACCCTCAGAATGGGAGAAAATATTTGCAAATGAAGCAACTGACAAAGGATTAATCTCCAAAATTTATAAGCAGCTCATGCAGCTCAACAGCAAAAAAAACAAACAACCCAATCCAAAAATGGGCAGAAGACCTAAATAGACATTTCTCCACAGAAGATATGCAGACAGCCAACAAACACATGAAAGGATGCTCAACATCTTTACTCATTAGAGAAATGCAAATCAAAACTACAATGAGATATCATCTCACACCAGTCAGAATGGCCATCATCAAAAAATCTAGAAACAATAAATGCTGGAGAGGGTGTGGAAAAAAGGGAACACTCTTGCACTGCTGGTGGGAATGTGAATTGGTACAGCCACTATGGAGAACGGTATGGAGGTTCCTTAAAAAACTACAAATAGAACTACCATATGACCCAGCAATCCCACTACTGGGCATATACCCTGAGAAAACCATAATTCAAAAAGAGACATGTACCAAAATGTTCATAGCAGCCCTATTTACAATAGCCTGGAGATGGAAACAACCTAAGTGTCCATCATCAGATGAATGGGTAAAGAAGATGTGGCACATATATACAATGGAATACTACTCAGCCATAAAAAGAAATGAAATTGAGCTATTTGTAATGAGGTGGATGGACCTAGAGTCTGTTATACAGAGTGAAGTAAGTCAGAAAGAGAAAGACAAATACTGTATGCTGACACATATATATGGAATTTAAGAAAAAAGAATGTCATCAAGAACATAGGAGTAAGACAGGAATAAAGACACAGACCTACTAGAGCATGGACTTGACGATATGGGGAGGGGGAAGGGTAAGCTGTGACAAAGTGAAAGAGCGGCATGGACATATATACACTACCAAACATAAGGTAGATAGCTAGTGGGAAGCAGCCGCATAGCACAGGGAGATCAGCTCGGTTCTTTGTGACTGCCTGGAGAGCTGGGATAGGGAGGGTGGGAGGGAGACGCAAAAGGGAGGGGATATGGGAACATATGTATATGTATAACTGATTAAATTTGTAAAATTAAAAAAAAAAGAGGCAAAAATAAATAAATAAAAAAATAAAGGTCAAAAAAAAAAAAAAGAAGCTCAAACCAGTAGCAACATTGATTGACTAGAAATTCATCAAATTTCTCTTACTGTGGGAGGGAGGGAGATGCAAGAGGGAAGAGATATGGGGACATATGTCTATGTATAACTGATTCACTTTGTTTTAAAGCAGAAACTAATACACCATTGTAATTATACTCCAATAAAGATGTTTAAAAAAGAAAATTCAGAACAGTGTGTACATTCCCACAAAGAAGGATTTTTTTTTGCTCACTCTAATTACTGTGTCAAAAAGGAAGATTCTTTACAGAAAGAATTAATGGCTAATAGAAATATATCAAAGTGAAAAACATTTAATTAAAGTTAGATTTGCTGGTTTTATAAAAGCAAAACCCAGCTGTGCTGTCATGTTACCTCTACACACTTCAGTATGCATTTCTTAAGAATTATAGAAGTTTCCTTACCAAGATATAAATCATATAAATAAATCAAAGTATTAAATTTGCAGGTTTTTTCCTGTTTCTCAGTTAATTTCTCAATACGTGGTGTCCTCATTACTTCAAAAATAGACCATTCTTTTGGTGAATTATACAAAATATGATCCTAAGTATCTCAAGGTGTCATTTTTTGTGTATTTATACATATTTATTAATTTTATTAACTCAGTAGCCCTTTAACAATTATACATCAGCTCCCAAGTGGGTTTTGTTATTCTAGACTATGTGAAATATAAGCAGAAACCGTATTAGCAATGGAAGAGTGATATAACACATGAGCTACTAAAGAAAGGATTCAGGTTCTGAATGAGAAGTTATAAATATAAAGTTGTATGTAAGTTTCCACTTGTAAAATTCTGATGGAGAATGTTCATTGGTCATAATTTTTTGTGCTTTCTGAAATAATCTAACCTATCATAACGGATGTTGTGAAAATACAAATAAAGTTTCACAGGAAAGGGAAACCTGTAACATACAGATAATACAATGGACATAACAATTTTAATTTTTAAAAAGTGCTGCACGGTTGTTTTTTAACCATTCAGAGAACTTTTATGTCAAAAGCCACTATTCACGTTCAATCTGCACAATAAAAGAAGTAGCTCTGGGCCTCCCTGGTGGCGCAGTGGTTGGGAGTCCGCCTGCTGATGCAGGGGATACGGGTTCGTGCCCCGGTCCAGGAGGATCCCATATGCCGCGGAGCGGCTGGGCCCGTGAGCCATGGCCGCTGAGCCTGCGCGTCCGGAGCCTGTGCTCTGCAACGGGAGGGGCCACAACAGTGAGAGGCCCGCTTACTGCAAAAAAAAAAAAAAAAAAAAAATTAAAAAAAAAAAAAAGAAGTAGCTCTAACTCATATAGCTATAAAGTTAACTGCAGTTAATTGTCAATCTTCCTTTATGTTTTGCAATTAAACTAGTTTTGCTAATGGTTTTCAGTCCCTGGGTTATTTTTTTGGTTCTTCAACAAATCTATTAACAAGGAATGAGAAGCCGAGAAGCGTGTGCCCATCATTTGTCAAATTTGCTAGCTTCTTTTAAAGCACCTTTGCTAAAATGCTTGGAAGGACAGTAAGTGAAAAACTACTGGCAAAACCAATGTTCTTTAAAACATGACTCATTGATTTAATGTATTCATGTCACCTCTGTTCCTCATGGAGACCCCACAGTTGGTTCTAATACTCATAGAGTGCCAGACCTCAATGTAAGGATAAAGACATGCAATCCCTCTTTCTATTTGTAAAAGTTCTTTCTGTATTTTTATTAAATTGATACTTGTGCTATATAATGTCAATGTCTACTGACATTGGTAGTATTCTTGACTTTTAAAAATTTGATTATAAGAATTGATTTTATATTTTGGTCGACAGATTTTCCACATGACATATGATCTCGCCAGCGCTGTGGTGAGAATTTTTAACCTCATCGGCATGATGCTGCTCCTGTGCCACTGGGACGGCTGTCTTCAATTCCTGGTACCACTGCTGCAGGACTTTCCACCAGATTGCTGGGTGTCTCTAAATGAGATGGTTGTAAGTAATTCATATTAGTTTACACTGTGTTTTCTACGTTTTGCCAAAAAGTTCTAAACATTTACATTAGAATGATCTAATTAGCCCCATAAGTGGTGAGAGAAAACTTAATTTTGCTTCTATGGATATAAAATCAGATGTTTCTGTTTCTACAACTAAAGTTTATTTACATGAAATGTTCCAGGGGGATGTATATGTTACAGCCTCTATTTTTAGATATCTTACTCTGTATATATTGAGACGTATTTTATTTCAAAGGTACACATACAAACACACACACATATAGTCATAGTATTGTACAACATTCTTTTAAAAATGCCACTGCTCAGAATAACTTCTTTCTTTCAACATGATTTTAGCATTTACTGTGTTCAAGACATGCAATTCTAGGCATTGTAACATGCAGACAAGTTACATCAGTGTAAATGCAAATGAGATATGTATGACATGCAGTGATATTTCAGATAGTACTTCCTTCTAGTGAAAATATCATGGGAAAGATAGCCTTTAAACTTTACCATAAAAGACATGTAAATATAAAAATGTCTGTGAAATAGAAATTTGATTTACATAGTTAAGTGTACTTATAGTCACATTTAATTTTAAGAGCATTCACTTTGATATACATAGTGCAACACTCACAAAGGAATTGAAACAATTGTGAAATTTTTAAAAATTATTTATTTATTTATTTATTTATTTATTTTTGGCTGTGTTGGGTCTTCGTTTCTGTGCAAGGGCTTTCTCTAGTTGCGGCGAGCGGGGGCCACTCTTCATTGTGGTGCACGGGCCTCTCACTGTCGCGGCCTCTTTTGTTGCAGAGCACAAGCTCCAGACACACAGGCTCAGTAGTTGTGGCTCACGGGCCTAGTTGCTCCGCGGCATGTGGGATCCTCCCAGACCAGGGCTCGAACCCGTGTCCCCTGAATTGGCAGGCAAATTCTCAACCACTGCGCCACCAGGGAAGCTCGTGAATATTTTTAATATATATATTCACAGATATTTGTTCTCTCTTTAAGTTCTCATATTTTCTTCTTGCATTACACTTTAATTACCTTATATTTAACAAAACGTTATTTAAGTTAACTGCACATCAGAATAGCCTTCCCTTATGTTTCACATTTTATAGGTGGTAAATTTTATGAGACTTTCACAGAATTTTAACTTTGGCAAAAATTGAACACCCTCTTCTTTTCTGGACTGTTCTATTGTTAATTTCATAGATTGTTATTGTAAAAATGACATAGACATCTTAAGAATATACATTTTTGTCTCCTAACCAATGAAGCTCAGGCTTTGTGTTTGAAGGCAGGAGGGGTTTATAGCACATGTTGAGAAGAATGTCTTTTTTTCTCTCTTTTGTCTCTTCTTGTCTACGTATTTTTCTCCCTTCCTCCCTCCCTCCTTTCCTCCATTCTTTATTCCTTTCACTCCTTTCTTTGAGGCCCAATATTCACCTGGATCTCTCCTTCATTTCATTCATATCTGCTTAAATGTCACCTCACAGAAGCCTTCCCTAACCACCCTAATATATTACCCAATTGGTTTATATTTTATCTTAAAAGAATTTAGCAACACACACGCACATGGGCATGAACACACACACTTATTTGTTATATATATTTTTCTGTGTTCCCCACACTGGAACATAAGTGCCATTCAGTCAAAGAATTTGTCCAGATTTTGTTCTATACTTTATCTCTGCTGCCTACAATGGTGCCAAACATAAAAATTTGTTGTAACCTAGTCACTTATCATCAAAAGTTTGAGAAATGTTCTATATGGGACTTTCTGTATCTGAAAAACAAACCAAGGAGTTTGATCAACTCACTGTTCAAATCTGTGTAGTCTCATTGATTATAGATCTGTCACTTTTCTTATCACTGAAGAAGCAAACATAAAGACAGTACTAAGATATTTGGGGATGAGGAAAAAACAACGGCTCTTATAAACTCACTGCTGACTGAGTGAATAGTTATAAAAAACACTAACACCACTGCCAAAAGATGAGTCATCATTGGCACCAACTAATATTTAAGTTTGCAAATAATTATTATTTTAAATTTTCTCTATGTATCTTTTTAAAAAATAGCAATTATCATTATTGAAAGAGTAAAGGAATTGTTATTAGGTATCCATAAATGGCATATAATTGTATAATTATAAAATTAGGAAATATACTAGTTAATATGTGTAGTGGTAAACACATTTAATGAAGAAAAATTTTAACGTCTTGCTCATTTTTCTTTAAATGCCTCTATATGTGCCCATTTGTGTCTGTGTTTGTTTTTAATCTTACATAGTCAAACCTTTGCTATATTCTGATGTTGAACAAAATACCTTTCCTGAATTTGCAGTTTGCTTCTTGGGTTTTTTTCTTTTTGTCTGCAGTTTTACTTAGGAAATGGGCTCCTATTTTCTTTCACATTTATTTAATATTATTTCCATGTCTAACTCTAACGTAGAGCGTAGGAAAGAGTTAAGTCTTACATTCAACTATAAGGACCAGAGATTCTTCTATGTTGTGAATATTACTGATATGAAGGAGATAATAACCATAAAAAAGACAAAATTTTTTTTACATCTTTATTGGAGTATAATTGCTTTACAATGGTGTATTAGTTTCTGCTTTATAACAAAGTGAATCAGTTATACAAATACATATGTTCCCATATCTCTTCCCTCTTGCGTCTCCCTCCCTCCCACCCTCCCTGTCCCACCCCTCTAGGTGGAAAAAGACAATTTTTAATCAATAGAGAATCTCAACAGTATCTTTTGACCTTGAAGATACTATTTTCTATCCTAAAGTTGAGTTCTCAAAAAACTTCCATCCATCACAACAAAACAGAGAAAAGTGTATTTACATACAAAGAGGGTTATAAAGGAGAAATGAAAATCCAATATAAGAAAAAAGCACTCTATATTTACATGTCATCCTTACTGTATACAAACCCCAGTGCTTTGAGAAAGGCTATCTTATTTGGTCCTCACAGCAGAAAAATGAGGTATGCACTATTCTCCTCCATTTTGCAGTTCAGAAAACTGAGATTTTTAGAGGTTAAACTAATTGTTCAGTGTCACACATGTAGTAGATTATAGAATCAAGATTAGAATGCATATCTATCTGACTCTATAATTTCTGTTCTAAACTATGTTAGAATACGTTATGTTGCACAGATTATAGAAAACAGTTTAAGAAAATAGTTACAAAAAAAGAAACTTGTAGTCACAGCACACCAATTATAGTAAAAAGTCACTTGAAAATCAACATTTGAGCTCTGACACTAAAAAGTGGCAAGACTGATATGAGACATAGATGTAGAAAAACAAAATCATATTGGGAAGGCCAAAATTGGGAAGCCAGGTCAGGGTGGATGCAGGACATGATTGATGCTAGTCATTTTGAGGTATGGGCTTGACAATTGTGCTTTAACATTTGACCTTGGTACTAAATGATTTAAGATAATCATTAGGTAGAGTGTGCAGCGAATTCCTTATGCCTTCCTTCTTTTCCATATCATGCTCTTAAATGATTTATATTTTAAATACTATTTTGAATCCTCCTTAACCATTTTTGCATTTATATCTATATTTTAATTTTCATATATATATATTTTAAATCTTTCTTAAACACTTTTGCATGTATATCTATACCCTTATCTCTCTATATATTTAAATCCTCCTTAATGATGTTTACATTTGTATTTATATCCTTATCTATATTTATACATTACTAGCTAGTTATCCATATATGCCCTAAGATGAGAAATTCAGAGGCATTGCCATAACTATACTATATCACTAACTGGTAATTTGTTCAATATATTTATTGTTATATTAACTATTTCTAATCTACATTTTATTCCATAGAAGTAAGCTCAATTCTTCTTAGCTAATTCCTTTCCAGTCCTTATAAATTCCACTAAAATAATTGCTTACATGCTGTTTTTTAAAGAGTCAGTCACTCCATTTATATATGACTGATTCATTTTGCTGTGCAGTAGAAGCTAACACAACATTGTAAAGCAACTATACTTCAATAAAAATTAATTAAAAAAAAAGGCAATCACTAACCATGATGGGCTACTTGAATTGAAGAGGTAAGAGATACTGACTTGCAAAATGCAACCTGAATAGGAATTAATCTTGCTCTGCATTTGTAATATTTGTTTTTGTTTCATTCAAGAAATGTTTGAATTATAGATTTCTGTCTGAATGAAAATCTTGGATTTTCCAGATAATTAATGTTTAATAAGATTAATTTTGAAAATCTTGTCATTCCCATGATATTTTGTAACTATGTTTTAGGTGTATCACACACACTAAAATTGTAACAGTTGATAATTAAAAGGATCAGAGGCAATGGGTTTTTGGTTTAAATTATAAAATATTATAAAATACTCATTTGAGAATCTAACTAAGAAAATAAAAAAATACAATGCATCTGAACTTGCATATTAATCTTGACATAATTTAGGGAATGACTTTACAGAATAAAGAAGGATTTGCAGCTAAATAATACATTCCTAGAGCAATGCTTCTCTAATTGAAATCTTCAGGTTTACTGTCAGGGAGTCTACAGGGTTTCTCCCAGCAATCTGGTAAATATATGGATACATGTTGGCAATAGTTCGAAATGTTTCAGTGTAAGCATATTATGAATTTAGTATCAACCTAAATACAGCATCTGGATTTACCTTTGTGGTTGAAGTACATTGTGCCATGAGGTGCTATATAAAATAATTCTGGCATATAGGCTTAATAAATACATGATCCATTTATACCAAATGAAGGCTTAATTACATGATATTAGACGTTGTACAAATTTTTCACCATAGGCAAAATGGAGAAATAGGTTTGAAAACTAAGTCATTCATTACATAGTTCATAACTTGTGTGTTAAACTACATACTCTAGAAAAACTAGTTCTATAATAATCAGCACTATATTTATCTTGTACACAACTATTTGGTTTCAGCAAACAAAACAAAACAAAACAAAATATCATCCATCACAATAAATTTAAATTGAGATGTGTTTATTAATTTATTTTTGTTAATATTTTGTTTGTAAATTTATGTCTGTTTCAACTTTACAAGAGCTATAAGGATAAGAAACTTATATCTAGTTTTATAGTTGTGTTTATTTGAGTAATATCATCCTCAAAATGATTTAAGCCAACTCAAAGATCATTCCTTATAATGTTTTATTTTCTTGTTATTTGAGAGAATCTATGCATTATTTCATCTTGAGAGATGCCATTCTAGAGGGCAAGCAATGTGCCTTATAAGTATCTGAGTACCCCACATGTCCTGTACCAATCTTGCACATTTTACTAAATAAATATTAATTATTTATAACAGAATGGGTAATTAACAGGAGCATTTGAAAATTCTGTGTAAAGCAGTTATTCTATTATGCACTTTAAATGTTGTTCCTTGGATAATTTGTGTTATAATAATTTGTACATCAAATTATTTCTTTAGAGGTATGTAATCACTTGACCAACTTGTGGGCAATATAACGTACTCAAAATTCATGAAATCCAAATCAGTGAGCTTCTCATGCCTTTCATTTCTATATAAATAACAATATTTTTCAGCAAAACGTTAAGATGTATGAACAATATACTAACTAAGACTATCAGAGAAAAAAAGATATAAAATGTCTGGAAGAGTCAAATTAATAAAATCTATGTGGAGAAAATAAGAGATTTGATTGAAAAATCTAGATTACTGTGCAATTTTATTTTCATTTGAGACAATGTGTCAGGGACACTTACTAATAACCAAGAGGCCACACTCTATGCACATTTTCTAGCTCCCTTCCAGTTGGATGGGGCCCTGTGATAGCGATGGTCAGTGGGCTCTGAGTGACAGTGTCATATTTTACCTGTAAGTCTAAGCAGTGAAGAGCTGCTATGCAGTCCTCCAGTTATCTTTTTCCTCTCCAGAGGCATGTCTTTTAATGTGTAAACCACAACACAATATAGATTATCTTGACTCTCCTAGACAGCAGAATAGAGAGGGAAAAAAAACTGGCAGAATTGAATTTATAGAGACACATTCCAGAATTGCGTCTACCACTGCAACCTCTGTGATTTTAGGCAAATCGATTAACTTTACTGTACTTCAGCTAGGAAATGAGGGTATATCATTTACTCTTTCATTTAAGCAATCTTATTGAGTACCTGCTTTGTGCCAGTCATTGTTGTAGGTGCTGAACAAGCAGTAGAGAATGACACAAAGTCCCTACCCTCATAGTGCTTACAGTCTAAAGAGCTTTCATTCATAGTACTTCTTCCTAGGTGCTGAAAACTATACAGAGATTAGATAATTAGATTTTCTAATCTAAAAGAATAGAAAATTATGTAAAAAGTCATTAATATAAATTTGAACTGTGGCCTCTGTAATGTATGCAATGCCCAAAGAGCAAGGAGACAAGTGCTAAGGAAATACTGCCCTCTTTCTGCTTGCCAAGACAGGTACACTTGAAAATGTGGCCATTCTTCCAATTTTTCCCTCCCTAATTTAGCCACCCAGAGAGTGCTTTTTTTTTTTTAACTCACATGACAGTGTGCTAGTGGCAGCCTTATGTGGATTGAGATTAAAGACTATAGGGGGTATAAACTAAGGGGTGTGGAGACACAAAATAAAGAGACTTGTATTTCCATTACTGTCAACTGGTTTTCGATCAGGAACCTTCGACAAAGAGTGGGGATTGAGACTCTTCAGTCACTTTTAGCTCAAAAACTGTAATAGTCAAAATAAACATGTGCTGGGGGGCTAGAGTAAAAAGAGCTGTTTATTGGTTTTAAGTGAATGATTTGGAAAAAAAAAAGGGAATACATATTATTCATATGCAATTCCCCATATACAAGTAGAATACTGAAACTTAGGATGACTATATTATTATCTATTGATATTCTAGCAAATGCATAAAGATAAAATTAAAATAGATTCACTTTTTGTTTTACAAAGACCATAAACTAATTAGATAATGACTGATTGAAATAATACAACTGAGATAATATAATTAAGACATGAAACTAGATATCTCTTAATTAAAAATATATTTCTCCTCTCGAGGTCTAGCAATGTATTTCAGATTTGAATTCTATACATTACAAATTATAGTATTATGTTACTGATTTTTTTTCTAAGTAGAATGTGTTGCCTTAACAGAATGTTTTAAAACCCTAACAAGATGTAATTAATTTGCTGACAACTCACTATGTAGCTTTACTGAGGAAAAAAAGTGCATTCATAGCTCTGATGAGTTATAATAACAAAGTAGGTCAGCAGACTGCTGAGTGCTGTGATTCTCCTTTGCTGTCCTGTTTCTGCCTATTAGGAAAGCCAGCCTGGTGACTCTTCTCTATTAGATAGAAACACAACCTCTTCACAAAAGTGAAACAATTCACATGGTGTCTTCTTCCTTGTCAGACATGTACTCTTTTAGGGGAATCAACATATGGAAATAAATCATAATCTGACATTTTGTTTTCAAATGAAACGTACATTTCAGAAAACCTCTAACGTGAATTATAGTTCCATAACAGAGAAGGATAAAGGATATTACTTAAAGTATGTATTAGCTATGACTATAGTAAGATGCTTCAGTGATAACAAGACCAATCCATAAGTTCTAAAATTAGTTTTCTTATATAGACGAGCTTTAAAATTTTAAGCAACCAATGTCTAGACCAAGCTCCATTCATGACATTACTTTATCTAACAAGTGGCACAAACTAAAATTGGAAAAGAAACAAAATATCTTACAGTTCAATATTTTCTCCAGGAAGATTAATTTACTAGACTTTGCTCTCCATCTCCATATATATATTATATATATAATATATATGAATATTGTGGAGACTTTCACAGATGTAATATAATGGTACATGTAACACATTATCGTGTCTATTCTAAATAAAAGGAAAACACATTCATTCCCATTTTGCAAATGAATAGTCTGACCCAGGGAATTGTTATTAGATTTACATAAAGCCAGAAGCAGACAGTATGGGAACTGATGATGAAATCAATTTTTTCCCCTGAATTAATGCTGAACCTACCATAACATTTTACTTCATGCACCCCAAAGACCTTCCTCCATTATAATTGTCCATTCATGCTTACAGAAAACAACTATAAATTGATTGTACCAGTGGAAGAACTTGGAATATATATGAAAATATTTGAAAAACTCATTGCGTTTTGTATGTGTATGTTCGTTTTTAAGGTTTCTCATTTTACTACTTTCATAAAACTGAAAATCTGACAAAGAAAAGAAATTTTAGCTTCCTATTTATTCTGAATTTCTCATTTGCTTAGGTATCACATGACATGAAGAAAGCCATGTGATAAGTGAGGGATATAAGAAAACAACAGTGGGAACATTTTCTGAATCTTAGCATAAACATTTTCATAGTCCCATTATATACTCCATTATTTCTGAGAAGTAGTTTGTTGTTTTTAAAGATACAATATATTCTGGAAATGAGTAATCCCTATGAAAAATTGAATTTGGCTTGTGAACCTTTATTTTATTTCAGTTATTTTATATATATATTTACAATATGCCAAAGAGCATAGGCAATTTATGAAATAAGATATTAAGAATATGTACTAGAATCATTGGCCGGTCTTCTTTATGCTTTGAGAATATAGAGATGGGTACAGTGTGACAAGAATTTAAATACTCTTCTAGTATTACCAGCCAGGTGCCTCAGAAACATAGCTCTACCTAAGCAAGTATTAATTAGCACCTGATTCTGCTGTACAACCTGCTGACTCATACTCCATGCCTAGAGTTGTGAGCACATTCATCTGTGGACTGTAACCATTTGTTCTAATTGTATAAGCTTGATAATGATGAAAAAAATCACATAGGAATATTGAGAATTCACCACCACCACATCTTTGTAATTTATAAAAAGATATATAACAGTGAACTCCCATATAGTCTCTATACTCCAATAGCATCTTCCAGGGCATATCATAAAGCCAACAAAATTTTTCTCTAAATGTATTCTAATGATAGAAATAAATATTAATTGTAATATCTATTTATAATATCCACCAAAGCAATTGATTTACAAACACAGAGCATTTTGAGCTAGTCTTTGCCTTTGTGGTCAACGTGGTAGTCTAAGATCATGATTCCTGCACATTTGGAAAGGCCTTCCAGTATAAAAAAAAATTCTTTAATTTCAATTGTATTAAAATGAGGACATTATTTAGTTTGACCATTTCAGTTAGGAGTAAACTATGTTTTCGTCCTTTAGGTGATTAAAAAAAATGTATTTGTTTGTTGTAAGGTAAGCTATTGATTCATATATTTTTTAAATATTTAGTTAAATAAAATTATAACATGATTGGGAAAGATACCAATCAGGCAGTACCCATTACTAGCTCTCCACTATTCCCAAACTAAAACTAAAGCATTAATGTTCCATTAAATGATTACATTCTGTCTCACACTTTTGTAATTCTGCTCTCAACTAGGTTATCAATTCTTCAGGAGGAAGAAAAAAACAGAAATTTGGCATAGGCATGTAATCAGTAAATCAAATTAAAGTTTGTATTATTCTATAACAATTATACAAGTCGTTCTCCTGAGGGTAACTTGCCATTTCACTCGTTGATGTTATAATTTGTCTATAAGTTTTCATTATTATTTAACCAGAAGATCAGAACTTTAAAAAAAAATAGCTCTTTAGAAAATGATGAAAAAGATTCCATGTATTAATTTTTATACAATGAAATATATAAACACGGAAACCTTATAAACGATAAGTCTGGACACCATTTATATCTGAAAATTTATGAGGACATGTTCTAATTTCTCCTAATGTATTTCTCTATCATTTAATTTGTATCATAATGCATTGTGTGAACAAATTTAGTGTTCTAAATTTAGTGTTCTAAATGACCACAAAATTTGAAAGAGAAAGGAGAAGATAAACCCGTTATTTTACATAAGAATAAAAACTAAAAGACAGAAGTAGAAGATAGGAACCAAATAGTTAATACAATAAAAATAGATAGCCTCTTTTCTCCTTTAGGTTTTGTTTCCACCATTGAGGTCATCGGCCATTTTCACTAGATGTCTTTGAAGCCAGCTGTTTCTTCCAAAGGAAAAAAAACATATCTTTATCATCACCAGCTATTGTTTAAGATAGCTGGTTTCTTTTGCTGAGCTATAGTCTCATTAAGATCTTTTATTTCTCATCTAATAAGTAACAATATGTTCATGGGTATATTTCTACCAACTTTTAAAAATAATAACCTACGGGCCTCCCTGGTGGCGCAGTGGTTGAGAGTCCGCCTGCCGATGCAGGGGATACGGGTTCGTGCCCCGGTCTGGGAGGATCCCATATGCCGCGGAGCGGCTGGGCCCGTGAGCCATGGCCGCTGGGCATGCGCATCCGGAGCCTGTGCTCCGCAACGGGAGAGGCCACAGCAGTGAGAGGCCCACATACCGCAAAAAAAAAAAAAAAAAAAAAAAAAACAAAACAAAAAAAAACAAAACAAAACAAAAAAATAATAACCTATTACAGTGCAGAGTTATAACTTCTACCAGGTATCTAATATTTAGTATATGTGAGAATTCCCTGGTGGTCCAGTTGTTAGAACTCCCCACTTCCACCGCAGGGGGCATGGGTTTGATCCCTGGTTGGGTAACTAAGATTCCGCGTGCTGCGTGGCCAAAAAAAAAAAAAAAAATTAGTATATGCAGTCAGGTATTATTATTATTTGATTCTTTATGCATCTATCGGTTTTGTGACATTCATTCACAACCATGCTCAGCAAATTGTCTATATTCAGTTATGAATGAAGAGCTGATTAATTACAATGACATAGCTTAACAATGCTTCTTTACCATTTAAAGATACTTTTACATACAATAACCAATGTTATGAACATATTATGACTAAAGGAGACATTCAAAACATCTGGGAAAGTTCATACAGAAAGTTGGTGATAGAACTACATCTAGGACAGAAGTCTGCTTACTTGCACTCGCCCCTGTTTTCCATTAATGCATGAATGAAGCCTTGTTGAAAACTTTGAATGAAGAAATCATACATCCAGATGATTCAGTAAAATAGAAATTCCCTTCCTTTTCATTGCTTTCTTAATATAGAGCTTACCAGACCCTTCTAAAGGAAATAGTTTGAAGGATAGCCATAAGTAAAACACATGGCCTTGGATTTCCAATATTCTAATGTGTAGATAGGGGCATAATGACACAAATTCTATGGTAACTCATCAAATTTGGTGGGCTAAGATACGTGATTGAAATATGGGTTTCTTTAGTAAGAATTTGACCTAATTGGAGCAGACCAAGTAGGTGCCCATTTACAGGAAATCTAGTATGTTAGAGAAGATTGAAATAAAGAGGTATAGAGAAAACATTAATAAAGAGATATTATTTAAAGGACATACAGAAGGTTCTAAGCTCGTTAAATGGGGGAGGGTTTGTGGCACATCATAGCACTGGGAATAGGTATCGGTGATGGAGACTGCACACTTACTCTCCTTAAAACAGAATATTGACAAATTCTTGCCTAATGGACAAAATTATTTCCTAAAGCAAGCAGCAGTGATGAGCGTCTATTTCAAACAAAATTGAAGAATTTGTTAGCTAGTGATAAGTGATAATCAGAAAGGAAGCATTCAAATAATCTTGAGCTAAATATGAGAAATGGTATTATTGTAAACTGGCTAAGCATGGTCAAGCTCTGGAAATAGATTGGTTAGATTCATCTGCTGGTTCTCTTATACTTACCAGCTGTGTGACCTTGGAGGAGAGACTTAGCCTATTTATGCCTTGGTTTTCTCATCTGTAATGTGGGGATGATGATTATATTTACTTAACAGAGTTTGGAGTAAATGAAGGAATTTATATGTGCCAAATATATAGAACAGTTCTTGTTACATTTCTCAGCTCAATACACATAAGTTATTAATAGTTGTAGTTGTGTGTGAACTAGAGTTGATTTTTCTAGTCTATAAATTTGTGCATAACCCTCCCATTAAAAAAATAATGATTTGAGAGCTTGAAGTAGGAGCAGATATACCATATACTTAGAAATTTTAAATGGCATGGAAAGAAATATTTGTAATGCATAAGCCTGGGCAAAAACAAAAAAAAGGAAAAAACAGAATCTGAAAGTAAACCCTTGCTTTTATTTTCCTACCACCTACGGAAATACTAGAGAAAATGGTCTGAACCCATAATGATAGCTGTAAATAACATTTAGAATGAGAGAAACATTAATGACATTAATAAAAGTTGGAGCAAAGACTAGGAAATGGATACCCCCTTCACTTGGGATTCATGGAATGATAATAAATGACAGAATGTGGAATACTTTCAATTTTGTTTAATAATGTCTTTTGTGAAGTGAAATATCAATATTTTAAATTGAGTAGACAGAAATAAACTCTAGGGAAGTTGAACTCCAAGTCAATACTTTGGTACTCCAAATGGGCTGGATTGCACCTTAAAATGGTTATATCTTGGAAGAGAAATGGTGGACTGATTGCATAGGTTCTTTCATAAACCATGAAAATGGACAAAGCACTGATTGTCCATGGTATATGTAAATAATTCATGAATTGACCAAAAGAGAATGAAGAAAGATGCTGCTAATTACAATCTGATGTTTGATGTTAATTCCAAACAAGACTCTGCACTAAATTATAAAATAAATTATTTGTGAGCACTGAGAAAAAGTTGTGTTTATTTAATGAAAGCAAGTCAAAACAGAGCAGGCTTTTTCTCATTTTTATTCTTTTATATATAAGATATGAAAAAAAGAGATTTGTTGAAAACCTTGCTAAGGACATATACAAGTCCACTATTTCCTTTTTAAGATGAACATTAGACTGGTACATGCAGTTTATAGAAGGCTTCCTGCAAGGTTTTTCATGACATCTTATTATGAAATATTTGCACTAACAAAAATAGAATTGGATGGGTTAATAAGTGGCTGAGTGCATGTTTTCTGCTCTCACACACTAAAATGCAGATTAATAGATTGATGTCAATATAGAAGATGTTTAGTGGATGCTTGCAAGATATGACGTCTTTTCAACATATTAATGTGATCTGAGGTGTTTTCAGCATATCAACAATAATTTGGTTGAAGCCACCAAAGATGCAGCCAACACAGAACAAAAAAGAAATGGCTAATATACCATGTTATAGATTCATATTTAAGAAGATATTGTTATATAGGAAAATGAACTGAATCTAATAGAATGGAATTTTTTTAATGTGGCCAAACATAAGGTCTTATAATAGGAATCAAAAAAAAAAAAAAAAAAGGAAAAAGACAAGTACAGGGATCAGACATGGCTCAGTCAAGGATATGAAAAATACATAGGATTTTGGTGACTATAATTTCAATATATGTCAATAATTGAGATACCGTCCATGTTAAATAAATTTAAAAATCCTAACCGTCAATACTTTTAAAAGAAAAAGAATTAATTTGGGGTATCAAATTCTAAGATCTTATAATTCTACAGGTAATTATTTTATTTTAAAAAAGGAAATATTTATTTATTTGGCTGCATTGGGTCTTTGTTCCTGCACGTGGGCTTTCTCTAGTCGCCGTGAGTGGGGGCTACTCTTCATTGCAGTGTGCGGGCTTCTCATTGCGGTGGCTTCTCTTGTGGTGGAGCACGGGCTCTAGGCACGTGGACTTCAGTAGTTGTGGCATGCGGGCTCAGTAGTTGTGGCTCGCAGGCTCTAGACCGCAGGCTCAGTAGTTGTGGAGCATGGGCTTAGTTGCTCCACGGCATGTGGGATCTTCCCAGACCAGGGCTCGAACCTGTGTCCCCTCCATTGGCAGGTGGATTCTTAACCACTTTGTCAGTAGAGAAGCCCCGGCAATTACTTTCTGATCAGAAGATAGCCAATTAATTATCTCTTTCTTTTTTTCCTAATATCTTTATTGGAGTATGATTGCTTTATAATGGTGTGTAAGTTTCTGCTGTATAACAAAGTGAATCAGCTATACATATACATATATCCCCATATATCCTCCCTCTTGCATCTCCCTCTCACCCTCCCTATCCCACCCCTCTAGGTGGTCAGAAAGCCCTGAGCTGATCTCCCTGTGCTATGTGGCTGCTTCCCACTAGCTATCTATTTTACATTTGGTAGTGTCTATATGTCCATGCCACTCTCTCACTTAATCCCAGCTTACCCTTTCCCCTCCCCGTGTCCTTAAGTCCATTCTCTACATCTTCATCTTTATTCCTGTGAAATATAAATCCTCACTGGTTATCTTTTATTCCTGAAATTATGCTTTTAAAACTATTTTTGATCCATTAATAAATTCATTTGTATGTAAGACAAATTAAGGACATTGTGACACATTAATAATTTACTTTGATTTTCAATAACCATTTTTCTCAAATAGCTCACTTTATTTTTTATTGTTTTATTTTTTATTTTAAATTATTTATTTATGGCTGTGTTGGGTCTTCGTTTCCGTGCAAGGGCTTTCTCCAGTCGTGGCAAGTGGGGGCCACTCTTCATCATGGTGCGCGGGCCTCTCACTATTGCAGTCTCTCTTTTTGTGGAGCACAGGCTCCAGAGGCGCAGGCTCAGTAGTTGTGGCTCACGGGCCTAGTTGCTCCACGGCATGTGGGATCCTCCCAGACCAGGTCTCGAACCCATGTCCCCTGCACTGGCAGGCAGATTCCCAACCACTGCGCCACCAGGGAAGCCCAGCTCACTTTATTATTTAACAGAGTATATAGGCATTAAGAAAGCATTAAAGCACACTTACATACTGTAAAAACCTAGGAAGAGTGCAGCTGAGAGAACGGAATTATGCCAAATTGAACAAGAGAGATTTCATTATTTTTACACTTAATCTTTTCAATTATGTAAACAGGAAAAAAAGACTCCTTGTTTGCAATGTGTCTTTCTTTGTAGTACATCACTTACTCTGTAGCTGAATTTAGTTCATAAATTTATATCACTCATTTTGACAGATCACTCTAATGAATTCCTTGATTGAGAAACTTAGAAGTAATGTGGCTCTGCTTCCACAAACCATTAACATATTGTCTCATTTGTTCTATTTTTCTTTATTACTTGTAATAAGAAAAATCTTTAAAATTATAACAAAAATATTCTCCTAGAATAATTAGTCATTTGCCAGTTTCCATTTGGAGCACGATCAGAGCAAAAGATTACTTATTGTTTAGGTTGCCGGAAGAAAGTCAGAAGCTGCCTATTTCACATTTGACTTCACCAAAAATAATGCCATTCTTAATATAATTGTGATGCATCTGTTTTTTTTTTTTTTTTTTTTTTTTTTTTTTTTGCGGTATGCGGGCCTTTCACTGTTGTGGCCTCCCCCATTGCGGAGCACAGGCTCCAGACGCGCAGGCTCCGGACGCGCAGGCTCAGCGGCCATGGCTCACGGGCCCAGCCGCTCCGCGGCATATGGGATCCTCCCAGACCGGGGCACGAACCCGTATCCCCTGCATCGGCAGGCGGACTCTCAACCACTTGCGCCACCAGGGAGGCCCTGTTTGTTTTTTTCATTGCAGCCAAGTTATGGAAAATTGAACCTACAGTGGCTTAAAATGCTTATCTCTTTATTTAGAGATAAAAGAGATACTAGATCATAAGTTAACTCATCCTCTCTCTATGAATCTTTCATTTGTGAAATTACATTTCTTTAGAGAATCTAGAGCAAAGTTGGGAGAAGGGATATAAAATAACCAATCAACCAAACACCTGTAACCAATTTCATCAATATTAATTGAACACAACTAATCACAGCCTTTATATAGCTTATTTTTTCACTTATTTCCCAATAATTTGATGCAAGAGTTCAATGGCAAGAGAAATGGGGAAACTATCTGAAATTTATTCTAAAAAATAATTCTTGACTATGGAATTAATGCAAGTTCAGCCCAGTCTAGCATAATATCCCATGCTATACTTCATTGGACATACTACAGTTGCATATACAACATAATACAAAAAATCTTGCTTATCAAATAGCTATGTAATGTATTTTAGAATATTACATTTAACATGACAGGAATGAAAAATATTTCACCAACTTTTGAAACCAAAAATTGTGTGTTACTATAAGAGTTAACTAAGTCAGCAAAAATAACCAGAAATTTTTGTTTTCTAAATATACAATTT
Source organism: Mesoplodon densirostris (assembly GCF_025265405.1). Lineage (NCBI taxonomy): Eukaryota > Metazoa > Chordata > Mammalia > Artiodactyla > Ziphiidae > Mesoplodon > Mesoplodon densirostris. Next base: position 38,700,961 of record NC_082663.1, on the reverse strand, counting down.
AATATGTAAATTTGACTGCATGTAGAAAATTCTTTAATAATCACATGAAAACTTGAGGCTATCAAATTAAACTAGCATTTGAAAAATAAATAAAAATAAATAAAAAAGAAAATGCAGTCAGTTCAATCAAAAGGTTTTACCCAAACACTATCTGATCTAACCAAATTGACTTCAAAATGGATAGCAAACTTAAATGCCTAATGAGCCAATACAGTAATATAGATGCATGAATTAGAGCCAGTGTAAAACAAAAAGGAAAGTCTTGCCTCTGGTGAGCTAGGCAAAGCTTATCTTGTCTAAGGGACACATCTGCTCCTCAATTTCATCTGATAATTATCACATGGAAGTTTATACCCAGTGTTGCCCAGAACTATCAAGGAAAGCTGGATATTCAGATTTTTATGGGAAATGCCATAATTTTTTAGATATAGCAACTAATACACACATGGACACACAGAGATGTACACAGATACACATACACACACAGCATACCTTGTTTTATTTCGATTCAATTTATTTCATTTTGCAGATATTTATTGTGTTTTTTACAAATTGAAGGTTTGTGGCAACCCCGTGCATTGAGCACATCTATTAGTGCCATTTTTCCAACAGCATTTGCTCATTTTGTGTCCCTGTGTCACATTTTGATAATTCTTGCAATATTTCAAATGTTTAAAAATTATTATTTTATTTGTTATGGTGATCTTGATCAGTGATTTTTGTTGTTATTGCAAAAGGATTACAACTCACTGAAGGCTTGGATGACAGCATTTTTTAGCAATAAAGTATTTCTTAATTAAGGTATATACATTTTTTAGACATAATGCTACTACATACTTAATAGACTACAGTGTAGTATAAACATAACTTTAATATGCACTGGGAAACAAAAAACTCCCTGTGACTTACTTTATTGTGATACTGGATTTATTTCAGTGGTTAGGAACCAAACCCGCAATGTCTCTGAGGTGTGCCTATAAGCCCCCAAAATATATATACATACACAAGTATATATACAAAATGTATATTATATTATTTAATTATATATACTTATGTATCATTTTACATCATTATTATTATTTTTAAAATAGTATGCCAAAATAAAAAATGCCAGCAAACTTGATTTAGGTCCATTACGCCATCAGTTCCAACTTCTGAAATTAATCATTTAGTTCATATGGTTGAAACCAGGATTACATGCTTGGTCTCTTCATGTATTGGTCCTTTCAGACTCAGGCCCTAACAGAATTCCTCCTTTTTCCTCCATTTACAAAAGGGAAAAAAATCGATTAATGTAAAAGGGACCTGGGGAACATAGGAGAATGGGAATTTGTCCACATTAGTGACTCAGCCTGCTGTTAGTGATAAAATCGAAAACATAACCAGCATCTTAAATTTATCACTAGAGATGTTGTTCAGTTTTAAGTATGTACTGTCCAGGCTGTACTGAATATGATTTGGAAGAGTATCATACAGTACTTAAGTTTAAGACCTCCTCCCTCCACACCACAGGATCAATTTGCATCCACTTATTTTCATGAGATTAGGATGCATTAGTAGCTTTTGTCTATCATCTATCCATCTGTCTATCTATCTACCTGTCTACTTATCTACCTGCTTACCTATTTATTTATTTATTGACTGACTATTCTTGTACCCACTGATCAAGTGGGAAAATAGACTGATAGTCAAACAAAATCTTGCCCTAATAGTTGTCTAATTTCACAGGAATATAGAAAATAAACACAATAAAGAGTTATAAAAGATAATCCCAGGCAGCACAAATCCTATTAAGAAACCTCAAAAGGGAGCACAATACAGTGACCTGGGTCAAGCAGATTTATTTAAAGGCTCATAGTCCAGGATGAAGGGACAGCTGACGGGTGTAGCTGGCGTGGCGTGGGAGAGGAGTACAAAAGTGATGTTGGAAAGATACCCAGGGACCAGCCAAATCACAAAGTGTCTTGTAAAACGCTGGAAGATTTGGGGTTTTGTTCTCTGTAAAATGGAGAACTGAATGAGACCCAGTGGCCTATGCTGTGAAAACCCCTCCCACTGCAGAATGCAGAGAAGGGAGTCCTATTTTCCTATTTCACAGAGCAAGTTACAGTACCAGGCACTAAGGGGCAGGAGTGTGAGAACATGTCTAAGTAAGGTGACAGCAAGCAAGTTGTTGGGCCACAGCAGTGGAGCCCAGAGCAGTGCAGAGGTCGCCTGTGTGTAATGAAAGCTCCAGGCAGCAGGGCAGAGCAACCTGCAACAACAAGGGAGTTTGACCTGACTAGTGAGGTCCGGCCATGGGGCAGCAGCTGCCCTCCCCTGGGGAGAGCAAGGAAGCACAGTGGCCTAAGTAAGTAGGTCAGACTGATCTGAAACATATGTGACATATTCCTTAGCATTTCAGGTGGAAGACGGGGCCTGAGTTTCTTTGGTCATGAAGGTGTAAGTGGCTAAGAATTTAATTTAGATATAAATACTAAGCTGACCTCATGTTTTTCTAAGGAGGGATTAGTTTGGGTAGATTTGTTCTTTTGTTATATCAGTCAGTCAACGAATATTAATTAATTGTCTGCTCTGTGCCGGGCACTATTGTAGGTACTATTATCCTGCCTTGGGAGTTCTACATTCTAATTGAACTTGTTCCTATACAAGGAATAAATGGAGTAAGCCTGATTTTCTCAAGTATCATGTTCAGTGAAGAGAAACCAAAACAAATGTTTGATTTCTGGCAGTCTTGGAACTTTAGTGATGCTTGAGCTCTTTGATTTGTTTCTGTCTTCATTATTTGAAAGATTCTCAACATGTATGCCTATTGAAGCTGATGCTTTGTCAATATGTATAATGACATCAAACATTAATGTTTGAGTTTTCTTTCTACCTTCCTTTAATCTCCTTTAATATCACTATTTCTAGGAAGTCTGGGTTAAAGTACTCTGTGTACTTGCATTTATATCGAATGAAGTCATTAGGAATCCATTTTAAAAAATTAGGCTACAATTGTAAAAGTAATATCCTGTTGGTTAACTGGCTATCTTCTTTTAACCCTGCAGGGCATCCTCCATGTCTCTATGAGCCATTTGCTCTATTTCACTCTTCTTATGTAGTGATACCGAGTAACAACTTCACGGAGGTCAAACGAAACCCTGTATAAATAAAAGGGAAATTTGAATTTGACTCATTTCCTTCTAAAAAAAACAAAAGATAGCATATTAATTTGCAGTATTTCTCATTTTAGCTAATCATTATACTTCAATTTTTTCTTTTCCTAGAAGAAGAAACCTACTAGAAAGTATTAAATCACTCTGTGTATTTAATTTGAAGGCTAAAATATCATTTGGCCTGTGCCATTTCTCTGATAATGATATCATTTTTTTAAATCAGATTTGCGTGATAGCCACTCTGAAGCTGAAACATATATGGAATTATGTCAGAGAAAGAGAGATTTTCTTTGAGTCATATACTTCAGTTTAAGAAAAGAAAGTTACATTCAGGCTCCTATTTGGTTTTCTCTCCTCACTCCATCACCTAACACTTTTCTGAAAGAGAGAAAGTTGCAATTCAACTCATAAGGAAACTATTTCTTAGGTATCTTCCAGTGAAATTTTAATTGACTACTGGTAGTTGAAAACATAAAATAATCAATTTATTAAATGAAGATAGGGTTCTATTAAAAATATAATCATGAAGTGAGAATGCACACAGAGCTTTCACTGAAATATATCTTCCAGTCCTGCAGAAGAGTCACAAATTTTCTTTGGACAAAAGAAAGCAATTCATGGAGCTTAAGCAGTATGCAGAAAATTGCAAAATTCTTTCAGTGCAATAGCTGTCATATTAAGCATCTGATAGCTGTGCATGATTATTTTCACAGAGGTTGCTAGGAAGAGAGACATAATTTAAATGCATATTCTTTCTGTAGCTATGGCTATAAGAAACATATTTGGCACTATTGGGGACCAAAATAATTAGAGTATTCTTCAGCTTACTTGGCATATTACTTAATATTTGTGCTCACAATATGTTAGGAACCTGATGTGCACCTCGTCTCATTTAATCTTCCCCAACTCTAAAGGGTGCATTGCTAATCTCAATTTTATAATAAAGAAACTTGAGCTCTGAGTCCTTAATATCTCTACTGTACATGGTAGAGCTGAGATTTAAGTCGGGTTTGTCGAATTCCATGCCTCAAAAGCTCTTTTATGGCTTAGCCATTCTGTCTCAACATCAGGACTTTGTTGATTATTTAGTGTCTTAGCTGGGGCTGCCATCATAAAAAGAAAATAATACCACAGACTGGGCGGCTTAAACAACAAGTATCTATTTCTCACTGTTCTGGGGGCTAGGAAGTCCAAGATCAAGGTGTATGTCATTTTGGTTCCTGGTGAAAACTCTCTCCCAGGCTTGCAGATGACCATTTTCTCACAGTATCCTCATGTGGAGGAGAGGGCAAACTCTCTGATTTCTTATCACAAGGTCTCACGACTAATGCCATCATGGAGACCTCACCCTTATGACCCCATCTAAACAAATTGCCTCCCAAAGGCTCCATCTCTAAAGGCCAACACATTGGGGGTTAGGGCTTCAGCATAAGAATTTGGGCAAGGTGTGTGTGGAGGGGGGTGGAGAGACACAATTCAGTACACAGCATCTAGGTTGTTTTAATGCTTCCTTCCAGTTTAACCCCAGCCAGGCCCATCTTTCAGGTGATCAAAATTGGATGTCGGTATGTTAATTTTTCACATGTCGTGGCAACCAGTTGCTGATGATCCTGACTCCTGATATTCACACTTCTCATATTGTACCTGGGTTGGTCTGTGTTACCCAGAAAAAAAAAAAAGGTAGAAGTGCATCTTCTATTCTCTGTCTCTCTCCCCTTGCTGGGGAGGGTGTGCATGGGGAGCCACCTGCTGCCATGTGTGAGATGCCTTGTGGAAAGGCACTAAAGCGTCCTGCCAACAGACATTAGTAGCTGAAACTGGGTCCTCCAGCACTCCTTTGGATGATGCATGCCTGACTTATTTTTGGACTGACCCTCTCATGGGAGATTCTGAGCCAGAGGTACCCAGCTGAGCTACTACCTGATTCCTGATTCTCAGAGTCTGTATGAAAAAATAAATGTTTGTTGCTTTAAGCTGTTAAATTTGAGGACATTTTCCTGCACAACAATAGATAACTGATGCACTTGGCATTATATTTTTTAATTTTATTTTATGTCAACCTAGCCAAAGCAGCCTTCAAGTCATTTCTCTTCTCCACTGCGAGCATCCCTCAAATCTTACATTCTTCATGAAAGTTTTTATTCACTTTGATACTCTTAGATTTTAAAGTTGTGTCCTGGGTTAAATGCATAATGTGACAAATTTGTCATGTGCATACAATGAATGTGAATGTAGGTCATTAGGAAATATTCTTGAAAATAATAAAATAAATATAATGCCTCCACTATAAATTAAGAATTTGTGGTTATTTGGAATCAGAATAAAATCTATCTTCTCACTACCTTCAAATAAATTATTCCTAAACAAATTAAAAAGCATTTGTAAAGCAATTATACTCCAATAAAGATGTTAAAATAAATAAATAGATAAATAAATAAATAAAATCAAAAGCATTTGTTTGTAAAAATAAATTAAAATATGTTAAGTAAAAACATTTCATAATTTATACTTTGTAATCATGTAATAGGAAGTTTACATTTACTCATGTCAATGATTACAACACAATGGAACTGATTCTCCTATGTGGCTTGAGCATATCCCATTTATTTATATCTAAAATTTGCATAAGCAATGTGTATACTTAAGCATATCTTTGCTAGTGTAATTCCCAATTGACACTTAAACTAGCATCAAAACTGCATTTCTCTCTAAAATACGCTGATTCTGACTTGCCACCAATTTTTTAAAATTAACGTATAGTTGATTTACAATGTGTTAGTTTCAGGTGTATAGCAAAGTGATTCCATTATACATGTGCATGTGTATATATTTTTCCCAGATTCTTTTCTATTATAGGTTATTACAAGATATGGAATATAGTACCCTGTGTCCCTGTGCTATGCAGTAGGTCCCTGTTGTTGATCTATTTTATGTATAGTAATGTGTATCTGTTAACCCCAAACTCCTGAACACACTCACCTGGGTCTAGAGTAGGGGTTTTTGATGTTTTAACATTGAGAAGGCAACATCATGTCAAGCAGAGTACTAGACAGAGAATTAGAAGGACTGAGCTTTAATCCAAGTTTTCCCTTTCTGCACTATTTAATCTTATAAATAGAATTTATTTTCTGTGAACTCTCTTTACTTATCTGTAGAATGAGGAAGTTGGACTATTAGTAGTTAGCCTTAGAATTCTTAGTATTCAGTGAAAAACTGAGGACCAATATGTCAAATAAATGAATATGAGTAAAAAATAAAGTCTAACTGATCTGGCTGAAGTAAGGGTGGAGCCCTGGAGTCTAGACTTCCATCTCCCCAAGTCCTTCAAAGGCCCTGTCAATGTTGGGAGCACGGTGTGACAACCTGATGGATTAGATGCGCTCTAGCACTATTGTATTTATAATATTAAAATTTTTTATTCAGTAGAGACCAGTTAACAAATATGTTATTTGCTGTGGAAAATAAAATTTGAATAAAGTGTTTTTCTTTTGGAGCTCTTGTCAATTCATAACCACTTGTTTTTACTAGCTTATGAATAAATATTACCATTTCATTGTCATTATATCATAATTAGTGACCTCTATACATAGGCCTATATCAAAATTCAACCAACCTGCCATGTGAAATAAATAAATGTAACAAGTAACACAGGTGTGATAAAATGCAGAACCTCCTCTCTGTCTTAAGCATCAGATGTTTAACTAAGAAGAACATCTGGATCATCTCGTATAGTCTGTTGGGTTTAGGTAACAAATTCGTTATTGGCTGTGTGTGCTGGGCTTAAAGCCCATTGGACAAAACCTGAAACTGAGTAATCTACTGCCAACATAAAGTAAAAACTGTGGGAATGAGCAGATCTGTGCCATAAGGAGGCTTATCCGCTGACATTCACAGAAGCCATACAGCATGTTGCACACAAGTACTGTCTCTGTATCCTTCAAGTCATGTATTTATATACAATATATGTATGTTAAATATTTGTAAATACAGAGGAAATTGAAGCTTAGGCTTTTTTGTTAGCATGCATGGGATAATTCAGGAAGTCCAGATAAAATGCTCAAATGATGGGATCTTCAGTATGGTTAAATTTTCTAATGAGCAGGAGTTCCATTTTGGTTTTGGGGGTGGTGGTGGCCTGTGAAGCAGATCTGAAATGCACACTCTCTTGAAAACCTGCGAATATTTCATTTTCTGCAGTTTGTTTTTCCTTAAATGTTCCATAGAAGAAAGCAATAGCTCTCATAATTATTAATTTTATCATGTTTGGGTGAGTTTATCTTTAATATCTTTTGCAGGGCTTGTGAATTGACTTTTCTTTAAAGAATGTTAAAAGAAAATGTCATTGAGAATTTTGATTAGTAGATTTCAGATTATCAAAGTCTCATGTAATTCCTTTTATTCTCTTCATGGATTTTTAAACACACACCCCATCTCCAAAAGAGTTATGAATGGCTAGTTTATTCTTTTATGTCTAACAGATCCTTTTGATTTAAAAAAAATTTAGCCCTTGTCATTAATAAAATCTAGTTGCCTGAGCCTTTTCTAGAATATAATGTGATATTAACTTATTGATAGATTTTTCTAGTTGTTTTGCTGGAACCTATTTACCAAAAAGCAAAATCTATCTAATCTTCTTTCTTTATACATCACTTTACTAAAAAAAGGTGTTGTATGTTGGGATGAGTAATTTTTCAGAGGAAGTTAGAAAAGAAAATCAACTTTTTAAAATGTTTTAAAGTGAAATATATATATATATATGTATATATATATATACTAGTTCTTTTTTACAAAAGATAAATCAGAGGAATAAAATGCCTTGATAATATTTAAGCTTAGGTCATCACATTCATGTCTTTTTAAATTTTTCTGCACTAATAAATTTCCCTTTTTAGTACACAAATTAGTGATTTCATTATATACTTTATAAATTTGTAATATAAATTATATCTCAAATTAGATATTTTCTTATATCTTGCCAAAAATATAATTAATGTTATTCTTACTCTAACATATTGGATATTTTTCATTAGCCTTGATTTTGGGCTCTCTTGCATTAGTCTTAACCTAAAAATAATATGGCAAGTCCCATTTTAAGAGAAATAACAATAATCTATGATTACAATATTTTCTAATGCTCTGTTGACTCTTTTGATGATAAGGACTGTAATTCTTTTAGAACATTACTATGATATATTATGAAAATAAAACTTTATTTTGATTACTCTCTATTTTCCTTTTCAAATTTGAAAGACCCAATGATGCCCTCTCCATTGAGTTGTTGTAAAATTTATAAAAATTGTCTATAGAATGCTTAGCACATGCACCATATAGTCAGCACTCAAAAATTTTAGCCATTAGCAATTTAGTCTTTAGTCCCAAATTTTGACAAAACTGTCTATTTCAAATTCATCCATATTCTTCATCATTGTTCAATCTTTGGCCAAATACCTTCTCAGCCTACACTTTTTAATACTGACAATTCTAAGTCTCATTTAATTTATTATCGGGAAAATGTCACCCCTATCCCTCCTGGTTGTATCTACTTTAATTTCTGTTTTCTGTTTTTTTGAATTCTTCAGTTCCATTTTCCTCTTGGATCCCTACTGACTAAGCTTTGTCCAATGTGCAAGGAATAATAAATAGTCTTTGTTTCATTTCAGAAGGATGCCTGGGGATATTCATTCCAGTACTGTGTAAGCCTTTTGGATTGAAAAATTCTGGGGCAAATGTTTTAGGGGGAAGAGACCAAGTGTCTCTCCTGGAAAGTTATCAATATTTAGGAACCCACCATCTTGTACACCTTTATAAAAATACAAATTTTACCACTTTCTTCATAAATCCTTACCTTGTGTCACAAGATTCAAATATTAAGTCTATAAATCCTCATAACCAACTTAAAATACATCTCTTTTTACTCTCTCCAGAGAACTGCAAAGCACTCTGAGCTGTAACCTGACACCTGCTATTAAATCACCTCTACTGAATACACCTTATAGGGAGAGAGCAATTCACCTTCATGTTTCTCTAACACTGGGACACCACTCCAATTTGATTGACTAGTGCACCATGCATGTATAATCCTACCCCTCAGATCACATTGGTTAGATCTGAGGGTATAGCAACAGTTTTTGCATTTTTTCCATGTGTGATATTTTAGCAGTTTGAATTCAGTCATTCAACAAAGATTAATTGAACACCTACTATAAATCAGGCATTCGCTAAGTCTTGCAAACAGTGAAGAAAGGAAAGACATGTTTTGCATTTTAGATTCACTTCAAGAAAGGAAACCAACTAATCTGAAAAAGGTGTATTTCCTGAGCATTTTAACCTTCAGAAAAGCACATAATATTTGCACATTTCACCAGGCTAGCCACAAAAGAGGAGAAAGGAAGAGAAAGAAACACAAGCAACTATGCCTTAGTACCTGGAAAGAAAACGTTGACTAAAGTATGATCTCATCACAAATCAGCAAATTGTTTTGGATAGCTGATGCCATTGGGGATGTCATTGCTACCTATGCTTTTTGTAATGAAAATTTCCCTAATTATTAAACAGAATTTGGTGAATATTGGATGTTCTGTTCTTCTATACTCATTTAATTATCCAGAGATTTACAAGAAACAAAATTGGGGGATTTTTTAGGTGTTTGTTTTTATTTGTTTTTATTTATGCCTAGAGGTAAAAAAATACTTTGGACTTATAATTGGCTCAATTCTTATTTATATTGCTGCTTACAGTTCATTCTCTTGTCCTTCTTCCTAACATACCCAGCTTTGATGTCCTCACTGTTGTTAAATACCACTCCTTATTATATCTACCCCACTGCCTCTCCTTCCCATTGCAAATTATTTCCTATGTTCCTTGAAGGATTCAGCTTCATGCACACTATCACTGTGTCCACCAGTACACCTGATTTTTTTCTTGTGGCTTTCAATATCCAAACAGATGACTCTTCCAGCACCTCAAACTCATCTTCTCCAGTGAACTTATCCTCCACTCTAATGCAGCTAGTCTTCACGCACAAGCAGTCTTTTTTTTTTTTTTTTGGCTTCATCATACAGCATGTGGGAATCTCAGTTCCCAGACTAGGGATTGAACCCGTGCCCCCTGTAGTGGAAGCTCAGAGCCTTAACCACTGGGTCACCAGGGAATTCCCTTGCACAGCTAGTCTTTAGGCAAACATTTTCATTACCAATCTATGTCTCCTTCACAATCTCAACTTCAAATATCCTGCTTTCACACCACCACCTCATAGTTTGCCAGCTCACTACATTTCCTCAATTCCAAAAATTCCAACACTTTTTACAGCCCACTGGAACCTTTAATCAATTAATTGACTGTACTTTCTTTTCCTTATCTTTCATGCAACTCATGTCCTCACTGTCCCTCCAGAATAGGTAAGAGCTCTCCCTCCCCAGCTATCAGCACCAGATGAAGTTTTAATAGACAACCAGCACCAACTTGTCAGCTGTGTGTGTGACATCCTAGAAGTGAATTATCTAGTTCCAGTTGAAAGACCTCATATAAAGCTTCACAGATCAGAGATGAACCATTCTTGCTGATCTCTGCCCAAATTTTAGATCCCTGAGCGAAGTAAGTGATTGTTGTATGTTAAGCCAGTAAGTTTTTCAATGACTTGTTATGTAATAATATATATTTGGTTATAGGGACAAAATCTTGATAATTTAATTGCTGTCATTTCTCAGAAACTCTGTGATTCTTGGAGTGCCATTTAAACTCTTCAAGCATCAGTTTCATCATCTGGCAAAAAAAGGCAATTATAATCTCTACCTCTTAAGGTTATTTTGAGAGCTAAATGAGATAATGCATTTAAAGTTCTTAGAATAGTCACTTAGCTTATAATAATTTCTCATTAGTTTTTGGTGATTATTACTTTGTATAATAAATATTTTCTTCAGGGTATAAAATCTTGTTTCCATCTTTTCTCTCAATCTTCTGTTCCTTTCTCTCTTCAGATTATATATAAAATATATTGTATATCTATATTGTATTAATATATTTTTAATTTTTTCTTGGTCTTTCCTATCATTTTGTTTCTAATTCATCTTTTTCTTTCTCATTTTAATGGACTGTTTTACTCATTCCTGCCTTTCTATCTTTCTTCTGTATTATCCCCAGGACAAATTTGATTTTCAAAAGCTGTAGTGTGGTAATAATGTATGAATTTAATAATACATGAAATATGTTAAATCATTACAAATCAGACAAAATGTTTAATATGAAAATGTGCAATTGCCTTTATTGCTAGCAAATCAAAATTAATAATTAACTGTGTGTACAGATTAGCTGTTAACCACTTAAATACAAAGTTTACTAATATAATTCATTTTTACAAATTTGTAAAGTGTACATGCTAAAGTAGAGTGACTTGAATATTTTTTAAAAAGTTAATGCTTCTGTATTGCTTCAAGTTAGCATTAAAATGATCAAAAAGCAGACATCCTAATAGAGAGGAAGGAAAAATAAACACTTAAATGACCTTGACATGGATAATCAAAATTTTAAATAGGAGAAAATTCAAAGCAGAAATGAACTCACAGTAGAAAATTTGAAACTGACTAAAATCATGTCTAAAATCAAATTGTACAGTGTTACTTAATTTACATATAGTGAGAATATGTAGAGCAATTTTTTTAAAAAAATCTACGAGTTATGTTTCTACTATGTGCCAGGGGCTTTGCATTCATTATCTCATTTAATCCTTGTAGTAATTCTGCAAGTTTTATCTGCACTTTTATAAAGGATAACAGAGGCTCAGAGAGATTCAGCAGCCTCTCCAGTATAAAACAGCTAGTGAGAAGCCAAACACAAATTTTAAGGACCATCTCACTTTAAAGTATGCCCCCTCTTTTCACCATACTGCAGATTTTACAGGCTAAAGACAAAATGTTCTTCTTCAGAAAATGCCCTGAAATTTTGAAAATGGTAAGTAATCAAGAATTACCTCCATACAATCTTAGTAAAGTAGGATTTGTTCCCAGAGTCGAAGATTAGTTGAGCAAGGACATGAAATACCCCCTGTACTTTAAATGACTTAGAAACAATGTCATTCTGTATTGTACCATAAATCCAATCAGTTAGTTTCATCAATGCTTAATAATTAGAGTCTTTATGGGTTAATACTTAAGTTGAAAGTGTTTTTCTAGTTTATATATCAAAGTTCAAGGTGACCTTCATTCTTTATAAGCATTTTACACTTTGTTTTAATTGTACAGATTTTAAAAAATAACTGTAGCCAATAAGCACAAGTAAAAATAAACGTAATTTAGTGGAACTATGCATTTGATATATAGATCCATATATTAGGAATATCACATTTTCCCACTACTAATTAAATCAATGCAATGTTAAGACAATAAATTTTCTTCACAAATGATGCCATCAAAGTCCACAATTTGGTCAAACCTAATAAAACACCCCTATATTTGCAGGTTAATTTGCAGGAGAAAGTAGGGCTGTCTAAAAGAAAAAGCTGAATAGCTTTTGGAGAATACATAAGTATTCAGATATTTTAGAAAGAGGCAAAATGATTTCTCTCAGCAGAGCAATTATAAAGCTTAAATGTTAAACACAGAAAATTGTGGAGGGTGGAGGTTTTTTTGTTTTTGTTTTTTGTTTTGATGGGGTTTTTTTTTAGAGTTTTTAATAAACTAAAAGCTGGGTTTTAGACCATTAGTCATAAAAATTTTTTTAAAAAAGATAAACCAGTGAACTACATTCAAGAGACAGCCATAAGGGTTTTTGTTTTTGTTGTTATTTGACATTTAAGGGTAGGAAATTGCAAGGTACGGTATTCAACTCTTGGTGTTTTGGAAATGGGCAGCTGAAAAAACAGCTTAGGAAGTAAACATTTTTGAAAATATAGAGCTGACCAGTGTCAGCTAGCTGTGTAGGAGTCAATTCATAGAAAATACTGCTATGCCAAAGCAATTTAACCTTATTTCATCTGGAGCACAGCAAGAATACTTGACTATGCCTGTCATATTATAGCATAATTCATATTGTAAATTATAGGCATATAAATGAATTATAGTCATGTAATATGAAGCACAGCAAGACAACTAAACCATGCCTTTCATAAAATAGGCATATACACTGCTGAGTTTTTGTTGTTTTGTGAAGTTAGATTATATTTTTCTTTTATATGCTCTGTAGTTAAAAATTTTCCTTTTCTTTCGGTTAATAGGTGATTGAAGAAGAAATGTGTTTTTTTCCTCTGTAGTTAAATACAAAACCACATGAAACTTTTAGGGTTCATATGGTGAGCAGATATAAGTCCTTCTGTATGCTCTTCAGGGAAAAGATCTTGTTAAAATTCGTGCTCCGATGAAAAGAAAGAGGAGCTTTATATGACTTATCATTCTCATTAGCTCCATAATCCATTTGTTTGTATTGTTCCAAAGAAATGATCCTTAAAGGAGATGGAGAGAAAAGGCATTCAGAGTACATGTAAATATTGCAGTGTAAGAGTCATACCCATTAGATTCATCACACTTTATCTAAACAAGTTTTCCCTTTCCAAACAGTTAAATAAAATTAACTGCAGGGAGAGATGAAGCCATTCTTTAGATGAGGAGAAAGAATGGAAGAGACTTGCTTGTCCAGGCTCAGGAAAGTAAATGTCTATTATCTTTTATCTCATTCTTACAGAATTACAGCAACACTGTTCATCACTCATTTTTGCTTCCACGTCATCAAGTTCTAAATCTTAGTTTGTCATATGCTTTGTGTGTGTTCCTTCTGCTATTCCCAAATATTGGTCTGCTTCAAGTCATTATTATTTCATATTTAAATTGTAGGTAAAATCTTTTAGTAAATTTGCCAGCCTCCCCTTCTCTCTTGGCATGATTTCATATCACCTCTCTTAATCAATTCATGAATCAATCAATAAAAATCCATCACTTTTCCAGTCCAGGATCACAGTGACTCTAATTCATTCCAGACTCTAATTCATTTCTAACCCTAACCCTAACCTTAATCCTACAGCATGGAATTACTTCAAAGCTCTTCCCCAAATGCCTCAAACGTGTCATCTCTCACTAGTCAATTACTCAGCCCCTTACATGCTTAGTTGATCCTTTGCTCTCACTTACATGGAATTAGATTATTCTGTCCTGTATATCTGCCTTCTCCTTGCTCTCCCTTTCTCACTGCCATCTTCATATGAAATATCCTCTGCCATCTTCCCAGCTAAAATTATTAAATCACTCTGTAGTGCTTAAAATATTACCTGACATCATTACTAATATGTTTCCAGAAATTAACCTATAGTTATTTCATGCATTCTTGTTATTTATCGCCAAGTATTTAATGCAGGATTTTTGAGTTTATCAAATTATCCGATAATTGAATTTTTTACTATTAAATGAAATACCAAACAGAGGATATTAATCATTATGTGAATATACATTTTATAAGTGCTTTATTGTGTGATGCACAATGTAAGAAGATACAAGCTGTTAACTGAGAGCATGCATCACTGTATTTGAATTTATGATAATGATTTTATACTATTCCTATCAACAATGGGCAAGTTTAAAGGGTTGGCAAGAAAATATCAAAACACCATGCATCCATTGTTAATTACTCATTATGTGTGAGGAACTATATGCTAGTAATTGTAGTAACATATCAATGCCATCTTTCCTGATTTCATTATGTTTACATACTAAGTACCCAAACTAAGGACCGTTCATGAGAATTATAAGAAATGACTCCTTGATTACAAACATCTTTTATCATTAGGGATGATGCAAATAATTTCCTATGAGTCATGGCACATATTTATAAATCTGTATATATATTATATAACTTATAGATATAATATATAAAATATGCACAATATTTTAAAAATGAGCATGTTTTCCATGATTAACAGTAGCAATAGAAATCATTCTGTTCTATTATTTATACATTTAAATAAATGTATTTATTAACAAAGACCTAAAATACTGAGACTACATTTTGTATTTCAGATAAATTTTCAACATTGTCAGCAATAAACAAAGTGAAAATATATATACTGGGACTATGTTAAGGTTTATTAAAGAAAACAAATCCCCAAATGCAGTTTAGAAAATAATTTAATAATATTTGTAATTTAATAGTGGCATTCCATCCCACCTTACTAGTGAATGTAATATTTTTCCCAAAGTCTTTGGAACATTTTGGCAAATTGGTTTCTTTAGAGTTGGTTTTTGTCCCTATAACTTTTGGTTCTGAACCTTAGGTGGCCTTATTCAGGAGATAAGTATTAATTTCCTAATTTCTATAGAAGTCATTAGCACTTGGTTTCTTGGTGTATTTTTTAAAATGAAGCAATTAATATGTAAAGTTAACTCTTAATCACAACTCTAATATTTTTATTCTTTTAATGAACTTATGGTTATCAGGAGGGATGGATGGGGGGAAGGGATAGTTAGGGAGTTTGGGATCTACATGTACACACTGCTATATTTAAAATGGATGACCAACAAGGACCTACTGTATAGCACAGGGAACTCTGCTCAATGTTATGTGGCAGCCTGGACGGGAGGGGAGTTTAGGGGAGAATGGATACATGGATATGCATGGCTGAGTTGCTTTGCTGTGCACCTGAAACTATCAGAACATTGTTAATCTGCTATACTCCAATATAAAATAAAAAGTAAAAAAAAATAAAGTAAATCAGAATTTCTATGAAGTACTTTTTATAAACAATGAACTTGGCAAGATCAGGGAAAGGAAGTATGTGATCGACATAGTTCTCACTCTCCAAGAGGTTTAGCTGGGAAGAAAAGAGAAAGATAAAAATACATAATTTAAAGAATATCCCAAGAGAGTAGTTGAAGATATTTTGGAGTTCTTACATTCAGAAACTCTTTAGTCAACCTCTGTCACATGCCAGACCTGGGATAAGTCCAGGCACATGATGGTGAACAAGGGAGACGGGAGCAGAAGTTGTTGTATGGATATGTTAGCAAGTGAATGTTTTACAAATGCAAATTGTCATAGCGGTTCCAAGGAAATATTGCCACAGAAGAGGCAAAGACTGAGCTGAATTTTGAAGAATGGGTAGATTTTAAATCTGTAGAAAGAGGGGAGGAGAGCTTCACAGACACACAGAATATAGTGAACAAAAATATCCCTTGGGAGGAATTCTGATTCAGGAAAGTCTACAGGTTGTTTGGGAGTGAGGAGGAACTTAGCTGCAATGGAGAATTTGTGGAGAAGCATGGAGATAAAGTTAGACAAGATAGAAAAGTAGACTGAGGCCTGATTGTGGGGTCCCTTGAGTGCTGGGCTGAAGGAAGCTGAGATTAGGAGATAGTCACTGAGGACTCTTATTTTTAAACTGCCTGCAGTAATCACTGCCTAGTCCCCTGTTTGAGCCTAATGTTTCTCCCATTAACATCTCAGCAATGCAAAAATGTCTGCAAGGTAACTGAGGAAACTTGTGAATGGCAGAGTTGTAAAGGGCCGGGATAGTTGATGCATACATATTTTTTCAAGTTGATAAATTATGGCAAGTGAAAGGACAATTTGCTGACATTCGATTAGTTTAAAAAGTGAGCCTAAAAAATATTTATGAGATAGATATTAGACTTTTAGCCTGTTTAAGTCATACTGCATACATAGGTATCTCAAACTGATAAGGGGACTGTCCACACATACATACCTGTGGTTATAGTTATTTGATAATTGTAAATTAGAAAATTTATATTCAGCATTGAACTCTATATTTTTCAGATCCTCACCTTTAAGAAGGAGTTGTAAAAACATACATGCATATCTAAATAGTATATTTTTCAAATCATACTGTTTGTTTTTCTTAACTTTATGGAAAGGTTTAATAAGCTCTATATTCATCTTTTTGGACCTGCTTCCTTCACTCATTATTTTGTTGACATATTCATCGCTGTCATTGCAATGTTACTGTAATTCACTTCTTTTCAATGCAGTGTAATATTCCACAATGCACATATACTGTTTCTAGTTCTTTCCAATTAAAAGCCATGATGCTGTGAACATTCTTCTTTACACACTTATTTGTGCAGGAGTTCCTCTTGGGTATCTAACTGTAAGTGGAATTGAGAAATTTTAAGATATATAAATCACGTGAATTAAACAAGTTAGCTGTCACTTCTGGGTTTAGAAATTAGAACTCTGTGTGGTTTTAGCACAGTCCTGGTAAATTTTGAGGGAATAGGTTGAATACAAGGTAAGGAAAGGGGAAACACGGTTTACTAGGGCACCTGAGTAGAACTCTGACCTGAATGTATCCAAGAGTATATGGTTTGTGTGAAACTTGATTATGTTCTGTTATGAGTTAAAGAAACACAGAAGACTTTATGTTACAGAAACATAAGAGATTGCATTAAGTAAGCTCTACCAGGTAGGTAGAAAGGTAGGTGATCAAGGCTGGGTTGCCACTTCCATATGTTATCAGATCCCAGCCTCCATCTGCCACAGAGTAAGACTGTTGCTGTCACTCTTGGGAAGACTTCCCTACCCCAGCCATCAAGTGCACATTTCAAGCAAGAAGAAGAGAAAGGGCAAAGGGCAGAAAAGGGCAACTCCAACTGAGATGGCCTCTTAGGTTTCCAGA
This sequence comes from Mesoplodon densirostris, assembly GCF_025265405.1. Classification (NCBI taxonomy): domain Eukaryota; kingdom Metazoa; phylum Chordata; class Mammalia; order Artiodactyla; family Ziphiidae; genus Mesoplodon; species Mesoplodon densirostris. The sequence goes on along the minus strand of NC_082663.1, from coordinate 38,683,195 downwards.
AACTCCGCCCAGTAACTTGGACTTTCACCTCATTGACAAATAGTGAATCACTTGGCTGTCCCATTCTTTCAGGAAGTAGAAATAATGTCTTTAATTAAACTGGGCATATTGTCACCCCAATTTGTATGGGGTTCTGCAGTGAAAAAGGGGATGGATATTGATAAAGTGATCAGTGGTGTGCCACAGGATGCAAACAGAGTGTAAAGTAGGCATCCATTGTCTTATAATCAAACAAATTGTCTCTGTGTCTAGAATAATAGAAATACAAAATTTTAGAGGCAAAAATAAACCTTTCATTCCAAATTTGCTTTTTAAAAATGGCCAATACTTAGAGAAGGTAAATGACTTTATTAAGTTCCTAGAATCATTAGTGACTGATCTCTTAAGCCAACATTTCTTGACTCTCAGGCAAGTTTATTTCTGTTTCCCCATGTATTTCTCCCCTTTCTACCAGAAGCACTACACAGGCAGGGTCCCCACAGAGAACACATGGCATTCACAAGTTGCAAAGCTGAAGGGAGTTTTAAAAAGAGGACTATTTACCAAGTTGTGAGTGGAATTTGGGGACCACGAGAGATAGCAGAGTGCCCAGGATGGTCATCACAGAACTGTTCCCAGCACTAAAACAAACCCAGAAAAGAGAGTCTTGTAGATGGGGCTGCATTGACAGGAGTAGTCACCTTTAACAGAAAACATAGCCCATGCCCTCTCTTCAAAGCGGAAGCCCAAAATACTGACCACATTCTCCTTCCCTCTGATCATCTGTCAGGGTTTCCTGTTGACTTAATCCAACTGGAAGTCAGAAGCAAGGGAGCAAGTTACTGTGTAATCCAAATGTGTCAACTTTCTGGGCAAAGGTTAGGGTAGAGAGGGGTGAAGGACAGACATGGAAGTGCAGGCAGATTTCCAGCTAATTCTGAGATCTCCAATAGAAACACTCACTCATTTACTCAAGTATCTTAGGGGACTTCTGGCTCTCAATTTTTCTAGCATCCTGGTTATCAGCACTCCTTTGGGCTTCTGGTTGACATGCTACTGTTGGCTTCTTCCTCTCTCATTCCCTATGCTATGAGGGTATCAGCCTCTCCCATAGGGTGCTGATTTCTTGCATTCGAGGTACCTCCCAATAGCTACTTGCTAGTACTGGATAAACAGCCACTTGGTAAACTGTTCCAGTGTTTCCACGAGAGTCTCCCATCCTAGTAGCTATGCCATAGCTCTTTCAGGATATGAAATAATAGCTCATACGGTCCCAGAGCAGTGTGGAAAATGAATCTGGAAAGACAAATAGATGATAGGCAACATAATCCCCATTATAGTCTGCTTTTTCCTTTTTTGGTCCAGGATGAAAAGATGCAAAATTATATAGAAACTAACAGAGACTCATGTTTTTCCTTTGAAGAACAATGATTATTTCAAACTTTTACTTCACACTGGTAAAAACACTAGTTTTTACTCTGATTGGATAATCTCAGTTCCTACATTTGGAAGGATGCCGTGGAGAGCTTGAATTTGATAGCCAGAGCCCTAGGCCAGGAGCTGACAAGCCAAACTATGGCTCATGGGCCATATCTGGCCCACTGTCTGTTTTTGTACAGCCCGCAAGGTGGAGATGATTTCTACATTTTTAAATGGTTGAAAAAATATCAAAAGAAGAAAAATATTTTGTTATGAATCCAAATTACATGAAATTCAAATTTCAGTGTCCACAAATAAAGCTTTTCTGGAACTGGGGAAAAAAATAAAGGAAGAACTCATATTCCTTTTAAGTTTGTCTATCAAAGGAAGCTTGTATAGTGTCATAGTGAACCACACTCTGAGCTCCCCTAAACAAGGCACAAGGTATTTGATACTTTTAAGCAAACTCAGACTGCCACAAAAAGATGTTCCTCCTAAATTCCTTAAAGTGTCCAAGGAGATACCTGGCAAAAACATAAGTTTTGCATCATTGGGGCTTCCTGGCACAAAGGGACACATGCAAAAAGAGCCCAAGGACACCACTATTTATCTCCTAATATTCTGTGCTGAAGATAAGTCACTCCAGTGTAAATATGCAATTTATGCTCTGGTCAGTTATGCCAATGGCTTATAGAATTAGATATAAATCTCCAAATTAAAATAAAATACTTTTACAGAGAAGGCAGACTGCCTTGATTTATACCTTCTGCTCAAAGAAGCAATTCACAGATGGCTGATGTCCCTAAGCATAGTATTTTCTTCCATTTCCACGACTGCATTTGCCTTCTCTTCCCATATCTGCATGAATCTTAGGATCTAGCTGTGACAGTTATTTTGATATATCAGCATCAGAATCTAAGTGGAAACTTACTATTATTTTCCTCATGGGCTTGCCAACCTACACCCATGACCTTTTTCCTACTGTAACGTCATTTGGAAAAGATCAGATTGCTTGGTTTAAAAGCTGCATGTAAAACAATATTAAATAGATTACAAGTCCATTAATGCTTTCGGCATTATTTTTTAGCTCAGATGAGCTCTGATAGGTAATTATCCTTATTTTATATATTCATGTGTAATATATATGATATATAGTTAATTATATATTAAAGTAAATAGAAGCATGTATAATGGGGAAGACATGTTTAATGTTTATGTTTGCATATATTATTCAATAAATATAGCTTAATGAATATGTCTTCTCACCATTCTTTGCTTGCATTTCAACATTATAATCACTTTTTCTTCTGTCATTCAAAATATGGCAGGACAGGATTAAAAGATAAATAGAAAAATGCGTGTTTATCTACTCATAAAATCAATTCACAAACGATTGTTGTTTTTTTCCCCTAAGATGTAATTCACATGAAAAGGTCACTTTGGAATTTTGATGTGCCCACTTTTCCCCATGCACACTTGTGTGGAGATAATGCTTTGCACCACTCTAATGAGGGACGTTCCCTGCCCACCTCCAGCCTTGTCAACCTTACTTTGTAAAAATGTATACCACAGTATATTTAGAGTTTCTACTTTTTTCAACTTAGTGTTTGTCCAATGGTCTGAGCGAGATTTTGAAATCCGCCTGACAGTTGTTGCTCCTGTTGCTTTTTTGTTTCTTATCCAGGAGGTGTTTAGAGGATTGAAATTTTCCACCATGAAGTCATACACCTTTAGCATGACCTTGATTTTTTTTTTTTTCCTCTGCACTAATGAGACCCTGGGTAGGTCTTATTTAAGGAAGCTGCTTTTGTATGCTTGGCCAAATTAAATTGATCATAGCTGACTATGAGTAATGTATTGTTTTATTTATTTATATTTCTCAGTATGTTCAAAAGGCCTTGAGAAGAACTCTTAGCTTTGCTTTGAGTGTCACAATCAAGAAGATTATACTGCATGCTTTCCAGTCACCTGCTGGAAGCAATGACCTTGTATTTATTTTAGCAATGAAACTGGATATAACACGACCGCTTTCTCTGCAATAGCTGTGGCATAACAAAACAGCAGTTTAAAGGTCAAATACTCCAGGACCTAGTAAACTCAAACTATAGATTCTGCCCCTAACTCTGAGCCTGACCTAACAGTGTGAAAAGCTGATAAAAAATGGTTCCCTGATAATTGCTGTATTTTTTCCAGAGAACAATATGTTACAGAAACATTACATTAACATAGTAGGCAGAAAAGTAAATCATTAGTGATAATTTGTTTAACACTAAATTACTAGTAGCCACTTAATACCTCAGGCTATCCATCAAAAACAGTCCGCTAATATTTAATGGCTACACACTATGTGCCTGACACTGATCTAAGAGAAAACTGCATCTGAGTTTTGAGTCCTACACAATGTCAAACTAGTTCAGGGATATTAGTAAAGCACGTTCAAACTTTGGTGTATTTAAGTGTGTTCTCTGTTATTTGGTCCGTACATGGGGAACGATTCTGGCAAGCCCAGGAAATTCTAAGATTAGGCCATATAGAATGTTTGCATTGTTCTATTCTTTTTTAATTTGTTGGGGGTAAGGGGGATGAGTAGAGGAAAGGATAACATTCAGTGCCCTCTATTCACCAAAGATGCATGGCTTGTTCTTATATGGAGAAACCTCTGCCATTTTATTCTCGACCCTAAAGAGAAAATCGGAGCATATTGAGAACAATCATATCTGATTAATTATGTTTTGGAAAGTAAAAATAGTGTGGGGGGTTGTGTGTAGTCTTTAATATGCACAAGAATCATCGGAAGCTAAATGACAACACCATATAAATCAGTTTAATATCAACCACCACTTACAAGATGGTAGTATCTGGTATCTTACAAGATGATATAATCTAAGTATGACATAGCATTCATCACAGAAGTGTAATTTGATTTTTAGAAACTTGGAGGGGAAACAACTGGCCAGAGTCACAATCCTGGAAGAAGTACACAGAAGACAATCATGATTATTAATGAGGCCAGGTTATTTTCTGTATTATAAATACTTCATAATAGAAGTAACAAAATCCAGGGCTTAATATGGACTAAAACCAAATGACATCATAAGATGTCCTGGAGGGAAGTACTGGGCAGAAAATGGGAGCCTGTGTGCAATAAAGAAAGGGGGCAAAGAGTGATTCTTTTTAATTGTTGTTTATGGGTGTTTGGTTGGTTGGTCTGTGATAAATATGTACCTTCAAGCCTGCTAGCCTGAGAACTATTTGGGTAGTAAAGTGGAAGCAGGTACTGCTTAGCTGCTTTTCTGCCCAATGCTTTGTGTCCACCCAGTGGGGAGAGGGGAAGTAAACTGAGCTGGGGGATTCAGGAACAGTGGGTTTCAGTGCAGGTAGGCTCAGTTTACATGAGTTCTGTTTGAACACACAGAGTTTAGGACATCTGTTTAAAGCCAAGTAGAGGACATCCACATAAATAGTTAGGGCTATAGGTCAGGAGAGTGGTCTGTCTTATTTTGACGAATCAATATGTTCGGGGTTTGATGCTTGTTTTATGGGAAGACGCAGCATGGAAGAGGGAGATAGGTTAACAAATAAATAAGTTCTTGATTGCACTGAAACCTGTCATAGTTTACTCAATAGTGAATAAAAATACGTAAAGAACAACTCCTTCTGAGTCTAGTAAATGGCATCAGAACTGCTGTGATGCTTTCAGATTTATATGTTGATAGGCTAACAAAGGTCAATTGCTTATGAAGGTTTGTTTTCTGGAGCTTCTTTCCTTTTCAAATGGTCCACTTTATTAATATCCAGAATACACAGCAAGGCTCAGTTGTTTTTCTTAAACTTTGGGGACAACATTTTGGTCTCTTAGATATGAGAATTCTGTTTCTAGTATAGCCTAAATCCCTTGTGTTCTGTGTTCATAGGTCTATTTTCGATAAAGAGATAATATACCATGAACCTACTTTATGAAGATTTAATATAAGGGGTAGATCATTGCCTTTGAAAATGCCTTAGTTCACTATTGAATTTGTCTTTAGAAATGTTTTAGTGAATTCTGAAATAAATTTTTTTGATAATGTTATCAAGATCACTACTTTAACCCAGTTTTTCTGTCTCTTCTTATTCCTGTGATTGTATTACCATTCTAAATGCTAAGTATTTTTCACCTTTTTTTCTACCTCTGAAAGTTCTCTATCTAAACTTGGTAGAAATATCCATCCATTGTTTTTGTGCAATTTACTCCTGCGTATTGTAGCTAACAAAATATGGAGAAAAATACATAATTAGAACCAAATCTGAATGTCTTCACATTGGCATGTACAATTGAGATCCTCAGGCAGCCATGTCATTGTCATTGTGTAGTGTTGACTAATAATAATAATAACAGTAATACTATCATTTATACTTTCATGGCACCTATTGGTTTACAAAGAATGTCAATACATTTTACCTCTTCTCATAAAGCTGCCCTATATCTCAACAGTGTTAATGTCAGGGAATTTTTTTTTTTTTTTTTTTTTTTTTTTGCGGTACGCGGGCCTCTCACTGCTGTGGCCTCTCCTGTTGCAGAGCACAGGCTCCAGACGCACAGGCTCAGTGGCCATGGCTCACGGGCCCAGCCACTCTGTGGCATGTGGGATCTTCCCGATCCGGGGCATGAACCCGTGTCCCCTGCATCGGCAGGCGGACTCTCAACCACTGCGCCACCAGGGAAGCCCTGTCAGGGAAATTTATAAAAATAATTAAAATTAAAATATTTTAATTTTTTCTTTCCGACTTCTATTGATACTCACCTTACCCCATTGCTCAGATTTCACTTTTATTGTAAATGATGCTCTGGGATTTACTCTTTTGGGTGTTATTCATTTTCTACTCTAAGTTTCTATAATCCTTCTATTCCTTATATGGAGACATATATATTTGACTTTTTATCCTTTGCCAACCTTCAAGGGTGACTCTCCACTAACCCAGCATGCCACCTCACTCTAACAGAACAGAGGATAGAAAGAATAGTTTGAACCATTCCATTCTAACCACATAATATATTTCCAGTGATAGCCAAAGGCAAACCATGGACCATTCCAAAGCAACAGCAATCTGCCTGCACCTCATCACATATACCTGATACACATTGACTCCAATCCTATCTCTTTTCAGTTGAAAGGTCCTACTTCTGACATTTGCTTTCAATTTTATGGCATTCATGCCTTGTCATTCCCTAAAGAACTCATCTTGGGATGCTCCTCATGCCTTCTCTGCTTGGTGCTATCCAATACACATCCAGTTCCAGTGTCTTGAGAGTCAACCCTGAACCCTACTGGGGCCAGCCAAGGAACCTGCAGGCCACAGCAGAAGGATATACTGACTTTAGGTAATGTACGGGCATTTAAATCATGACCTTCCAGAGAACGTCATTGATTTTACTTTCTTACCTAAAACAGAGAAACTCAAGGTAATTTCTAGCATCTTTGAAGAAGATATGGGAGAGATTTTTGAGTAGGCCATTCATTGTCTTGTTTCTCTGATTGGAGAATTTGGTACTCTTCTTACAAACCTCATCTGCAATGTGATAGAAGTTGGCTCCACTGTAGTTTACTGCTGCTTCAGTCTCCACTGTCTGGAAAATCGAGTGTCACACTGCTACCAGGGACAGCACATAGGTTGTACACTATGCTACACATTTTCTAGGCAAGCCTTGGGTACACATACACATATACCCACACTGAAATACACACAGATGATTTTGTTAACCTGTGTCACTAGGGTCCAAAGAATTTGAAGATGAAAGACTATTTACTTATTGGAACAGATTAATCATTTTAGAATTAGCTTGGGAAAATTTGGCATGAGTCATGGAAGCAATTCACAAGAGAAATCATTAAGCTTTGAATGTTTACTTCTTTCTTCTGAACAGTCCCTGTTGACTGAGAAATGCATGCTGTTAACTGTTAAGGCATTCTCTAGCTTTGCCAGTAAACCATGGCGTTGCTTCCTTCCGCGTCAGAGGAAGTTAAGGAAGGCATATATGTGACCTATCTGACTGCGTTCTTTAAAGTCAGTCTGCCAGTTTGTGGCAAATTTGACATTTTGCCTGATTAAGATGTTATAGATCAGTCTTCTACAGGAATTGCACTAAGTCATGCCCCACACCCAAAGTGGTTAGAATTGTGGGCTGTGTTGGTATTAGGTAATATTAGACTTGAAAACAAGTAAGAATTCTACCAGAGGATTTAGGGACATTTCATTTCTGGTAGCATTTGCCTTTTTATTATGATATTTTTTATCATGCAGAAATAGACTAAAACCTGCTTCTTTCCTAAAACTAAGATAACCTTAGTTTTCTTCTCCATGCCATAAGAAAATAGCTAGAATGTGCTCATTAGCAGAATTTCAAAGGAATCTACTGAAGTTCAGTGGGAACTTAATTCACATTAATATTTTCTTTGGATAGTAATGCCATAGTTGAATATGGGACAATCGTCCATGTATTTTTGTTCTCATTTAGAGAATTGAAAGGAGCTCATCAGAGATGGGACTTATGTCTGAATCACCATTTTCCTAGTCTTGTAAGCTGATAGAACCAAAAGCTGGAAGAAAAAGAAGGGGAAAATAAAACAGATCATTTCAGATTCTTTTCTTTCTGTTTTATAGTTTGTTTGCTTATAGATTTCCAAGTCAGTCTGTATCTGAATTCAGGGATATGGCTGAAAGAAGATAGTCTGAGCATTGAAAAGAAGAAAATCTTCTCTCCCTCTCTCTCCTTTTCTCCCTCTGTCTTTCTAATATATATAGACACACACACACACACACACACTCACACTCAAATGTGATGTGAGTGGAGAATTGACTTATCACAAAAAACTAAGACTCTAGCATTTAAGCTCTGTAGTACTAGTAAAAAGTGTTTTTGGTTTGATTCTATTGATCAAGAAATATGTTTTGCTTTTCTTAAGTAAAATATTTGAATTTGAATTTTATGTGAAGTTGTAGGTGACATCAAGGAGTCCACACATTATAAGACTTACATTTGTGGGCTTCCCTGGTGGCGCAGTGGTTGACAGTCCGCCTGCCGATGCGGGAGACATGGGTTCATGCCCCGGTCCGGGAGGATCCCACGTGCCGCGGAGCAGCTGGGCCCGTGAGCCATGGCCACTGAGCCTGTGCTTCGCAACGGGAGAGGCCACAGCAGTGGGAGGCCTGAGTACCGCAAAAAAAAAAAAAAAAGACTTACATTTCTATAAGGCTTATGTGGATTTAGAAGTCAAAGCAGAATATTCTCTCAGATCAGTAGCTCTGACACAGAAGCCTTGCATGCTAAGAAAACACTGAATACAAGTCATAGAATAAGAGCTTTAAGTTGTGGGTTAGGCTCTAAAAATAACTCTAAGTGCCCAATACTTTCTGCCTTTTGCACAGCCTTACACAGTGGAGGATTTCCTAGGCTTATTTTATTAGATTGAGTAATCAATACACCAAGTTATAGCATTACTTGTAATTGAAGGCTTTATTTGTCTACAATTTAAAGTCATGCCTTTAGAATTAAATAACATGTACAGTTGCTGATCTGTGTAGCTACAACTTTGCTATGAATAAGAAGATGAATTTTAAAAGTATTTTTCTGAAGTAACACAATAATTTTAACCGGTGACATTTATCTTTCAAACTTGTGATTGAAATAACTTGAGCATAGGGGAATGGTTTTCTATATAATTTAATTAGCCAATGATCTAATAAAAGTATATTTCCCTGAAGTAGATAACTCAAGGGCAATATAAGTTATCAAGTAGATAACTCAATACAGATTATAGTGGATGGCCTCATCATTTTACCCAGATATACTGTGATAACAATTTGAATTGTAACTATCACTTTCAGAATGGAGATAGTTTAACCAGATCATGGTTGATTTTATTTTCTTCTTGAGTACAGGACAGCAATTATTAAGCTATAGCTTAAAATGCAGTGTATCTGCAATGAGCCAATGGAGAGGTACTGCTTCTTACCATGAGACCATGGGCAAGATAAACTCTGAACTTCATCCTGATCAGTAAAAGGAAGACAATGAAGGCTGTTCTAGCTACCATAAGGCTGCTGTGATAATCACCAAGACAAATTAAATTCATATTATAAGAGATCTATGTAAACTGAACCCAGTGTTTTTGTTGTTGTTGCTGCTGGTGGTGTTATGGTTATTATTGCAATTATGCAACTGCAGTGGAAGTGATATTTGCAAGCATGTAGAGACATGAGAGCTTCCTTTTGTTTTTCAGTTATTAGACAAATCAGGTGAGACCTTAGATATATTGTTCCTTGCATATTAGATTAAAATAAAGTTGGGTAGTCTGAATATTTTCATTTATGTAACTATCTGTTTATTTACTTATATGTTTCTGCATTTTCATCTTATCATCATGGAGATTCTGAAACTCAGTTTGCTCATAGGGGATAGACTAAATTTTTGCCCAGATCTCATAAAGGTAGTCTACCATAAAAAAATATGTTTAATGTGTCAAAGCTTTAGTTTTATTTCATTGTCCCTTCTTACTAATGGTAGTAGACTCCCTGTCCCAGTAGCAAATCCAGATATAAAAAGATAAAGCAGAGAAGTTTATTTACCATACCATCAAAATTACGTGGATTTGTTAAATGTTAAGAGCAAATTCAATCATCACTAAGATGGGATTTCAGAATCTGTAATAAGTGAGAGCCTGACTTTTGGGATAATGGAAAAGCTCTTTTTTAACCTCAACATAAGTAACCAATTACTAAGTAAGCTTCTTGTCAGCTTACACATTTCTTTTCTCTATGGTCTAATTTTTTTTTATGTTTTAGTTACGCTTGTCTCTGAACATTATATTTTAATAAAATTCTTCATGACTTACATATTTGTAAAAAGGTTAGAATTGTACCTAGCAGTAGAAAGTGCTATAAACATGCTTGTTAAATTAAAACACACACACGTACACAAGCTATTAATACATTTAGATCCTCGTTTATAGGACTATGTTATGTGGAAAACACATAAACATCTTATTAGGTATCCACCCTTTCATATACAGCCACTTTTTGTGTCAGCCTTTTGTATAAAGCCTCTCATTTAACCTGCATAAAAAATACAAATTCTTTCTACATTCCACCGTCTGTCATACAAATTGACATATATGCAAATTATCTAGGAAGAAAACCTAATTCCTTGTATTTATATGGTAACATAAACATTTACATAAACAAAAAATTGCATATTTAATAAACTTTATGATCTAATAATTAACAATAACCACCCAAGGGTTATGCTCAGGCTGAAAAGATGTTCTTAACTCTCTGCTTCTTTTATGTCTCAGGTGGCTACTTTCTTTATTAAGAGCAGAAGTTTGAGCCTAGCAAAAAGATTATGGTTTTTTGTTGCATTTTAATTTCACTTTAATTTTAGTTGTTTTTACTCTAGTGAGATGCTAAAACCTCTAATTAGCAAGTTAAACAACTTGAGAATGCCATCAAAAGAGATGTTCTACTAATTTGAAGATAATCAGGACAGAGCTGCTTTGCTAAAACCCATACAACTAATTTAAAGTGCATATTAAACAATAGCACTTAGAAAATATGCATATGCATCAATTGCATATTTTACTTCAGCCAGGTGTTGAATGACAGCTCATAGCATCAGTTAGTGCTTCACATTGAACTTGCCTCCTGGTGTCACCTGCACCTTCCAGCTCTCTGGAGGATTAAGTCTCAGACAAGGATTTCCTTCCAGAAGACTCCTTCCTATTAGATACCAGGATAGTTTGCTCCATCCCTGGCTGTGGAGATAGGAGGAAAGGAGAAGAGCCCTTGAGAGTTCTTGGCCAACAGGAAAAAATAAAAGTGAAATACAACCATATGATCAAGCCATCTTTATTGACCTCAGACAGTCCAGGGAATTTTCCCTTAGAGGTCTTCTCTGATGAAAACCTGCGATAATTTTTCCTCTAAATTCCCTTAGTGTAGTAGAGGTTTCCTTTCACTGGTTGCAATGAAAATATATACATACTTAAAGAATTTCTGTACTATGGATATGTTCTTAAAATGCTTGAAGATCCTGCATTATAATTATCATGACTGTTACTCATATAAATGGTTATGAAATACATGGCTATGATCTTTGAAATAGAGAGGATTATACTGTGGTTCAGACAGACCTGTGATTGCATTCCAGCTTTGCCACGTACAGGTGTGTGACTTTGAGCAAGTTTCTTAATTTTTCCAAGCTTTGCATTCCCTACCTGTAATAACAACATCAGGTTTCAAGAATGTTGTAAGGAGAAATGGGATGATGCAATAGTACTTTGCAAGGAATTAAGTGCTTAGCGTCGCTATCTTCCATTGTTCCCTTATATTTAGGCATATATAATATATTTACCAATATTTATACATAGAAAAATAGGTAAAATACAATTCCTTATATTAACTTGTACAAACAAGCAAAGGGGTATCGCATGAAAATATTTTTCTTGAAATGCTAATTATAATCGAAAAATCACACTTAAAATCTTGAAATTATGCCTGATTTAGGACCTTTCTATAAGTATTAAGGAACTCTTAGCACAAAAGTTTGAGTTAATAGAAACTCCAAATTTAAAAATAATTTATTGATTTGTTTAATTTTTATTTTAAAAAAATGCACCAACATTAAAAGAAATGTGAAGAAAAATATCCATGATCTCAAGTATCATTACATTTTAATTTATAAATCTACTTAATGCAAATTTTGTATTTTATCACCATTATTGAAACAGGAGAGAGTACACTTAGAACTCAGAGGATTAATTGACCAGGGAACATGTCTAGAACAAGCTCTTAAAATGACCAGACATCATTCTTTTTACAGTATCAACAAGTTATTATTCAGTAGCTTTATATTTTATTGCTAAAAACTGTTAAACCCTCCTATAATGCAAAAACATTGATGTCAGAGGTGCAAATGTTTGTAAGCAGATCATAACACTACAAATAAGAAAAATAAATTTCTCCCACTGAAGAAATACATGTAACCATGTCATTGCCAAAAATCATGGCTTTTAAATTATTTGGAGATATTGCTATCAAGAATACAAATATATATCCCAAGAATTCAAGAGCTTCTATCATGTGAATGGAAGAGAAATAACTCACTACTTCCTAATACGTTTAAAAATATAGTGCTAATGTTACGTAACAAGGTTGATAAGTCACGGAATCAATATAAGACAGTGTTGGTAGGGTCTCTTTCTTCTTGTGCACTTGAGAGATAATATTCGCTCTGCACAGCACTATGCTATAGGGGAAATGCTGCATCGTATATATATATATATATATATATATATATATATATATATATATATATATATATTTTTTTTTTTTAAGAAATGTTATTTCTTTTGGCTCTCTCCATTTTGACTTTACACACAACATTGCTGGCAGTCTTTACCACAAGTCTCCTTAGAAATGGCATGCACAATGTTCCTACTGAATAATTCATTTAGCATGCGCTCATTGAGTTGATTTCTACTTGTCTTCCTAATGACATTATCACTTAATATGATCTGTAACAAAAAGTCACTATGTTTCACTCAACTAAGATAAGGACCTCTTCAAGAATGTTGTTTAAATGTTTCAGTTTGTAATAAATATATGAATCCAATAATTCTAGGGGATGTATTTCAAGGAACAAAAAAATTTTAATTAATACTTAAAAAACTGGGATGATTCTATTTCAATTACCAATCAGTATAAAGTTTGCTCCCAAAGTCTGTTGATGGTTATCATTCTTCAGCACTGTGAAATTGATGGAGAACAACTGTTTACTGCCCTGATTCTGTTCTTTTATACACAGATAAAGTAAAATCATGGCATATTCAAGTGAAAACAGTATCTTTGGAATTGGCGACCTGTTTTACTGACACTTCTTATGACTTCAGGCAGATTATGTTGTGCTGTATTCCCTGTCCTGAGGACTCTTTAATGCAACTTTCAATCTGATTGGCATTGCTCTAGTTGATATAAGTAGTAAGTGTATTCAGTGACTGAAGAAGTAAATTGAACACACTGATGGAAATTTGGTAGCCTAGCACAGCCAAGCTCATTCTCCACCTGGATTTCTAGTTCCACTACTTTGTTATCTCTCTGATTTTTAATAATTTAGCAACTGATGTGTGAATTTTTGAGTCTCTAAATTCTGTGTGTCAGATTTTGCTAAGATTTTACCTACTTAACATATTCATATTTGCTTTCAAGAGATGAAGAGTTAATTCGGGTATTCAACAATGGAATATTTTGGCATCCTAACTTAACAGAATTTTAGTTCATGTGATAGATGATGAACTGGACAACTTTTCTTGTCATGGTGGGTTACTAAGTGGCTTAGTTTGACTTTGAATGTCCTATGTCAGGAGATCTAGGACACTCTAGAAGAAACTTTTCTTTTCTTTTCTTTTGCCATAGCCCTTAACCCTGTTCCAAATTCAGTAGCAGTACAAACCAGGGTGTCAAAATAAATGCCTAGAAAGGATTGTAAGTAAACCTAGGGAAAGCTCAAAATATAATTTTTCTATATGAAAGTTCCCTGATGGAATAATCAAGTGATCTTATATATATTTTCATTTAACTTGGCTCAGTACATTTTCCTCAAAAAAATAATCAATTTCAATGATGCCTCAGCGAAGTGATGAATTAAATGAGTGAACATTCTGAATAATAATCTATAAGGAGCAATTTGTTGGTAAATCATTACCTAAAATAAAACAAAATAAGCCCTAATTAAATCAGAGCTCACAGGTAAATTATTTGTTTACTTTCAATAGGATTCAAATTATATGTAAGTTAGTAATATTTAGATTGTATGGTAAAGCACTATTAGTATACAGTCTTCTATTCATGGTATTATTGATGTACACTAAAATATGATAGGATCTTTTTTTTTTTTTTTTTTTTTTTTTGTGGTACGCGAGCCTCTCACTGTTGTGGCCTCTCCCGTTGCGGAGCACAGGCTCCGGACGTGCAGGCTCAGCAGCCATGGCTCACGGGCCCAGCCACTCCACGGCAAGTGGGATCTTCCTGGACTGGGGCACGAACCCGTGTCCCCTGCATCAGCAGGGGGACTCTCAACCATGGCGCCACCAGGGAACCCCATGATAGGATCATTTTTAAAAGATGAAAAGAGAACAGCTACATAATAAAATAAATAGGACATATTGGGAATAGAAACTTTCCTGGATTTTTCACAAAACCCTCTAAGATCCTATCTTTCCTTTCTTTATGTCTGCTCTTTGCCTTATTTTAATTTACTACGTTAAATAGGGTTGAAATGTGAAATTTGGACTGGTCAGTTAGTCTTTCAACCTCAGTATTTTGCCTGAAATTATAAATATAATAGGTTTGTAAAGTTGAGATAAGTATCATACAGTGGTTAATAATATGGTCCCTAGAGCCCGACTGCCTGGGTTAAAAAAACTGAATATTCCACTTACAAATCTGTAACCCTGGGCAAGTCACTGTGTTCTCTGCCTCAATGTCAACATTTATCAAGTAATGATAAGACTATTCCGACTTAATATAATAATTGGTGCTTTGAGCAATTTAGAGCCATGCATGTTGTTTTTATCATACTGTTTTTCAAGAATACGCTGTATGTGTTTTTATCACAGTCAATCTAAATTTCCTGCTCGCATCTTTTGTTGCTAGGACTGTAATGGTGGGTGGGGATGGTAGGGAGAGTAGGAGGGGATAAAAGACAATGGAGGTAATGGTATAAAATACCATTCCTCCACTTGGGATCCTTTCAACGACAGCCTCATAATCATGGTTGCCACCTAAATACTCACATACCACTGTGAGGACTGGGTTGGCTCTTGTACACACAATGTAGAGGAGATTCAGCATCTGAAGAGAATGATACTGGTCTCATGAATTAACAGAAAAGATCCCTGTACCTAATCACTCTGCCCCATAGGAAAAGCCTGTATTGCATGAATCTTTCTATTTTTTTCATAACCCCCTAAGGTATTCTAGTATCCTCTTTCTTTTACCATTTCACAAAGACCTGATATACTAACTTCTATAGGTCTTGTCTCCTCAAGATTATCTCTTGTTGTTGTTTTATACTTTATACTTTTATGCTATTTGAGCTCTCATTTCACCTCCCTTAAACTTGTAATAGCTTTTAAACTGACTTCTGTATCTATTGTTAAGTCTACCGTCCACACTAGGATTTCTCAACCTCACCACTGTTGGCATTTGGGACCAGATAATTCTTTACTGTGGGAGAACTTTGCTGTGAATTGTAGGACGTTTAGCAGCTTCACTAGCGTCTACCCACTAGATGTTAATAGCTCCTCCCCCAGTTGTAAAAACCAGAAAGGGCTTTCTGTGTTGCCACATGTCCCCTGGGCAGCAAAATTATCCTCAGTGGAGAACCATTGTGCATCAATGCTTCCTGATTAGTCTTCCTAAAATATAGTTCAAATCATATCATGCCCTGTTGAAAAACTCAGAGGCTTCTCATATCATACTGAAAAAAATGTTCTGAACCCTTCAGATCTGGCCATCACTGGGTTTCCTAGTGTATTCCTTATTCTCTTACATATTGTCGCTATAATTTAGACTGGCTGATCCATGAAAAACTCTTCCGATAGATGATAGATAGATAGATAGATGATAGATAGACAGATAGATGATGAATTTTCTGGGTTTGATGACTGTCCTCAACCAGAGTTTTCTCCCAAGTACCCTGTCCCACATCCAGCATCATCTTTCCAGATTTTCTCCTGCTTAAAACATGGTCTTGCTCAAATTTCTTCACATAGTAACTTAGTTTAAACCCCTGTTGGAATTGAGAAGGGTGTTTGATATATATATGTGTATATATGTGTGTGTGTGTGTGTGTGTGTGTGTGTGTAGAGAGAGAGAGAGAGAGAGAGAGAGAGAGTCACTGTAATTTAAAACCACATGGTATCAGCATAGAAGTAGTCTAACAGGTCAATGGGGCCAAATATTGAGCCCAGAAAAAAATATCAGTGATATACGTAGACAATATATAACAAAGAAGGCATTTTTCTGTCCGTGGAGATCAGGTTGTTTATTAGTGTGCTGTCTCAAGAGAGAATCCTTTTAGAATTAAAGAAAATGTGAACTTCATTCCATATACCAATGGAAATCACTTAAGTAAAAGATGTAACTATAAGTAAATATAAAAATAACAATTTCAAGAAAAACATTTAGGACATATGAATATTCTCAGATTTAGGGAGTTTTTTAAAACAATACAGGAAATCCAGTAGCTGTCAAGGAAATTACAATTTATTTTTGTATATAAAATGACATGTTTGTATAGCAAAGAGTAAATAAGGCATAAATATTTAAATCACATAGTTAAAGAATGGATATCAAGTCTTCAAAATATTACAGTATTACAAAATAATAAGGAGAAATAAGAATTTCATCAGAAATGAGTTCTAGTTGGTTAATAAGTATATGAACATCTTCTCAAATTCCCTAGTCAGGGAAATGCAAATAAGAGTAACAATGGGTAACTATTTCTCACTATAGAAATTGATGCAGTATAGTTTTTCTTGTTTTTGGAAAAGTTACAGTCTTTTGAAAAAGTCTGGTAATATATTTTAAAATCAAATTGAAAACTTTACCTTCTGACCCAATGAACATTTTCCTGGGAATCTGATTGATAGATGTAAGGGTTATATGTATTAGGTTGTTTACTACAGAATAGTTTGTAGTGGAAAAAAACTAGAAAACAATAGGCAAATGGATGAATTAACTACGGCATCAACAAGTTATATGAAGACTAGATTTTTGGAGGGATATTTCTGTGATAAAAGCAATGTGAAGAAAAAATATATGATATAATCCATTTTTATAGGGAAAAAACCCAGAATCTCACAATGTGTGTGTGTGTGCATGTAATTATATCAGCATGGGAAAAGGTATAGAGAAATCTATACCTGATTTTTAGGTGGAGAGAAAGGGAGAGAAATATGGATAAAACAAGAGTAGAAAAGTTTTCCATGATTTGAAAGGATCATGAAGCATGTATGATATAAATTTATTTTAACTCGTTTAAGAGAGTATGCCTGCTGTGTGTGCCTAAGGAGATAAATGAAAATGAACATAAATACACATTCTTATTTAAAATAGTTTGGCTGCTATCTAACTGCATTAGTTTGTGAAATAATACTCCAGCTCCACATGCTGCTTCCCCTCAAAACTAAACAGTATGAACAGAATTAAAGTGCAATCTCCACTGGACATCCCATTGGACTTTTGAATGATTTGCATTATATCTAATTTCATCAACATGAACAACATGCTTTTTCTATACCCCTGTATAAAGGAAGGAAATCTTGCATTAGATTTAACATCATAATCAAAATTTGTTTATTCCCTCTTTCTTTTGACAATAATAAAAGTGTTGAGTATCTCCACTGAATCATGTAGTTTAGACTCTAGAACATGATCCATGTGTCATGGCTGTGCCCTAATCTATGAGGAGATGCAGGCACGTGAGGAGATCATCATATATGGGATAGAAAGTCACCTTGACATGTGAATACCTGGAGTTCTCTAGGAGCCCCAAAGAGATTTAAAGCCAGAAAGAAATTAATCAAGCTTGTTTTCTTTCTATCCGTTCTTTGAATGGATCATAGGGATAAAAGCCTTTTTGTTCATTTTATAGTGTGGTTTGTAATGAATCCAATTTTAGTATTATCAGTATGTTATTGAGTTGGATTTCAAGAATTAAATATCATTTTAAATAACATGTACATTCAAAATTTGTATAGAACACATTGCTTGTTAATTAAGTATTCCACTTCTTGTTCATGGAACATCTAGAATTTGGGGAACCTTAAGTGTATTCCTGAGAGTAATTATATATATATATATATATATATATATATATATATATATATATATATACATATGAACTCTGTTCATTCCCCAAAATTAAAACTGTGCATGGGTTCATTATACAATTTGCATTGTATAATATAATATACAAATAATTTTCTTTCTTTAAAATTAAATTTTATTTTATAGTTCTCTCTCTCTGGATAGTTTACTGTGGCAGCATGCCTTTATTATATAAAAAAATAAAATAAATTTCACTTTAAGAAACTTAACTCTTTCAACTAAAAGAGACTATTATTTTTCATTTGTCAGCAGCCATATGCTGTTCCAAAGTTTATGAGGTTGGGTTTTTAAACCTTATCATGTTCTATTTTAATCTATAAATTTGATTTTAGAAAGCCCTATTAAAACAATGAACAAAAATATCCATATAGATTCAATATATTTCTTAAATTTATGATAATTTAAGAGTTAATTTGACAGAGGCAGGGATGGCTTCATGGGTATGTGGTGTATGACCTGGCTGTTGCAAAGGGACCTGCTTTGGGAAGGACCCTGTGCTTGGATTAAAGCTCTGCTACAGCCATCTTGAAATTCATAATAATGTTATCTTTGAATTTATGTTTTGTATGTGAAGTCCACTGGGACAACAAGGCATGAATATGAGCATCAGAGCTGCAAGGTGGCAGCTGTGCATACACAGGTCCAGGCCTGAGGGCACAGCAGGAAGTACAGAAGCCAAGCAATGGGCCAGGCAGCAAGGCACACATATGCACACCTCAGCAGTCTGGGATGCTATATGTCCCCAGTGTGGCCAAGCCGGAACTGGGCTCAGGTTAGCAGTGGCAAAGGCAGCAGCAGTGTGACATAGGAGTGGCTTCCCATGCCAGCAAGCATAGAACCACAGTAAGGGCCACCTGCCTATCAGTCCCAGGAGCCCACCTCCAAAGAATCTACACAAATATTAAATCTCTTGCCTAAGTTCCAAGACAGAACCTGCGGAGCTCAAGCAATAAACTTTATCAATAAATTATTACAAAATAAAGGAGTTCACATGACAATTGAAATAAAGGTTATCAGAGAGTTATTAGAATTCTTGAGTTTGAAATGTCCAGATCTGAAAAATCCTGCAACATTGCAAAGCAGATATACACAAGCCTAGAAATACGGATTAAATTTACAGATTATCACATATAATGGAAAATAACACTATTTTCATTTGAAATTTTAAATAAGCCAGTTATTAACAAGGAAGACAATTTTTAAATTAAATTTTCCTTGTAATTGAAAATACAGGAATAGAATACATAAACAGGCATTATGGATTATATAAAAATCATGAAACTACTTTTGGTTTCTTGTATGACCTGGGCAAGTTATAGGAAATGTCAGAGGAAATATTAAAATATCATTGCATACATTTACATTTAACATTAAATTCAGTATAAAAACAGTGTAAAGGTTCTTTGTTGTGATGGAATTGCTCTGTGTCTTGACGGTGATGATGAATACAGGAAACTACACATAATAAAATTGCATAAAACTAAATACACAAATGAGTACACATTTAGTGAAATATGAATGAGATCAGTGGATTGTATCCATGTCAGTTTCCTGTTGTAACATTGCACTATAGTTTGCAAGATGTCACCATTCAGGGAAACTGATGAAGGGTACGTGAGATATTTCTCTATTATTTCTTACAATTTCCATGTTAATCTATAGTTACTTTAAAATAAAAACTGTAATTTAAAAAATCACATTCAGTTTCATGAATGTGATTTATATGAATTAAATAATTAAAATTTTTAATAATTAAAAATTATTCCATGAGAATTATCAGCTAAAGATGTACTAAAATTTATATATTAAAATAATTTATCAAAAATTTATCCTAATGTTGTCTCAGGCTATAAAATACTCTTAATAGTTCCAGTAACAGTTGCATCAACAGAAAGATCTTCCTCAAAACTAAAAATGTATCAGAAATTATTTGTGATCTTGCATTAGCCAAAAGCAACATGTCACTTTCAATTTTTATCACTGAAGATGAAATTATTAATTGTATGAGTTTTGATGACCTAAGGAATGAATTTGTCAGAAACTTAAGCCAGAAGGATTGTATGATCAATCAAGATATCACAGTAGTATACTAGTATTACTTGTATTTTTTATAATTATGACAGCAAAATTTCATTTTTTGAAATGTGTAAATTTGTGTTGTTACTCAACTAGTACTATTTTCCTAAGTTTTCTAAGTAATAAAATATTTTAAGGAAATATTTTTATATATTATTATCTTTAACACTATCCTTTTTCCCTACATTTTTCACTAAAGGACTTCAGATTTTTATTTTGCACTGAGTCTCATAAATTATGTACATCCTGGACTAGGGAGTTTGAGACAAATTGATCAAAAAAGTCCTTTAAATTTTATCAGACACTATATAAAACATATTGAACAGCTTATTTTTGTAGAATTGAGCTTAGAATAAAGTTTTGAAATGACATAAGAAATTGCATCTAATAACTAATCTCTGAAGTCAGGTTTTTTTTTTCAGTGTCTGCCAAGATATTATACTGCTTATTTTATTATATTATATTTTATTATTTTATAGAAAGCCAACAAGATTCATCCATCAACAACCCTGACATTTAAATTTCAATAAACATTACTCACATTACTCAGAGAAGGCTTCAAGGAAGTCTTTTCATTTATCAGATCTGTATTTCCAAATTATGTTTACTTTTCATTTAAGACATATAGGACTAGGGACTACACAAGTATACCATTTGGACTTTCAAAATCTAACATCATGGTTTTGATTAAAATTCCTATACTTAGGCCTATCTGCTTCACATCTATCTGCAGCATTTCTCAGCTTGCAAATATATTGCTAGAGAATGACCAGATTTCCTGGAAACTTTAAAATGAGCTAATCAGCGTTCATTCATTATCCCAAAAGGAATGTTTAGTTTTTAAAATAACACATCAAAAACTGACTAGGGGGCCTCCCTGGTGGCGCAAGTGGTTGAGAGTCCGCCTGCCGATGCAGGGGATACGGGTTCGTGCCCCGGTCTGGGAGGATCCCATATGCCGCGGAGCGGCTGGGCCCGTGAGCCATGGCCGCTGAGCCTGCGCGTCCGGAGCCTGCGCGTCCGGAGCCTGTGCTCCGCAACGGGGGAGGCCACAACAGTGAGAGGCCCGCATACCGCAAAAAAAAAAAAAAAAAAAAAAAAACTGACTAGGATTGTGTACTATAACAGTAGACTATTTCTATTTCATTTTGCTGGGCAAGCGTTGAAAAACATCGTCATTTGATTAGCTACTGGGGAGAAGTACCTGTGTAAATGCTCCATTACAAGAATGTTTTAATGCTTCTGTGTACGGGTCATACTTTTTCATGGTTTTTCTTCTGCTGTCCTAATGATTCAGTCTACTTCCTCTTTTCTCTTCTGTTGCAGAATGACTCTTGGGGAAAGCAGTATTCATACGCACTCTTCAAAGCGATGAGTCACATGCTGTGCATCGGGTACGGAGCCCAGGCCCCAGTGAGCATGTCTGACCTCTGGATCACCATGCTGAGCATGATCGTGGGAGCCACCTGCTACGCCATGTTTGTTGGCCATGCCACAGCTCTAATCCAGTCTTTGGATTCTTCAAGGCGGCAATATCAAGAGAAGGTAATTTGTTTTATCTCTAATACATTCAATCAGCTAGTTTGTAAATTTAATTGTGTTCAGATAACTAAATTATGCCCTCTATCAAAACTACAATGAGATAAAATGTTTAAAGGAGGAAAACACAATATGTTTCCGTATTATGAAGTTTCTTCAAGGTGGTCCTCATAGCTATTGTTTCCAATTTCTCTCTTAAATAATACTTTTTTTTTTTTTGCGGTACGCGGGCCTCTCCCTGTTGTGGCCTCTCCCGTTGCGGAGCACAGGCTCCAGACACGCAGGCTCAGCAGCCATGGCTCACGGGCCTAGCCGCTCCACGGCATGTGGGATCTTCCCAGACCGGGGCACGAACCCGTGCCCCCTGCATCAGCAGGTGGAATCTCAACCACTGCGCCACCAGGGAAGCCCAATAATACATATATTTTTTTAAAAATCTGAATTTTCATTCACAGAAAAAAATAGTTACCTGTTTCAAAATGTATAAAGCTAATTTAAGGTATTATCATGGTTCATGTTCTATAATTTTTCAACAGTTAAAATAATATAAAGACTTCTCTTATACAGTTAGAAAAATATGTTGTTAGCTGATTAAATGCAGACAGGCAGCTATTGCACGTCTCTCTGTTCCTCTCTGCATGTTACAATCATAACTTATATTAAGTCCATATGCATAGCTGAACATACGTTGCCCTTGTAGCTAGATAAGTCACCATATACCCTCTTTAAAATGCATTATTAACAGCTGCTATCATACATTCACATGCACAATATGTTAATTAAAATGATTGGTGCTCTAAACTTTTCTCAACAGAGAGACAAAAAGTAAATTTGTTCACTGATTTATTCATCGGATTTTTTTAATATGCTGAATTACTTTGGTTGGGACTAGACCTTGGATAATCAGCCAGTACTTATATTCTTCACCAAATATCAGTAACTTTCTGACAGATAAGAATGTTTTATAACTGAAGGAAGACTTTCTAATGTGGGAGTTCTGTTGAACATGACAGAATATACAATATGCACCTTGCCAAAGAACATATCTGAAAGTAATGGTAAAAATAGTTCTAGAATACGTCTCTTGGTGAGTGATAACAGCTTAGACTCACAATTACTCACAAAACAGCCAAAGATCTTTCATTTGTGGCTTTATTTACAGAAGTTCCAACACTTCAGTCACACATTAGGAAAAAAGGGAACCTAGATACTTTATTTCCCTTGAATTTAATTACGCTGCCACCAACTATTACAGTGAACAAGCTGATGTTTTATTACTGAAGTAATGAAAAGATGAACCACCAAAATAGCTTCAAGGTACATTTTTAAAAAAAGCCTCCAATTAAACTGCAAAGAACAAAGCACATAGTAAGGGGAAAGAAACTTCATACAATGGTAATTTTGAGTAAAAATTATATACTCAATAGAATTTAGGCTAAATTTATGGGGATTTGAGATAAGACTACATATATGTTTCTGTTACACTATTTCTTTTTCCCTTTCAGTGGGTATTGCTTTTCATAAAAGTGCTCTTTCCCACTTCCTTTTTGCCTACATCATTGCTACATATTTTCTTTAAAATAAACAAATCTTGGGCTTCCCTGGTGGCGCAGTGGTTGAGAGTCCGCCTGCCGATGCAGGGGACATGGGTTCGTGCCCCGGTCCCGGAAGATCCCACATGCCTCGGAGCGGCTAGGCCCGTGAGCCATGGCCGCTGAGCCTCTGCGTCCGGAGCCTGTGCTCCGCAACGGGAGAGGCCACAACAGTGAGAAGCCCGCGTAACACAAAAAACAAACAAACAAAAGCCAAATCTTTAATTTCTAGGATTGCGTTTATTAGCATTGTATTGCCTATTAAGTCAATTCACCATTTTAATGTTTTTAGACCTGCTCTATAAGCCACGTTTAACTTGGCAACCCAATTTATTCAACTATGTAGTCATAAACATTTACATGCAAATATGTTATGATGTTTTTCATAATTCAAGTCATCAAATTCTTGATCTTACAAGTGCTTAATAGAGGGCAAGGATACTGGGGTAACTTTTTGTTACTTTCTGACATTTGAAGCAATTTAGTCAGGAATAGCTGATTAAAGAAATATATATATATTTTTGGTCTCCAAACCAAGATCTGTCAAGAAGTTTGGTTCTAGAATACTGTTCCCATTTTCTACTCAGCATAATTTAGGTCTTAACGACATTGTGTTACTTTTTAAAGTTTATACTTTTATGAGCAATAAATGTCTTATTTTCAATTCAGTCTTATAGAATTGTTGTGCATAATGTATGATCGGCTTGCAGCTTCCTTTATGATTTGGCCACTTTGGGTTTTTTTTTAGGTAAAATACTCATAATACAGAATTCACCAGTAACTGTTTTAAAGTGTACAGTTCAATGGCATTCAGTCCATTCATAATGTTGTGCAACCAGCACCACTATCTAGTTGTAAGACACTTTCATCCTTTAAGCATTAAGCAGTCACTCCCCATTTTCCCCTCCCCCATCCCAAGACAACTACTAGTCTGATTTCTTTCTATTGATTTTCCTACTCTGTATATTTCATATAAATACAATCATATAATATGTGACCTTTTAAAATATTTTTGAGGCTCATCCAGTTTGTATCATGTATCAGTGCTTCATTCCTTTTTACGGCTGATTAATGTTCCATTAATTAGTTAATCAATGTTTTGTTTATCCATTTATAAGTTGATGGATTTTGAGTTGTTTCTACCTTTGGCTACTGTGAATAGTGCTGTTGTTAACATTCGTGTACAAGTATTTATTTGAGTACCTATTTTCATTCCTTTAGGTGTATACCTAGGAGTGGAATTGCTGGGTCATATAATAATTCTAGGTTTAACTTTTTGAGGAACTGATTAATTATTTTTGTAGTTAGTATTTGTCTTTAGGTATTGGAACCATCTGCCATGGAGGTCTGCACAATTAATAGTGATACTACTTTCACTGCCATGTATCCAGTAACATATTTTTGATGCAAAAGAAGCGAGCTGTAACCAATAGCTATTATAGTAGCCTTTCACAATGTGTTGGTCTTCAACCAACTAATCTGGCTCCAGAATTCATTCCTCTCCATCACTTACCATATTCTTTGTCACAGGTGAACATATTTTTAAGTCTAGTCTGCTACAAGTCACCTAGCCCCCTGTTTTAGTTTGGAATCTCAGAGTCATTTAATTCTTCCTTCCCATGGAACATCTCTTCAATCTGGATCCCCCAAGTTTAAGTAGTTCTATCATGCCGAGCAGTAGAATAAGGTCCTCTGATTATGAGATCCTAATCTACACAATACACCAGTGCTGATAATCTGGCAGGGTTATAGTCGATCATCCTCATTGTTATTATTTTCTCTCTTGACCAAAAAAATGTGTGATGATCTTTATATTGTCACATTGCAGGTTAAACTTGGACTTGAAGCACATTGTATGCTGCTCATTTCATGAGCTATCATATTTTGTATTCTTTTACATTTCAGACAGCTATATTTCCCCCTTCTCTTAGGTATAGACTTTATGGTGTAAAATGCATAGTATTTAAAATGTGCCTTCCCTGATGCTCTGCTCTGGAATACCAGCAGTCTGCATAGTTTCTGTTACTGGTTACTGAACAAGCTCAACTTTGAAATATCCAAACACAGTGGTTTGGTTTTGTTTTGTTATTTTAATCTCCAGTTACTGTTTTTATTTAGTGAGGTTCATCTTTCCTGGGCAAATTAAACCTTTCCGCATCCCCACCCAGAACTTTCTGGGGCTGGAAGAGCCAGGAGTGAGAAAGCTGGGCTGGCTCTGTAGGCTCACTTCTCTCTTCTATTATAAGCCTACTAGGAGCTGCTGTTATGTCTTCTCATCAAGGTGGAAGATAGCAGTGAGGAGGAAAGGGAAGGGAAGAGGCAGTTTGAATGCACCTGCTAGAGCTGTTAAACTAGTGTCCCTGGGTGGGTCTGGTAGATAATTAAAACTGGCACTTTCTTTGAGAGATCCTTTGGGCATTTTAGGTGAGCCCCACTGAGTCCCTCTCCTGCACTTCCCTAGAAGAGGCCCTGAGAATTTGGCAGTCATCTGCAGCCTCTTTCTGCTGAAGGCTCCTTGCTCTGCCAGTGGGCTCTCTTGGACGGGACCAAAGATGCAATGCTGGCCCTCCTGTATCACTCAGGTCTGGTCCACAGAGAAGCCCTCATGCATCCCTCTCTTAGCCCATCTCTCAGCACTGCTGCCTCCTCCACCAAAGCACTGAGGAGCCTGTGTCTAGCCTTCTTCAATTCCTTGGCAGGAGTCAGGCCCCAGTGTCCACAGGCTATTTACATGTTTTCGGAGGTGATCAGACCCCAGACTCACGTCTCTCAACTAGTGAACTTACTTCAAAAATCCCCAAGTGATTTTCTTGAAGTTCCCCCGACAGGTCAAGTGTTAGAAGATAGCCTCCCCTATCCCAAAGCGGGCTGGGAAAGGGACTCAGAGAAGAGCAATCATTCTCTTAAAAGAAATCGGTTCCCTATTGTTGTCAGGAAAATTCTCACTCTACTCTCTGACCTCTGTAGACCTCCAGAAGTCTTGATCCTTGGATCATCGTTTACAATTGTAAACCAATGTAGGAGAGAGGAGCCTCAGAATATCTATCAGATATGCTGATATCTCAGATGAGCAGTTCAGTGAACATGAGGAAGGAAGAGTAATTCCTAGTCTAGCAGCTTTTTAGACCTTTTTTTTAAAATCTCAGCTCTTCTCAAAGCCTCTTCCACAGATAATAGAAATAAATCATAAACATACACATATGTATACATATATACTACACAGTATATATATGGTTTATTATTGAATTACATATATAATTGTTTCCTGGTCAACTAAGTTTGGAAATGTTGATTGAAATAATGAATTGAAAAGGTTTTTTGCTGTAATTTGTGTGCCCTGAGCATTGAACATTTTGTCTCAGCCCTCTATGCCAAACCCCCATGTATTTTTTATTTCTTTCTTTTTTTTTTTTTTTTTTTTGAGGTACGCGGGCCTCTCACTGTTGTGGCCTCTCCCGTTGCGGAGCACAGGCTCCGGACGCGCAGGCTCAGCGGCCATGGCTCACGGGCCCAGCCGCTCTGCAGCATGTGGGATCTTCCCAGATCGGAGCACGAACCCGTGTCCCCTGCATTGGCAGGTGGACTCTCAACCACTGCACCACCAGGGAAGCCCACTGAGCGCATTCTTAGTGAAAAGAGGTGGCTCTAAAATCAATGTACATTCAGCAAAATGTTTCATGGGTTTTCTTCATTATTAGTAAATGCCTTCTTCCTTCCTTTACAAATGAGTATACCATCAGCAAAACTCTCACATCGTTCCTTAATTAATTGGAAAGATCTCCAATTCGACTATACTATATACTTTTGCTTCCCAGGAGCTGAATTTTACATACTCTGGTATGTTAAACTGGTAGTACTGCCAAACATTCTCAGGCCAGGGCAACCCTCAGACTGGGAATATCTGCAAGATTTCCTCATAGAAAAATAGCAGTGCCATAACCCTTGGGTTAGCTTCATGTGGCCACTTGACCTGCTAACAAATTGGGCTCCTGGCAGAATAATACTTTACGTGATCAGCTGGGAAAAGTGTTAGTACATTAACTAAGTACTGTTATAGAGATAGGTACAAGTAAATGTAGGGAGCTTGAGGCTGTTAATTTAACCAAGGAGAAAAACAGAACTTTGCCTATTGTAAATCTCTTATACTAATGATTTTCAATCTTTGTATTTTAATATATCCCAGTGGTATCCCTTTCACTCGGTGATACTTTCCGTACCAAAACTCAGTGGTATATGCAGAAATTTCCTGCTTCTTTGTTGTGGGTATTCATGGTTTCAGGACTGTACGAGTTGCTAAAGATTTGTCCTCACCAATCCTTCTTTAGTTCTTTGCAGTTTACATTTATCATTGACAGCACATCTGATACCTGTTTCTAATGGCTCTAAAGTAGAGTTTTATTTTCTACTGTTTTCTTTTATTGGTTGATGTATGGATATAATTTTTTAGAAATGTTTGAATTTTCATTTGAATGTCCTCCTTGAAGTTATTTTTCAAGTGTTTTGCTGTATTGTATTTGTGTCCCTTATATGTCATAAGACATAAATACACTATTAAGCACTTTTACAGGGCAAAAGCTTGTCACCAGGGATCCACTAATCTGACAAGAACCCACAATGGACAAGAATCACTGCATGTACTTGGATTTGTTTAGTTAGATCACTGGGATCCATTGGAAATGGGCCTTGAAGAATGTAGAGGAAATCAACAGGCAGAGATGATCACCACTGGAGAAATGTCCCAGAAAAGAGCCCTAATTGTGAGAAGATTCTTGGCTGACAGGAACAAAATGTGCAAAGGCCCAGAGGTGGCTATGTGTGGGGAATATTGAATTGTTTAGTTTGAATGAAGTGAAAACTACCTTGCTGGGCAAAGTGGGAAATTAGTTTAGGTTATGGTCCACCTAAGAATAGTTTTCAATGCTGGAGTGATGAGACTGTGCATTGGGAAAAGGATAAACCTTGCAAAATTTTAGCAATGGGAGGTAGTCATTGAAATTGTCTTTTAAGAAAGTAAATCACAGTCGTGCATGAAATATGGTGTACTCCTAACCTAGATTGTAAGGGTCCAAAAGCAAATAGATCACTTCATAAATGCTTACTGATAGAATCATTAGCACAAATATATTAACAGAACAAGAATGCCAGCCTTTTAAGTAGATAGGGACACTCTGATCAATAAAACTGCTGGAAACAACAGTCTTTTATAAAGAAGTAGGATCCGAATAGTCTTTGGAGTTAAGATGTCATGTGAGTTGAGTCTCAAGTAATCCACTTTTTATCCATTTGATGTGTATTTATTGAATGTTTACTATGTGTCAGGACTGGTACAGGATGCTATGCATACAAAGTGAGCAAACAGATATGGTACCTTCTCTCATGATGATTCTTGTAGTACAGTAGGGGTGAGGGAGGGGCATGACACAGTAACAAGGTTCACAGAAAGCAATAAATTATAAAAATTTTGAAGTGCTAAGAAGGGAAATGTAAAGGTCTGCTAAGAGATTTTTAGTCTTTGACTTGATTCATATGGGAAGTGGTGGGAGAGGGAGAGAAGAAAAATTAATATTTAGGAAGAGACCTGAAGGATGAATAGAGGTAAGATAGTGAAGTAAACAGCATGGGAAAAAGCACTGAGTGTGAAAAAGCTTGCCGTGATTCAGGAACAGACAGAAGGAAAGTGTGACTAGAGCACAGACATAAGTGAAATGGCTCTGGATGAGACTGGAGAGACTGACATGTGTCAGGGTGGATGGCACCTCACAGGCCTACTTAACCATGTTGTATTTTAGCCTAAAAGCTGTGAGAGTCTAGGAAGAATTTGAAGCTGAAGAGTGGTACAATTAGATTAGATTTTTTTTAAAGAGTGTTCAGTCAACAGTGTGTATAGTAGATTAAAGTATAGCAAAAATAGTCTAGGGTTCTTTGTCATTAGGTAAATGGGCCAGTGCTAGGATTGGCGGAAATATTAAATTGGGTGGAAATATTAAGCAGGCCATTCCACATTGGATAAATAGAACTCAGGGCAAATGCTGAGCTGCTATAAGAAGAAGATCCAACAAGTCAGTGCCCTAAAGAACTGTATAATTTTGCTAATAAACTCCGTGTGATGAGAGGCCAGGTCAGTGGGATGATACTGCTCCAGGTGGTCATTTTCAGAACAGATTCTTCCAAGTTGTTCCTCTACTATCACCTGGAACTGTATTTTCCAAAATTTTATATGAATTATCATTACCTGGAGAGCCTGTTGAAACAGATTTGTGGACCCCACTTCCAGAGTTTCTGATTCATTAGGCCTAGGGTAGGGCCTGAGAATTTTTATTTCCAACAATATCTCAGGTGCTGCTACTGGTCCAGAGACCACCTTTTGAGAACCACTTCCCTAGGGTATTGTTCTTGTCTGCACATTTGAAGCTATGCTTCGGACATGTCTGCCTTCTAGCTCATGACAAGAGGAAGGAGAGAGATACACATCATTTCTACACACATTCCATTGATGAGAACTTATACCTGTTGATACTCAAGGAGGCTGAGAAATTTAGTCTAGCTGGGCAACTTTGTGACCAACTAGCAACTCTATACAATATAGAAGAGACAGAGAATGGATTTGGTGTAAAACTGGTGACCTCTGCCACAGATACTAGAGCGAAAATTAGGAGCCAGGAAAATGCTTGGGATTTTCTAGGAAGCATATATTTTGGACGGGTTATAGCATACTTGAAAAACAATAGTAGATACAAGGCCTAAAGCCATTTGTACCGGTTTGGTAAGTAATGGAGAGCCATTGAGATTTTGAATATATCCTGACTCTGTAAGAAGAAAGATGATAGAGAATGGGGAGATATATGGAACAAAAGATGATAGAATAAAATGGAAGAAAGAACTTATGTCTTCCATTAAGCCATCTGTTAGTAAAATTGAAATGGGTTATCTAGAATGCTTCTAATGCACTGTGTCTTATCTACCAGGGGTAATGAAGTGTCCTTAAATAAAACATTAGTGGAATATATATTCTTTATTTTAAAAGATATTACTGTTAAAAAAATCTATTATATCAAAAACTTAGGTACCAATAATTTTATCTTCCCTTGCTTTTCAATTGTGATCTGATCATACTGAATCACCACTGTGGATTTTTTTCTGTCATTTTCAATGGAAAACGATTCATATAAAACAGAATTACACCAGATGTGTCATAAAACAGCATTCACTATTCACTATCTGAAGTAGGATTTTTTTTTCCTGAAGATTATATGAAATGAAATAACTCATGAATTTAGAACTGAGTATATTGATAGTCTGAACTTGAAATACAAATTTAGAACTTTGATATACAAATGAAGCAAGTATAAACCTCTTTGATGCAAAATATTTTCAACTTTTTTTGGACTATAGCAATATTTTCCTTAAACAATATTTTACTTAAATGCAATATTTAACAATAACAAAATACAATATGATTACTGTGTTTATTATTATCCTATTGTTAACAATAACAAAATACAATAACATAAATTTTACTTAAAGTGTACCTTCTTTTATCAATTGAATATATAATGATAGGATAATGACCATTATCAGGTGATAATATGACATCATGTAATTCAGATGATAGTGTAAGATAGATGATTATATTCCACATTCGCTACTTAAGCTCTGCCAAGTGAAATTATCTTAGAATAATATATTCATTTTAAAAGTTTTCTTGCTGTCCTCCTACTTTCACCAAGTTATTATTAAAATGAATGAACTAAAATTTTGAAAGTTATTCAAGCAATTGGGGAAAAGCCACTATTGAAATACCTAGCATTAGCATATTTAATGAAAAGTGATCTTCAACTTTAGTATTGCAGTTTTATTAAGTGACAATTAGAGAGGATCCAAGATGTCTAATAAATGATGAAAATAGATTATTTCAACTTTTTCCCCAACAAGAACATAAAATACTGAGTTTCATTTTAATGTTAAGATTTCTTCTTTTCTTTCCTGGTAGTGGGCTGATCATTAGAGCACCAAATTATTTTTCAGTTATTAACAGAAATATCTCACTTACTTGGAGCTCAAGTGGCTAGTAATCATGACTTCCTGTATTAAGATCCACACCTGAATTTAGTGGAAAAGCAACACCTTAGAAGTAGATGCAGAGCTGCTAAAGGTAGGTGCATAGAGAAGAATGGGGGAAAGAATCTATAAGCAAGATCAGGAACAGGAAAATGATAAAAAACCATGTTCAGCAACTAAGCCAGCCCTGTGGCACAATGCAGAGTAAGACCACACCTTGCCTCTCTGTGAGGGTAGCTTTCAACTGGTTTAGATCAGGCTCTGGCTGGAGGACTCCCATCCTGCATCTGGGCTCCACCAAATTTTAATCAATTTATAAAATGTGTATTACAAAGAGAGTTCCCTCTGTTTGGTTGGCATCTGGCAGGCAGATTGTAAAGCTCAGCTGGTCCTACAGACATGAGAATTTGGGATCACAGGTGATATTAGAGGTGAGGAAGTTCCAAATCACGCAATGGCAGTGCCCAGAAAATAATGCACAGTTTATGCTGCTCGCAATAGCTGTAAACATTCTCAGACAGCCACACGGGGCACAAGGGGAAGAAGGTAATTGTGGAATTTTGTTTTCCAGTTTGCCCAACCTTACTTTTTATTTTTAATTACATTTGCCATTTAATTCCTCCAGATTTTTCAACCAAAATCTTTAGTACTTAAAAACAAACCAGGGACTTCCCTGGTGGTGCGGTGGTTAAGAATCCGCCTGCCAGTGCAGGGGGCATGAGTTCGAGCCCTGGCCCAGGAAGATCCCACATGCCGCGGAGCAACTAAGCCCGTGCTCCACAACGACTGAGCCTGTGCTCTAGAGCCTGTGAGCCATAACTACTGAGCCCACATGCCTAGAGCCTGTGCTCCGCAACAAGAGAAGCCACTGCAATGAGAAGCCCGTGCACCACAACGAAGAGTAGCTCCCGCTCGACGCAACTAGAGAAAGCCCATGCACAACAACGAAGACCCAACTCAGCCAAAAATAAATAAATACATTAAAAAAAGTCAGAAATTCTACAAACAAACAAACAGAAAAACACCTGAAGATACTTTTTTAAAGGCGGCAAACATTACTTAAAATGTCAGGAAAATTTACAATTGATATGAAGAATGATTATTCTGAAATATGTTTAAATGTTTTTAAAGGGTGAAGGGGTAAAAGCCTTAATTGTCTGGAAGTTTTCTTTATTGGAACATTGTTCCCTGATTGAATGACTCATTCTTCCCATCTTCTTGGCAATAATATTATAGTGTTCTAGTCATACAAGCTCCAGGAAGTTGTACGTTGGAGAAATCACAAAATTTAAAAAATTAGATTTACAAATCAATTCTCTCTTCTTTTTAGAAATGAGTCAGATGACTAGATTCCAAACTTTAAAACATTAATAAAGTAATTATGCAGTCACAGTGATAATCCCTTCTATTAGCAATATGAAAAATCTCGCATAAAGAATGCTATATCACCATATTTTATAAACATATTATAAAATAGCATGCCCTTTTCATCTCGGGTTTAGATATTAATAGCTGGAAGCTGAATCTACACAATTCTAAAGAACCATAACAAAGAAAATAGTATTCTGAGAATGAGTGTGCAATGGGGCTCATCAGTATTACAACATATCTATAAGGAGTTTTAAAAAATTAATAAACCGAAACCTTAATTAAATAGAGTTGGGAGACCAGAGGTGGGATCCCTGACACCCCACAGCAGTAACAGAGTCCAACAGGAAGAAGAAAGACTACTCTTCTTTCCTGGGAAGGTCTCAGCCATGAAAATCACGGACTTTTTGTTTAGCCCTCACGACTTCCACTTCCCCTCTATAAAAGCCTTCTCCTCCCCTTGCTGTGCAGGGGCTTGCACGTGGCTCGCCCTGGTTGCAGACCCCAAATTTCAATTCTCTGCTGATCCTGAATATACCCATGTTTCCTGGAGAAATACATGGCAGTCTATTTATTTCTGATCAATAGGACATATCTGCATTTTTAAATCACTAGATTATCATCCAGATCGTTAATACTATCTAGACAACATTAACATAAACATTTTCTTAGTTTAAAAGCTGTTTAGTAAAGTTATTTGGTTTCAACTGGAAAGAAGGAAGATTTTCCTATTTATATATCTTTATTATGATTTTACTCTCAATCAGTTCACATTTTAGAGATAAGGTTGAGATCCAGAGAGGTTAAATTACATTTCACATTCACACATCTAACTAGCAGAGTGGCAAATGGACAAAACATCATTCTTATTTTTCAATCCACTGTGCTTTGGAGGGGTGCATAGGTAACTAAAGAGGATAACATTTTCTGAAGCACTTTGCAGGACAGCCTTTGCGCTTTTCTTTCAACCTCCAAAAACAGACCATAACATCCAAAGATGACCATACTGTGAGCTGAAATTACTATTCTAAGATTGTAGCATTTATATAAACATTTTTTTTGAAAACGGTAGAGATGCTTAGGTCAAACATTTGATAAGCAGATTAATTACATTCTTCCTTGGTTGAGTCCCTGTGTTTGGTAAACTAGAGTGTAAGTGGGCATTGTATCAAAATATAAATAACTTTTCACTTAAAAAATTATTTTGCCAGTGCAGTCAGCTTTATAAACAGTGAATTTACACTTTAGAAAATCGATTTTGTGGTTTTTATTGACGATAAAATAGTATCCCACAGATTTCATATGTTCCAAAGTTTTTCTTTGGCCAAATTTGATGTAATATACACATTCAGATGGCTATGAGGGTTATTAATATCTTATTACATTTGTCAATAAAATTTATACACAAACCTTGCATTCATCTAAAAGAAGACGTACTTGGCATTACAGGCAGCTTTACAAAAATCCTAAGTACTGTATAGAGATTAAAAAGGGAAAGAGTGCATGCTGTGCCTGTTAAGCATTTATCATTAGACTCTCCCAACAAACCTGTAGAGGAGTTACTTTTCTTTTTTAATGGCTGGAGAAACGGTGGTAGAAATGGATTACAAAACTTATCTCAGGACACAGAGCATTTCACTGTTTTAGAATATAAATTAATAAGTCAATTCCACGGGTTTTGCTAGCAACTTAGTACATGTTTCTCAGATATTGTATAAGCTGATTTTTTTTCTGGCTAAGTCTATGGAAATATTACTGTAGTTAGCATTTTATTATTTTATATTTTACTATTAAACTGTTGCTAAAATATTAAGTATTTTGACATTAGCTGGAAATAATCCATTATTTTAAATGAGTGAAAATTAATAGTTTTTTTTTCTTCATGGAATTTGAAACTTAGTTGTAGATTTTGAAATTATGTACTCATGTTTTAAAATAATAATGGTTTGTTTTTCCAGGAAAATTAGTCCAAAATTTTACAATAAGATAAAAGAAGACATAGTGGCATTAGACGTACAAAAGGTATCACAGCATAGTAATCTGTAACAAATTACTAGAATTTTTGAGTGATAATGTTGGCCCTGACATTTCCACAGTGATAGAAAGGCCACCCTATGATCTATTGTTTCTATAGAAATTTATCTGAAATTCTTGCATTATAGATTAGATTTCTGTGAGTTCTAAAATTTTCTCTTAAGATTTTTCAGAAAAAAATATTAAATTATCTTCAAAGGTATCAAGTTTTATGAAGAATGTACCTTATTAATAAGCTATCTTATTTTTTGCATCTGATAATCCTACACTTGTTAAGATTCTTATATAAACTAATTTTAAGAAATGGTGTAAGGAATCTAACTTTGTTCCCTTGGAAAGAGCTTTGCAACATCATAACAACCCTTTCCTAAAGGAAACACTGTATGATTCAGTGTAGCTGAAGATAGCTGCTAATAATTACTGTGCTCACAGCACACTTATTTTGACTGTGCCATTTTCTCTAGAAAAGAAATAACATTTAATAGTTTCTAGTTTTACAAAGAGTAAGGAAATTAACCTCAATTTGAACAAGGAACAGGATGTCTTAATCCCTTAGTCCCAGAAATTTTCCTGTGTTGTAAACAACAAAGAGGTTTCCTTATGATCATCTGACTGCAAAATATAATATTAATATATCTGTAGTATGTAAAAGGAGGTACAGGTCTTGCAAGGCCATGTGATGTACAAGGAACTCATAAGTGTCTTACCAGGTATTAGAGCCATGAAATATTACACTCTTTAGTTTTTCCTTTTGTATGTGTGGTAAAACATACATAACATAAAGTTGACCAATTTAACCATATTTTTCTCTTCATGTGTTATAAACATATTTAATAATCCAGGACTCAGCAATTTAGAACATTAATGTCTTCATAACATCACCCCCAATGTAACTTAATTTCTTCCAGAATATCTTCTTGGCATGCCCTAGATGTCCACAATATATGCAGAAAATAATGAATTCATACACCTCAACTTGTTTGAGTTCTTGCTTTTTCACTTGATAATATATCTATATATTTCCATATATGTCCTTTTTAAATTTTTAAATTTTTTTAATACTTTACTTTTTGATCTTTTAAAGTTACAGAGTAATAGTCAGCAATAAAAAGAGATAGACTACTGATTCATGCAATGACATGTGTGAATCTCAAAGACATTATGCCGAGTAAAGGAAGCCAGACTTAAAATTTTTTATTCCATTGTCATAACACTTAACATGAGATCTACCCTCTTCACAAATATTTAAGTATACAAAATATTGTTGACTATAGATACAATGTTGTACAGCAGATCTCCAGAGCTTATTCATCTACTTTAACTGAAACTTTATGCTTATTGATTAGTAAGTTCCCTTTCCCTCCTCCCTTCAGGCCCTGGAAACCACCTTTCTTTTCTCTGATTCTGTGAATTTGATTATTTTATATGCTTCATAAAACTGGAATCATGGAGTTTTTGTCTTTCTGTGACTAGCTTGTTTAACTTAGCATTATGTCTTAAAGATTCATCCATGTTCTAGCATATTGCAGAATTTCCTTCTTTTTTTAAGGCTGAATAGTATTCCATTGTATGTATATATCACATTTTTATATCCATCCATCTGTTGAGGGACATTCATGCTGATTCCATCTCTTGGCTATTGTGAATAGTGATACAATAATATAGAAGAGCTAATATCTCTTCCAAATCTTGATTTCAGTCCTTTCAGATAAATACCCAGAAGTGGGATTGCTGGATCATATGGTAGTTTTACTTTTAAATTTTTGAAGAACTTCCATATTGTTTTCCATAGGGGCTGTACCATTTTGAATTAACACCAACAGGATGCAAGAGTTCTAATTTATCCACTCTTTTTGTTTTTGTTTTGTTTTGTTTGTTTGTTTTCGATAATAGCCATCCTAACAGGTATGAGGTGATATCTCATTGAGATTTTGATTTACATTTCCCTGGTGATTAGTGACTTCAAACATTTTCTCATATACCTCTTGGCCATTTGTATTTCTTCTTTGGAGACTTGTCTATTCAAGCCCTTAGCCCATTTTTTAACTGAGTTATTAGGTTTTTTGTTTGGTTTGTGTGTGTGTGTGTGGTGGGGGTGGTGGTTGTTGTTTTGTTTTATTTACTATTGAGTTGTAGGGGCCCCATGTAAATCTACCTCACTCCTTTTTTATTAATCGTGGTATGCAACCATTGCCACTGTACATTTCCAGAAAGTTTTAATCATCCCAAACAAAAGCTCTATACCCATTAAACAATAACTCCCATCCTTCCCTTTTGTTTTTACTATTAACTTTTAGATACAGTTATACTTCTGCTTGCTACCAAGTAGTAGTTGAATAAATTAGTAGATATATCAATAAAAAAAATGGAACCTAAGACTGTGTTTTATAGCACTTTAAGGTGCTACCCAAGATCCTTGTTATGCTTTGCAGGACAATATTTGTTAGCCTAAGTTTTCTTCATAGATCTTATATAGATTTATGGTAATCATGATTTTTTAATTTATTTTATTTCCTTGAGAAGGCAAGTAAAAATATAGGGACTTTTTATAAGATATTCATGGCAACCAAGAAATACCATGTTACTTTGGATTAATTATAAAGATAAAAGTCTATTTATTTTTGTTATAAAATAATTTTAGACTTTATCCAGGAGATTCCCTTTCATTTCTAACCAAAATGTAAGGCTATTTTGATTAATCCATCTTTGACTATTGTCTCATAGGTTGTTTGAAATTATAAGTATGAAACAAAATCTAATTTTTATCTATTTTGGACTGCTATTTGTTGGCAATTTGTCATCACTGCTTATGTTAAAGAATGAGTTCACTTGAGATACAGAAGCCATAGTTAAGAGACATCTCTAAATTTAACTTGATTTCAAATAATTAATCAAAATTATACATAAAATATTAGTGTTTCAAATTTAACTAGAGTTAGGGCTTCTTTCCTCTCAGTCTATTTATGCCATCACAGTATTTTTTTACTGTATTTAACATTCCAGAAAGAGTGATTTTAAATTCTGTTTAATTCCTGGAGCACCAAATAAATATGGCATTGGTGCACAGTTACAGCTTAGTCTATTTCTCAAATAAAATGAATAAAAATTAATCAGATATCTATATAATTTGCCTTTGGCCACTGAGATTATCAGTTTAAAGTCTCTTTTCCATCTTAACTCTAGTCAAGATTGATTTATTCCTTTTCAAATGTGACTTGCTTAAAGACTGAAGCCCATTATTGCCTATTATCATTCTTATTGTTGAAATCTTTCCCTCTTATTTCATAGGGATGAATTATTTTTAACTTACAATTTAACAACAAAAATATGAAGGAAAGAGATACACATTTTACTGGTGTAATAAAGCTTTTATTTATTTATTTATTATTATTATTATTTTTTTTTTTTGCCGTATGCGGGCCTCTCACCGCTGTGGCCTCTCCCGCCGCAGAGCACAGGCTCCGGACGCGCAGGCCCAGTGGCCATGGCCCACGGGACCAGCCTCCATGCGGCACGTGGGATCCTCCCGGACCGGGGCACGAACCCGTGCCCCCTGCATCGGCAGGCGGACTCTCAACCACGGCGCCACCAGGGAAGCCCAAAGATTTTATTCTTAAAAAAAATAACTTTAAAGTATTAACCCATAATCTATTAGCTAGTAACGTTTCTAAATTGGTTCAATAAATTATTAACTTGTATTTGGAAAATATTCAGATAATAAAATAAGCATATGTTGTATGTGGCTTCAAACACACAAAAATAAAATCATTATAATGTTTTACTTACAGAAAAAAAGTGTATGTCTCAGATACACAGTTTAGAGACTGTGTTTGTAAATATTTTCCTAAGTAATGTGCAGATTAAGAGGAGCATTTCATAGAAAAGTGTACATAATAGAAAAAAAAAACAAATGCTAGTGATCCAACATTGTAACATTAATCAATGAATGGATGGATGGATGGATGCATGGAAAAACACCAGTTACTTATAGAGCTCCACATGGAGAGAAGAGTAATTACACTCACAGTGAGGGCTGGAGAACATGTTCTGATGTTACCTGGCTCCAGCCTCATCTTCAAGCTCAGGAGGAAACACAAGCTGTTGCACCAAGAGGGAACAATTCTCTACTTCAAGGAACACTTTCTAAATGTCTCTTTATCTGGTGTTGTTAATGAAGTTGGTGTTCTAGTTTATTAATTATTGTAGTTAACAGGGTTATCTTAGTCTGTTTGGGCTGTTATTTAAAAAAATACCATAATGGGGTAGCTTATAAGAAACAGAAATTTACTCCTCATTGCTCTCGAAGTTGGGAAGTTCAAGATCAAGGCACAGGCAGGTTTAATGTTTTATGTGGTCTGCTTTCTTGTTCATAGATGGTACATTCTTAGCTGTAATCTCACATGGCGAAAGGGGCAGTGGAGCTTTCTTGGGCCATACAAGGGCATTAACCCCATTCATTCATAAGGACTCCATCCTTCCAAAGGCCCCACCTCCTAATCACATTGTGGGGTTAGGTTTCAACATGAATTCTAAGGGGACACAGATATTCAAACCATAGCTAGAGCTTTAAAAACTTGACCCAAGAATTAATCTTTTTCAAAGTACCAAAGAATAAAACGTTCTGAATAGTATGGTGGCCATGGAGATAACGAAACGCCACTACATTAAGAATTCAGAAACCTGGTTTTATTTCTGACATTTACTGACTAGTTGTGAAACTTGTATAAATGAATTTGTCATTCTAGGCCTCTTTTCTTCATCTGTGAAATGAGAGGATTGAAAACTATTATCTCTGTGATGCCCTGAGATCTGAGTGTCTCCCTTTGGACTAAATATATGTTAATTTCCCTTGGATGATCCAAAAGGCACTTTAATTGCCTGTTGGGTCACCCTTATAAACATAATTCATTAACGTATTGTACTGCTTGGGGATATAGGGTAAGGAAATCCTCTTTCTTAAAATTATATGACATATTTATTCTTTGTAAATGACTTTCAGGGCTTATGCTAAC
Organism: Mesoplodon densirostris; assembly: GCF_025265405.1. NCBI lineage: Eukaryota > Metazoa > Chordata > Mammalia > Artiodactyla > Ziphiidae > Mesoplodon > Mesoplodon densirostris. The sequence continues at coordinate 38,643,189 of NC_082663.1, read as the reverse complement.
AATTATTTTTAATATTGAATACTATATTTCTATATAGTGCTCTTGGGAGATTTTCTTCCACTAGTTTTGGGTTTGTAGCTCCAACTTAGTTTGTTATGGCATTACTCATTTATAGTAACTCCCAATCACACAGCTACCTGACTTCCAACTATCTTAAGTAGGTCATTCACAAAGCCAAAAAATAATTAAGCTAAAACACTCCTGAGTCTTAGGGAAATAGGTGTCAACATATAGGTATGAGAAGTGTTTGCATAACTGCATCGCAGGGCTGTACACCTGAAATTAACATGATATTGTAAATCAACTATACTTCAAATAAAGAAATAAATATATATATATATATATATTTTAAAAAGGAGTGTTTGCATTTCTTGCCTTCTCAAATACTTAGCACCTTTTTAGCTGGTTTTTACCAAAAGCCTTTGTTTCTAGTTTAGTTTGAGCAGGCAGTCTGACAAATAAGGCCTTAGAGGTCAGGTTGCAGGTGATCATGTGCAAAACAGACCCCTAACTATTTGGCAAGTTATCATTTAAAATATATTCGATCACAGAGAAAGGAGCTAGAAAAACACCAACAGCAGTAGGCAAGGACAATTTTGTGGAAAGCCAACAGTACCATATAATGAGCCTCTGAAATGAGAAATGAAGCAGAAGCCCAGGGAAAAAGCAATCCAGAAATATGGAAAAACCCTGGCAGTAACTACTGTACTATGTATAGTATAGGAAGTGTTATTTATTCATAATGATTACCAAGATTCATCAAGAACAATTTAAATTATGTTCAGTGTGCTGTATTTACTCTGGTCATGAAGTAAAGGGTTTGAGAAAGATTTAGAATTGCAGAATTCTAATGTTGTGTGTGCAGAGACCTTTAAATTTGAGATTTTGGGGGCAATAAAGAAATATGTTCATGTTCCTTTGTAGTTAAAATTGTAATATATTTAGATAAGTACCTTAATTTTGTGCCCTTTTATATTTGAACTTCTTTGGCCATATTTCATAGTGTCCTTGTTTGTGCCAGTGCAGGAAATTGTTACTAATTAGGTTGGACATAAGGCATTCTCTTTAGTCCATGGGAACACATTTTTTCCTTAAATTTTACAAGACCGAGTTCAGAAGCCATTTTTAAATTGAACACATTTGTTTTTAAACAAATTAACCAATACGCAAAGTTTCAACTAATCTGAACTGAAGAATGGAAATTAGGTTCAAGACAAATGAGAATGTGAATAACTATCCCGAAATCTTAAGAGTCTGAGTGATCTCTTACGTGTTTCAATTTATTCATTCCTGGTTTCTGCCATTTTCCTTGATCTATAATTGTTCATTTTTGCTTGAGCACTTTCCTTGACAGGGAGGTTACAGCTTCACAAGGCACACATTTATTTTGAAATATTTTAATTTTATGAACATCAAGCCATCTATTAATTTGGCATCTCTCTCTCTCTCTCTCTAGCTTCTAGCCACAGTCCCTAGTTCTGCCAGGGACAGCAGAGCACAATGCTAAATCAAGCCCTTTCCTTTCAAATATTATCTTTTCCAGGAAAGCATGCCTGCTTTTCTCAACAAGTCCTAGTATGCATATTTTTTTCTCATATTACAAATTTCTGATTGCTTTCTTCTTATTTTAGACCAGTAGCTCTCAACCTGGGCTGAACATTTGAATCAACTGAAGCCTTTTAGAAATAATGATGTCAGGAAGCTGCAACATATTTTCACTGGCTTCATTAACATTATGGAACACATAATCCACAGAAAACATGGACACGTTCTGTGTCTGAAGGACATGATTCAGAGTTTCAGCTCTTCAGTGAAATTATTGTATGGCCTTAGGCATGTTTTTTCCCTCCTGTCTCAATATTTTCATGAAGATATAAACATAACCATGTCTGCCCACCTACCTCATGTGGTAGCTGGGAAGAGCAAATGTTCTTTGTAAACAGTAAATCATCATAGAAATGTTATCACTGTTATTATCATCACCCAGTAAATTTTAAAACCGTAGATTGCTATCTAATAATTCTTATTGTCCACATGTCTGCTGACTCAGTAGATTCTCTGACTTCTGTAGCCTTTTCTTTTCTAGCCTTGAGATAGTCTTCTCCTCTTCATTATTTACTTAAGTGAAAATCAAACAACAACAGAACTACTCAACAGATATACACATTTGTGGAAAGTCAGTAAAAAGAATAAAATGGAGAATCTAAGTTATTAAATGGACCACTTGGCTTAGTCATCATTCTACTCTCTTTTTATTTTTTTCATACTATATACACATGAAACAATATTTATCTTTAGCATCTTTATGTGTTTTGTATTTAGCTAAGAGCACCATTCCACAGTCAAGAGAAAATTTTTCGAGTCTTTGCTCTGTCACTAACAATCTTCTGTGGTCTGACAGAGTTGTAGAGAAATTACTTGGAAAAGAACAATGCAGTGTATAAATTTAATAAATAGTAAATATTAGTCTGCTTTAGGAAAAGAGCAATTTATAATCATTAACACCTTCAAATACCAAGAAAAATCTATGATGTTCTAATATTTAAGCATTCAATTTATATTCTCATTTATTTATAACATCCAGTTTCCTCTTCCTCCTTCAAAGACTTGATGCTAAAGTGCAGAAAAGATGTGAAACAATTTATATTTCAACAGTTTTCCTAATCAGAACTATAATATGCTATTGGAGATGTGCTCAGTGTTTTCTGAAGCACTAAAAATATCTGCTTTACTATAGAAAAATATTAAAGTGCTGGAATATTATTTTTAAATTGGGAAAATTGGGAGTCCAAATGAGTCATGTGTTATAGTTAACACTTTATTTTATGGTAGTTTGCTGATCCCAGGTTTATTTTCATTTTGAGGGGTCTTATTCCATTCTGTTTTTTTTTAAGTTTGATAATATTAGGAAAATATATTTGTTATTAAATAAATGTGTGAATAGTTCTGTTTTTCACACCATGGTATTTTAACATACTCCATTAGCAGTGAAATAGACCCACATGAATACAGTGTTATATTTTTAAAGGAAAGATGAATCTCATACCATTTTTATTTTTCTCAAGTAAAAATTAGCTGATGCTATTTGAATTCCACCCAATGAAAGTAAAATTCTAGTCAAACATTGAATCCTCTAGCATAGTATATTGTGTTGCTGTCACTGTTGTTGTTACTAACTTGAAAACTTGATTTAACAAAATTCAGAGCTAAAATTATCCATTCCTGGAGATTCTCCTACATCAGCCTTAGCTCAACTTGAGCTATAATTAAATTTTTTTATGCTCATGATCCAGAATGATCAATTAAGTCAATGATTTTCACACTTCTATACGAAGTACAATTAAAGTATAGAGAAATTTAAACACATACACTAGAATATTTGGAGTATAAACTGAAGCCACTTGTCTCAATATGAAAATTTATTTAAAAATTCAGATTTTACAGTATATTCTACAATTTATCTTATTTTAGTATTACAAGGCTTTAAATTTCTCACCACTGAAGAAGACCAGTGATTCAGGAATATATGATATATAATTCCATGTCTTCTCTGATACTCTTGTACTCTTTTCTGTATTTCCAGGTTTAAGGTACCATCAGATTGGTTCAGGGAGTAAGGAAAATGGTACTAGGAGAAGCAGCAGGAGGCCAGGTCACATATGGACTTGTAGATCACTGAAAGATTTCAACTTTCACTCTAAGACTGGAGTACTTGGAGGGTTTTAAACAAAGACCAGACTTTAAATATGTTTTAATGTTTTAAAACAAATCAGGTTTTAAGCATGGTCAGACTTACCTTTTAGAAGGACAGTACTAGTTACTGGCTTAAGAATAAATCATAGTCAAAAGTTAAAGCAGAGACCAGTTAGAAGACTATTGAAGTCAACTACATAAGAGATAATGATGACTTGGACTAAGTTTGTAAGAGTAGGGATGAATAGATGAATATATTTAAAAAGCAGATCCAGGAATATTACTCAGCAATTTAGAAAATATTTATTGATATCTTCAACAACAAGAATGTATTTCAGAAACATCATGCTAAGTGAAAAAGTGCCAGATGCAAAAGATTGAATGTTGTGTTATTCCATTTATGTATAAAATTATAGAAAAAGCAAAATAAATGACAGAGAACAGATCAGTAGTTTTCTAGGACCAGTGGTGGGAGTGTAGGATAACCACAAGGGAGAATGAGGGAACTTTTGGGAGTGATGGGAGTGTTCTAAAATGTGGATATGACAGTGATTGCTCATGGAAATGTACATTTAAAGTGTGCATTTTATTGTATGTAAATTATACTTCTGTAAATCTATAAAGAAAAATAATGTGCATCAAATAATATTTGCCTACAGAAGTGGTGTATTAGAGAAAAAAATATGACAAAGCCAACTGCAGTGTTTTTGGTCCTAGCTACCGGTAGGAAGTCATCATTATCTAACAGGCAGAGAAGAGGTGTATATATAGTAAAAAGAGATTTTGGGGGAGATTTTAAGCTTTGGATGTGTTAAATGTGAGATCCTTATTACACATCCAAGTAGAGATGCCAATTAGGTGATTGGACATATAAATCTGGATTTAAAGAAATCTAGTCTGCAGGTATACATTGAGGACTTCACTCTGTATAAATTATATATATAACTTAAAGCCAGGAAACTAGAAAAAAGACAATTTCTCTGTCAATGAATGTTGACACAAATGAGAAGGGGGACACTAGAATAATTTCCAAATTCCTCTATCACCTGTCATTTCTATTTAAAATGTTTATAACCCACTCTAGCTGCCCAGCTAAACTATAGGAAAATGCCTGGCTAAAAAGATACTTATTAGCAATGACTACTGATTGAATGAATATACCTCCTTAAGATCATTCAGCACTGAGAAGTAAAGAAAAAAGAAAAAGATCAAACTAGTCTCATCATCTTGAAGTTTCAGATGATTTTGAGTAATTACCATTTGAGGCCATGAATACTTACCAAATGAAACAGACTCTACTTCTATCAGAATAAATTACCAAAAAAACTTATTGATTATTAGGAAAAATGCAAACCCCTGATCCCTTTACGATTGAGTGGAACTGGAATGGAAACTGCTTTACTTTGCTGGCTCTGCTCACCTGTCTTTTACTATGGTTATCTGATGACCCATAGGTCCATTTATTGGATCTACTTCTTCACTTTGCTTGGTCAATAGCAAGCCAGTTAACACATGTGTCTTGACTCATTTTCATATTGTATCTGACGCCACTGGTCTTGTGGTAGGTCCAATATTTTAATAATCAGCTGCTTTCATCTTCAACTAAGATGTTTCCCTGGCAAGCATATTTTGTAGTGTCCTGCTAAATAGTTCTCACTTTAATAGGGCACTTGTGAATTTATGCTAGTTAGATTGGAAGTCTTTGTCATCTCTCACCACTTCAGGAAACAGTTTGGAACTTATGATGTTGGCTTGGTTCTGGAAAGCTAGTCAAATTTTATATCAGCCAAAGAATATTAGTTTCATAATGTTAGAGTTAATAAAGTTTGGAAATTTTTCTTTTATAAATTCCATGACTGGTTTTCTGAAAGTGTTTCCTTTCCCTTGATATTATTATGCATGATGTTGGTTTGCTATCAGACTCAAAGCAGTGTCAATAGATATTATTAAATCATGGCCAATTTAAACTACTGTTGTTCAATGTGAATTACATATATAAACTTATATTCATAAATCTATATTTCTGCATGTTGATATATGAGTATATGCAGAATACAAACATACATATACGTGTGTATTTTCTTTTAATATCAGTTACCAATACGCACCTTTTGTTAAAGGTTGGGTCTTGCTGAAACAAGACCTCTATGCTTTTTCTCATTCTGCAGTGTTATACTTAGCACTTTTTTTCTAATAACATCTCCTTACTCTCTGATAGGTATTTACCAAAAATTATGATAATAATTATATAATGTAACTTCTCCATTGGATTAAAAGAGATATTTAAATTGTTCCATGGTAAAAATGACAACTGATCAATACTCAGGTCTGAAACATGGATTTTGACTGGTTGTGCTTATTTATGTGTGTGCTGCTTCATTGCTTCTTAATACGGCATCATGTAAGACTTGATAAGTACTGTAACATCCATTTCAATCTTGTTTTATATTATGTACTTAAAGAATATTATGTTTTTCTCTTTCTGACTTACTTCACTCTGTTTGACAGACTCTAGGTCCATCCACCTCACTACAAATAACTCAATTTTGTTTCTCTTTATGGCTGAGTAATATTCCATTGTATATATGTGCCACATCTTCTTTATCCATTCATCTGTCGATGGACACCTAAGTTGCTTCCATGTCCTGGCTATTGTAAATAGTGCTGCAATGAACATTGTGGTGCATGACTCTTTTTTAATTATGGTTTTTTAGGGTATATGCCCAGTAATGGGATTGCTGGGTCTTAGGGTAGTTATATTTTTAGTTTTTTAAGGATCCTCTATACTGTTCTCCATAGTGGCTGTATCAATTTACATTCCCACCAACAGTGCAAGGGCGTTCCCTTTTCTCCATACCCTCTCCAGCATTTACTGTTTGTAGATTTTTTTCATGGTGGCCATTTTGACTGCTGTGAGGTGATACCTCATAGTTTTGATTTGCATTTCTCTAATGGTTAGTGATGTTGAGCATCCTTTCATGTGTTTGTTGGCAATCTGGTATATCTTCTTTGGAGAAATGTCTATTTAGGTCTTCTGCCCATTTTTGGATTAGGTTGTTTGTTTTTTTGATATTGAGCTGCATAAGCTCAATATCAAAATTGATATAATATCAGAATTTTAAATTTTGGAGATAATCCTTTGTCAGTTGCTTCATGTGCAAATATTTTCTCCCGTTCTGAGGGTTGTTTTTTCATCTTGTTTATGTTTTCTTTTGCTGAGCAAAAGCTTTTAAGTTTCATTAGGTCCCATTTGTTTATTTTTGTTTTTATTTCCATTTTTCTAGGAGGTGGGTCAAAAAGAATCTTGCTGTGATTTATGTCATAGAGTGTTCTGCCTATGTTTTCCTCTAAGAGTTTTATAGTGTCTGGTCTTACATTTAGGTCTTTAATCCATATGCTAACATATATATGTGGAATCTAAAAAAAAAAAAAGTTCTGAAGAATCTAGGGACATGAGAGGAATAAAGATGCAGACGTAGAGAATGGACTTGAGGACACGGGGAGGAGAAAGAGTAAGCTGGGACAAAGTGAGAGAGTGGCATGGACATATATACACTACCAAATGTAAAATAGATAGCTAGTGGGAAGCAGCCACTTAGCACAGGGAGATCAGCCCCATGCTTTGTGACCACCTAGAGGGGTGGGATAGGGAGGGTGGGAGGAAGATGCAAGAGGGAGGAGATATGGGGATATATGTATATGTATAGCTGATTCACTTTTTTATAAAGCAGAAAGTAACACACCATTGTAAATCATACACCAATAAAGATGTTAAAAAAAAGATACCCATAAAAAAAGAAAAGAATATCATGCTTTTAATTTGTACAGAAGGAATGATATCTTTACCAGAATTGTTCACTTTTGAAAAACAAATTAATCCAAAGGAGTGTAAATTTTAAACATTGTAAAAGCTCCTTTCTTCACCAAATATGTTGCTTCTCCATGGTAATTTCTTGGTGAGTCATTAATTCTTTGTCTTCTTTTAGTTATTCTCATGTGGTATTTACTCTTAGTAATTGTTGTGTTTCCTCAGATATTCAGTTTCTTTAAATTTGGAAACTATGTACAGTGAAATGGAAACACTTGTATTAAAAACAAACTAGAGAGACTTTCAATGTAAATCAAGCTATTACTAATGCTAAGAAATATTTTGACCAGAAATAATGAAGAAAAATATCAGTGACATTTAAACAACATCCTTAGTTTCAAACTATTAATCTTTTTAATGAACTTATATATGGCTTATGTAAATAATTTATTACCCATCTGTAAAAGCTTAAAAAATTGGTTGAGGGTGGTGGAACCAGGATATTGGAAATACACTATTAAAAGAAATGTTCAACTCTTCATTGCAGGGTGACTAGATCTTCCCATGGAGGCCAAACATAACTAAACTTGCATTTTCCCATTGAAGAATCACACACACACACATACACATACACACACAGGACATAATGTGACAACAATCAATACACCTAATGTTTTTTAAATTTATACCATTTTAATCACTTTAGCCCAAATTATTAGTATAAGAGCTGCAATCATGGGTAGCCTGTAAGGTTCAACCTTGGGGTGACATATAACCTCTAGATTTATGACTAACAAGCTTTATATTTTAGGAAACACTTTGTCCTTCACCATCTAATTTTTAAAAATTAAATGACAAATCGTTTAAATTAGAAGTTAAAGAACTATGTTATGGATCTTTCAGCTGCTTCAAATAAGGCATTTTTTCAAATGGAAAAAAAAAACAGAAGACTAGGCATTTTGTCACAGTGAATAGGTATTTGATTTTCCTCTGCAATCTATCATTAAAATTAAAAAAAGAAGTAAAACAGTTTGACTATTTAACATACATTTTCCTTGCCAAAGAAAAATAACATTTTTGCTAGTACTTTAAAAAGTACTGTAAAAAGTACTTTAAATCTGGTACCCAATCAAAACTGAACAATATATTTTACAAAAAAAGGATATTTTTGAATGTATATAACTAATCAATTCAGCAAATATTGAACACTAACTGTACATGAGTAACTGTACAAGAGAATAGATGTACAATGGTAAGCAGACACCTGAAGTTGCTTACCATGTAGTAGAAAATACAGACAATTTAATAAGCACTTATTTATTTATTTAATATTTATTTATTTATTAGGTTGCACTAGGTCTTGGTTGCAGCATGCGGGATCTAGTTCCCCGACCAGGGATCAAACCTGGGTTCCTTGCATTGGGAGCGTGGGGTCTTAACCACTGGACCACCAGGGAAGTCCCAATAAGCAATTGTGATAGTGGGAAAATAGGATAAAGGATAAAGGTAAAATGTTTTGGAAACAGAAAGATGATTGTCCTATAAACCAGATCTATAGCTTAGGCTGATGGTTACATAGAGGAGGTATGGGGAGAGAAGGGAAATGATTTCAATTTTGAATATGTTGCATTTGATGTGCCCTTGAGCCATGTTTTGAAGGTAGATTCTTAAGAGGAAGCTGGACATATGAGTCTAGAGATCAGTAGTTAGTTCTCTACTGGAACCATTGACTTGGAGACTGGTGGTATATTGATAGTGACTGAAGTCATGCAAGTGGGAACGATTGCTTAAGGAAATATGTGAGGTGAACATTTTTTAAAAAGGCCTTAGACGCAGTTCTTGGAAACATCAACATAGAAAGACATATCAACAAATAAGAGCACAGCGGGAAGTCAATGAGAAGAGAGGAAACAGGAAAGTAATACAGATGAAGAAGCTAAAGGATAAGATGCTTTTCTAGAAGGAAGGGATCAACAGTAATGTCTTAGTTTGGGTTGTCCTACAAAAGCCTAAGAAAAGGATTTGGGTGTAGGTAATTCATTGGCGAGTAATTCCAAGAGGCAAAATGGGGAAGCAGGAGGAGTAAGATTAGAGAAAAAGGAAAACCAATGACGTGTATTTTTGTTGAATTGTTTTCTAATGTGAGCAAGTGTAACTTAGTCCTACTGAGACCCTCTGAAGAACCATACAGAATTCTCCTTATAATCGTCTTTTCGAAGGTTGGGAGATTGTGACATTAATAATTAGACTCAAGTCCCTCATTGGTTGAATGTTACCTACATCTCTCTCCATCCCCAAACTCCCATGCAACTCTAGCTGGAGCTGAGCAAGTTTTCTAGGCTTCTCAGAAAGCCCTGAGACAGAAACCCTTAGATGGACTTTCCACCATAATTACAGTTGACATCAGAGTTGGCCAGCTTGCAAGGATAGAGGGGTTGCATAGGGAATCATTAGTGTCTGCTACTAGTGTTCAGTGCTGTTCATATAAAAATAAGAAAATCTTTGCAAAGTATCCAGTTATTGGTAACCATTGGGAAATTATGGAAATGTAAGAGATTATTAGTGGAATAGAAGGAATGGAAGTTATAATTCAATATTTAAAGTTTCAGTGTAAAGAAGACAATGAGATAATGACTGTAGACCACTCTTTCAAGAAATTGATAGACAAAAGGAAGGAGAAAAATAGGGTGGTAGATGGAGGACTACTTGTGCTCAATTGAGAGCCATTTTTTGAAGACAGGAATGTCATGTAGTGAGTAAACAGCACAAACTTTGGATCCAGATTTCCTGGGTTCGAATCCTGGCTTCAACACTAATTAGCTGTGTGACTTTACAGACATTATTTAAATTCTCTGTGCCTCAGTTTCATCATCTGTAACATACATAATGGTAATAACTCATAAGGTTGTAAATAAGTAAATATGAGTAAACTGTTGAGTTGAGTTCCTGGAAAATAGCTTGTAATATCCAAGGGTTAGATATATTTTATTATTATTAATAAAACAATATATTTTATTATTTAAAATATAATGAGTATATTTAAAAGCTATTTGGCTGGAGCCAACATGTATAGAGAACACTGAAGATATAAGATAGAAAGTATAGCAGATAGGGTAATGGTTCTGTGGAGGGATGGGGAGAGGATATTCAAACCCAGTTGAAAGATTAGTTTCAAATGAGAGAAAAGACACTTCTTTCATTGTTGCAAGACCAAGAAGGAAAGAGGGAGAAAAAATAGGTGAGTTTCTAAATGAGTTAATAGATGTGCTTGTGTGAAGCCTTCTATTTCTGTTTGAAATTTTAGGTAAAGTTATCATCTGTGAATGAAAGAATTTGTTGGGGGAGGGAAATAAAACAGCATAGTATGTTTTAAATGGTCCTATTGGAAAATGAAAGAGTGATTAGGTGATCATGGTATGTCAATCTGTACTCATTGAATTAAGGATCAAAATCACTTTCTTATTTGCAAACACACACACAGACACACAGGTGTGAGTGCACACACACACACACCAAGAAAAATTGCAGTAATAGAGATCAAAGCCATTCAGAGCAGGAAGACACTCTAAAGGATTTCTAAAGTAACCAAGCACACACTTTAACTTTATTATAATGATAATAATGACTGTTTCAATTTCCAGCAGTCATCTATCCCCCTGACCTTTATTCTATAATTGCTAAAATTAACTTTCTAAAAATGTTTTATATGAACAATTTATTTACTTTGTAGTTAAGCATTTTCTTCTAATTGCTAAATACATTGAACTCGCATTACTATTATGGTTTTCAATTACTTAGTTAAGTCTTAATATTCTGACTTTTGGAAAACTTTTTGAAATCTGGCCATTTTTAAATCAAACTATTAGAAGAAAGAGAGGAAGAAAGAAAGAGAAGGAGAGAGAGAGAGAAGGAAAGAAGGGAGGGAGGGAGGGAGGGAAGGAGGGAAGGAGGGAGGAAGGAAGAGCTATGATATACAATTTCCAACTTTTTAAAAATCTTGCTTTTATATTCAAATATAATTTGTGAAATATCTAAATAGATAGTGAGTGCTAGATTCCATAAATAAGATGGCAAGTGTCTGTTTATAATGGAAGAGATCATTCTGGATGGAAGAGTAACCATTTTTATCTGGTAATATTTTCTGTAAGGATTTTAAGATCACCAGTTAGGTTGTAATTTTGATAGATTTCCAGGTCAAATAGATACATATTCACTATCACAAAAAGCTTCCCCTGTGTCCTGACAGCTGAAGAATTCACTGTCTTACGAAGAAACCCATACTTGATTACCCAGCTTTCCAAAAAGACAAAGTAGAATGAAGATAAAAATGCAATTATCCCACTCAAACTTCTGCAGAAAAAAATAACTTTACAACCATCGAATTTTCTTCATGTACGATTAGCTTTTAATTTTGTTTCCATTTAATATGTTAGAAGTCAAATTTAGGTGTATTTGGATTCCTTTCTCATTATATGACTTAGTCTGATATGACTATGCTGCTTAAAAGAATTTCACAAAATAACTAGGAATCCATTTTTTGCTAAAAGAAACTTTTTCCTCAGTAAGTATGAATTGAACATTTTGCTGTTTATAACATTGTTTTTGAAAATGATTCAATCTGCTGTAAATTTTTTAGAAATTGTACTGTATAGCACAGGGAACTCTACTCAGTGCTCTGTGGTGACTTAAATTGGAAGGAAATCCAAAAAAAGAGGGGATATGTGTATTCATTTAACTGATTCACTTTGCTGTACAGCAGAAACTAACACAACATTGTAAAACAACTATACTCCAATAAAAATTAATTAAAAAAATAGTACTTGGTAAACTCACTTGTATACAACCTAGCTTTTTAATGTATATATAAAAAGGGATTCATTTATTTTTAAAGTAGTATCAAAATAGCTTCAGTTACCATGTAAATAAATGGCAATATTAAAAATATCTTTGTAAAAATTAAGATAGCTTAGTCATAAATCCAATGATGATTGGCTTAAACATTAAAAATGAAAAAAGTAATTGATTGATTATTGGTCTTTGAAAGGAAATTTTAAATATTTTATTTTTATTAATTATTATTTTGTAACTGTTTAAAATCTACAACATATAATTATTTAAATATAAAACTTACATTAATTTTTTATTCTGTAGGAAGAACATCATTTCAGACACCATTTTTATAAGTTGTATTTATATTGAGCATGAGATGTATTTTAATTCAACTGGATTTTTAAACTATTTGCTATTTAATGATTTTCCCAATAATTGCCTATAAGTAGAACAATGTTTTAATAGCATGACTAAATTATGCAATGGTTTATACTAAACATGTAATTCATTTTTTGTTGTTCCTTGCCCTCTATTTATTTTCATTTACAAAGATGTTTTATTCTTGTATTTTTAAAAATAAAACTATTACAAAAACAAGGCAGTGAAAATATGTTTTTAGAAATGAGAATTACAGCCATATTATTTTGAAAATCACAATATGTATATAGTTTTTAAAAAGGGTCTCACGATAATGATAACATCTATCTCTGTAGCAAACCTGTAGTAAGGTCAGGAAATAAGGGCTGCAAAAAGCCCTTGTGGTTTAATAAGTTCTAGAAGCAACACAAAAGGTGTTTAGTGAGTACACCTTTGTTTTTTTCTTGTTTGTTTTTCCATTAAAAATTTCTTTTTGATGTATGCTGGAAATGCATAATACAAAGTATATGTAATGATAAGTAAATACTTTAAATATCTCTTATTTTGGCTATATTTGATATAATAATCTATGTAATACTTTTCTTTTTTGCCTATTTATAAAACAATTAAATGAACATTATAAATTATGTGAGTAAAGTAGAATATTCTGGAAACATATTGGTAAAATAGTTATGATCAAATATCTTCTGAAAAGAACAGAGTAACTTATTTTGGATGTCGTATGTTTTTGAAACTCATTATATATATATTATATTATATATATATATATATATGTACTGTTATTTCCAAACATTTTATTAAACTAAAGCTAAATTTATTATCTAATGAGATTCCGTATAAATGTCTTGGGGAATGTAGTGTTTGTATATGCTAATATTAATTAAGAAAAGTATGTTCTTAGCCATCTGTCATAAAATTGGTAGAGTTTTGGATAAACAGGCTATTAGGTTGTATCATTTTTTAATATTAATGCATAAATAAACTGACTTTCGAATGAAATGTAGGAATTCAGATTTCCTGTCTTAGGCTACCTGGGAGCATTTACTATAATCTCCAAAGAATGTGCTGCACTGCAGAAGGAAGCTGAGTTTTGGTGGCAAAATATTAGCATTAACAATTGTTTCTGGAATCATTTGGAGTCTCCCTACATAAAAACTTTAAAAAGTGATGAAATGACCATTATCATTACAATCTTAAGTTACACATAGACACGCCACAGGTTAAGAGTCTTTCATGGGCATGGACTACATTTTAAACAATGTCCTGAGCTATCATAAAACACACTACTATACAGTAATTCAACGTTTCCTGAGAGATTTCAGTAAAAAGTCAACTACTTATGTGCAGTGTTTTATAGATTTGAAGACTAGAGTTAGAATCAGAAACTAAGAGGTCCACTTGACTTGATTAGTAATTATTAATTACTTGCTAATTTTTATTTTTATGTAATTTGTTCTTAAAATGAAAAGTATAACTTCTGATTCCTATCTCCCAAGAATATTCAGTACATAAAACAATGCCCGGATACCTGAAGACTATCTATTATTTTAGATGTACACATGGCTGTCTCAGTGATGAAGAAAACTCCTTTTATTTTAGAATAGAATACTTATTTAATAGGGAGGGTGTCTTAACAAATCACTCCCTTTTCTAAATAACTGCTTATGTTCTAATCAATTAATTAGCCATTAAGCTTAAGACAATGATCCTATCCTATACTTCTTAGTTACTCTCCACAGCTCCAAAAAAATAGCTTATTGAATAATGTCCAACTTAAAGAAGCTTTCACAATTTCAAAATCTTGATAGAGAGGAAAATTTGAAAAAAAAAACAAAACATGAGAGGTGCTGGCAGTCAACCAAGTATTTATCACTTAATATCAAAATACATATATTTTTCACATGTTTTTATTAACTTCTGCTATTTCCTAATTGTTATAAGCATTTTGGAATTATAGGAAGGCAGTTTCTCTTTTATAGTCAATAATTTCCTCCTCCTTATAGCTGTGTTTGACATAAAGACTAACACAGATCAGACAGAAACCACAGATTCTTTAAAGAGCAGATTAATCCACTTTAATAGCAATAAGTTAGAGTTAAGAATCTCAAATTTAATAAATATCTCTGAATTATAAACAATACTAACCAATGATAATAAAATACAAATCCACAATTTCAATCCATGTGGAAGAACCTCCCTATCTGGCATCTTCCATTGATACCATTATTATTACTGAAAGAAGTCAAAGATCACATTTTTTGTTTCCTTTATCAGAAGAATTTTCAGAAAGTGTGTAACAAGCCAGATTTTCAATCAGTGAGTACTTGAGAACTGAACTATGTGCAAATACGTTAGCAGAGTCAGTGGTGAGCAAGATAGGCAAGGACAGACATGTAACAAGTAATTGCAGGTGCTCTTAGCGTAACTAAGGGGTAAACTCAGCATTGTCTATAAGTGTATACCTAGGGACTTTACGTGGCCTAGGGAGTCAGAGAATACTTCCTTGACATAGTGCATTTGAGGAGAGAGTTAAAGGATGAATAGATATTAGCCATGAAATTATGTGGTGGAAAAACTTCTCAGACTGAGGAAACAGCATGAGCATGCAGCTACCAGCGTAAGTTTAAGAATATGAAAGACATTGAATATACCAGGGCATAGCAAACAAAGGGGAAATGCATGTGATAGAGCAGGAGAGGCCCACATAGGCCAAGGAAGTTGGACTTGATCCTGAAGGCAATGGGAAGCTATTAAAAGGCCTTAAGGAAAAGAGTGACAATAAGCTTAGCATTTTAAAAAGATTACTCAGAACCATTTTTTTTTTTTTTTAGATTCCATATATGTGTGTTAGCATATGGTATTTGTTTTTCTCTTTCTGACTTACTTCACTCTGTATGACAGTCTCTAGGTCCATCAAGTGAGAGATTGGCATGGACATATATACACTACCAGATGTAAAATAGATAGCTAGTGGGAAGCAGCCACATGGCACAGGGAGATCAGCTCGGTGCTTAGTGACCACCTAGAGGGGTGGGATAGGGAGGGTGGGAGGGAGATGCAAGAGGGAGGGGATATGGGGATGTATGTATATGTATAGCTGATTCACTTTGTTATACAGCAGAAACTAACACACCATTTTAAAGCAATTATACTTCAATAAAGATGTTAAAAAAAAGATTTCTCTGGATTATGGAAAATGAATTAGGATTGTAAGAAGGCATGTGCAAATTGATACAGAGAATGTAGTTAGGAAGCTAGGAATTAGTTTAGAGGATGAATAAAGTTACTTTGACTAGATTGATAATAATGGTGATGCAGGGGAAAGGAAAATTATTGAAACATTTAGCAGGTAGAATTTACATGATTTGATATTATCTTGAGGATTAGGATGAAGGAGTAGGGGATATTAAAGTAGGGGTGATTCAGTTTTCTGGTAAATGTATCATTTCATGAATATAAAAACAATATAAATGTGATTAAAACTATTTTTTTTTAGATTTTTGGAATTGTTGACATTTACCGTGCTATCATTCTAGCTCTATGCTTTTAACTAGAGTGCGTCAGAGAGACGGTTATATTTGCTATTTCCATTTTCACTTCTTACTTCTAAACATTTGCAAACTGTTTTGAATTGCCCCCACTCCTGATGTACACACATGGTCCAATGAAAGCACTGAGTGCAAAGACACCAAAAATTTTACTGAACCTAAATCCAGTGGATACTTTTCAATTCCCCTCTATTGAGACATTCCAGATTTTTCAGGAATAAAAGGATGTCTTAAAATTATTTTTTAACTTCATGTATTAATATATTTCTAAACTGAATCCAATAAAATTATGAAGATAAAAGCTCAAAGAATTGAAAAAATATTTGGAATTAAAATGAGTTCTAAGTACTTCAGGAAATATTGGGGAATGTAGAGAAAATGTGGGAAATCTAGGGAAATGTAGGGGGAAATGCAGGGAAAGAATATATGAAATAAGTGATGAGAAACATGGACCATATCCAGCAAAGTGCATCAATTATCCAAAGGCTCAGCATCCAACTAGACTTCAACCTAGAATTCTGTATGCAGTCAGGTTATCAATCAACTTTGAGTTTAACAGAGACATTTTCAGAGAAGAAATGGTTCCAAAAAACTATATCCCACTCAGTATTTTTTAGTTGTTTACTTAGGGATTGGTTCCAGCAGCATGAATAACTAAACCAAAGGAAAAACATAGGGTCTAAGAATAGTGAACCCAACCAGGGATGTTGTAAAGAGAAATCCTACAGAAAAATCTCTAAAGAAAACTCAACAAATATTGGGTAGGATAAGAAGGCTAGGAAAAAAAATGAAACTAAAATAAAAGCTAATTATGCAAGAAATGAAAATCATTAAAAATCCATGAAACAAAAGGAAATGTCATCAAATGTTCCACTTGGCATCATGATATATGGTCAAAGTAATGTAAACACTTTATGGGTTTGGTAGGTTTAATTACGGGTACAAAATTATAATCCACTTTTACATCATAAAAGTAGAGATGACAGAAGTTAGAAAGTAGGAGTGAAGGAGGGAGTTTGTTACTTTCATCTGGTAAATTTGTCTAGAGTTCTCTGAACAAGAAATAAAGGTATAAATAGATTATGTAAAGTTACAAAGGAGATCAAGGGAACAATTAGCACTAGTGACACAGGTATAGCATGAGAAAGGGGGTGAGAAGATACAGGGAACTGTAAGTAGTTAAACCACTTTGTTATGGTAAAAAGTCAATAAATGATGCCTATTATTAATCCATATAAGAAATAGAGACAGTAGCATAGTGCTTGGTGATACCAACTAAACACCTTTTTAAAAATGGTGACACGGGAGAAGCGAGACTAGTGGGTTTGACAACAGAATGTTGCCATTTGTTATAAACACTCTATTAGGGCACATTTTTAATATTGTCAAGGTGGAAGAAAACTTTCCTCTATCCTTCTAGGTTCTTCTGTCCAGTCTAAGAATTAAATTGACATGAGCCAGTTAACAGGTGAAAATCAAATTTTATTTCTCATATGTACATGAATCCCACATACTTGATAGGGTCAGAGACCCAACACATTCAGAGAGAAAGAGGTAAAATAAGGTATATATGCCATCCTGAGCTAAGGAATGGGAGAGGGACCTGGAGCTCTCAGAAACAGGAGGATAATTCATAGGATGATAGAGAGAAGAGCAGTTGTTGGGTAATTAGATGTTTGTCCTGCCATACAGATGGGACCACTTAGATAAAATTTATCTCTGGTAATAACCCTTTTTCTGGGAAAAATCCCCAATTTAAATTATCCTAAGTAGTTAAGGGAGGGACAGTAGTTTCTCTTGAGCCTGTAGGGTCTCCACTGCCTTTAGCACATAATAACCCACATGCCAAAGTGTCACATCTTGAAAAAGCCTGTTCTGAACCCCTAAAATATCATGTACATGCATTATATAGATATAGATATAAAATTTTAATTGCAGAGAACATTTAAAAATAATAGTACCTTAGAATTTTAAATGGTACTTGTTTTATAGTCTTTTAAATCTGATACAATGAATTTTTGATTTTATATATTCAAGAAAGAATTGTATTTGCATCTTTGCTTTTGAGTGGCCCCCTCCCCTTTGAAACTTTATCCTTCTTTGGATTTTGCTCATCTAGCTTTTCTGGTCCTGCTCTTACATCATGCTGGCTAATGTGAGTTCCCTTAACTTGTCAAACTCCATGACTCAACTGCTTTTAAAATATAAGTTCCACTTTTTGTCTTTTTATGTCTTCACTTGACGCATCCTTAGTGATCCCTTAGTCATTGACTATGCGTATGTTTTCTCTAAGTGCCTGACCTACATAAAAGCATTAGGATGTGCCATGGGCATCTTAAACTGAACTTGTCAGAAACTGAATTTCGTTTCTTTCCCCTACTCTCCCTCACACACAGGCACAAATTTCCCCAAAGTGATTAAAATGATACTAAGTTTTAATGCTGTCTCCCATAACCCTGAGATACATGCAAAAAAAGGGAGAAATCTAGAGCTTCAGTATGTCAGTTAAATTTAAAGATTCTCACCACCCCAAGCAGTGTTTGGGCAAGCACTCTATTGAGAAAAGTGAGCAGAGATTACTTGATACCTACTCGTTTTGAAGAACACTGAATCTTTTATTTGGGCAGAACTGAAAGGACTTTCATCAATGCCGTAAGTGACAGCCCTGTTGTCTGAAGTTGTATTATTGTTTTCCCAAGTTCGGATGTTTGACAGACCTCACCAGACTCCATAGATTATACTCATATGAGGCTTTCGTTTAAAGGCAAAGGTCAGTGCAACAGAGAAAGAGAATGCCAACAAGCATCAGAGGCCCGAGGGCCTTTCCCCAGCACCCTCCCTGTGGGCTCAATCTCTGGGACCCTGGAGCATGCTGACTCACTGGCCTGAACCACCAAGATCTGTGCAAGGAGTCTTGCTTTGGGGAGAGCTCACCAACAAAGCTCTCAGTAGTTCTTTAAATACTCCATCCAAACTAGTCAAACCAAGCAGGCTATTTGCAAATCATTAGTGCAGAAGTTAGCATGTGGGTCTCCAGTGGAGTTTCAGAATCTAAACAGTACCTCAAATATCCCACTGCCCTCTTCTTGACTAAGAGTAAAAATCAGATACAAAGATGTCTCTAAAAAATAAAGTTAGATCTTTTCCAGTCCAGCTGAAAATCAACTTTATCCTACACAGCCATCTTGTAAAAGGGTCACTGAAGCGTCTTTCCTTTGGACCAGCTGCATAAGGGGTCAAAGCAGGCTGAATCTGGGCTTCCCTGGTGGCGCAGTGGTTGAAAGTCCGCCTGCCGATGCAGGGGACACGGGTTCGTGCCCCGGTCCAGTAAGATCCCACATGACGTGGAGCGGCTAGGCCCGTGAGCCATGGCCGCTGAGCCTGCGTGTCCGGAGCCTGTGCTCTGCAACGGGAGAGGCCACAACAGTGAGAGGCCCGCGTACCACAAAAAAAAAAAAAAAAAGCAGGCTGAATCTGAGGTTTCTAGCTAAGAGTGGGCTACTAATGTTAGCATACAGATTCTTACTTCTTCAGGACAAATTAACTCAGTCCTTCTCAAGTATATACTAGAAGCCACTTACACACAGTGACAGCATTGGTGCCTAAATTCAGAATGCCTAAATCATAATCAAGTTGCTTCAGAGATATATATATGTAGGCCTGCAGGCTTTAAATACTTCAGGGAACAGTCTGGTGACCAAATAAAGGAATCTCATGACAAAGTTGTATTTCCTTTGAGAATACTAAATTCTAAAAGGGAATGTCCAAAAATATGAATGTTATGTGTAAGGAAATTATGTAAAAAAATTTGAAGAAATACAATACAATGGGTTGCTGTTTCCCATTAGATATATGTATTATCAATTACCAATTATAATTGTGGTAATTATGGGCAAGGAGTCCAGTCACCTAGATCTTCTAGTCTGAGCTCTGTTATCAGGAAAAATTAGAAAAAAAATTTTTCATAGATAATATGTCAAATGTGTTGTGTTTAAGGAAAGATTTTTATTCCAGTATCTTCATCCAGTTTTATTACCTACCTTTTTATTTGTACTCAGTTTTATCATCCATACAATGAAACTAATTTTGGGGGTCTAACTGATTTTTTCAAAGTATAGTCTATGACCACCTGCATTTGAAACATCGAGGGAATATTTCTCAAACTTAAATGTGTATGCATCATCTGGGGATCTTTCTTAAGATGCAGATTCTGATTTCACAGCTCTGAGGTAAAGCCTGAAATTCTCTTCTAATAAGCTTCCAAGTAATCTCCATGCTTCTATGTTCCTGTTTGATTTGCAGGGATTTTTTAAAGTGTGTATGTATATGTATATGAGTATATATATAAATTTACAAAGGCAGGTACCTCAATGGAATCAATATCTGGAGTTAAGAATGCAAATCTGCATTCCCAAAAGACAACCTCACCTCAAGTTTTATAAATAATCAAGTTTAAGTACTATTTGTTTAAATAAAATTAAATGTCTAAGTTAAGTTTCAGCTATAAAATTATGTGGATCTAGTCTCATTCTGATATTTTTCTACATCCTAAATTGAAGCCTGACACAGTCTCTTAATTTATAGGGCACGTGTTGCTTGAGTATCTATGACTTGCAAATAGCTGCCAAGCTTTCTGCCTCCAGATTCAATTGTTAATTAGGTCTGATCTTTTGTTATAAAGGTCTAAGATAAGACCCTTTGTACTATCAAAGTTATGGGATTCTTTCTCAAAATGAAGAGTTAAACAACTTCATACTTCTTTTAGAACTCAGCTCAAAATAAATCCCCCCAAAAAAAAATAGCATCACATTTTGTTTTCTTGCCTCATCACTGGCTTTTCTGGGGCTGCGCCCAGTTACCTCTGAGCTCCTTCCATGCTTCCGCTCTATAACATCTCAGGTCTTTACAGGAAATATTCACCTAAACAAATGCTTTCTACAGTCTGTGACACAGAGTAGGTACATTACAACCTAGTACATTATTTCCTTCCCCTTAAAGGATTTCTTCTTTTTGTTACTGTTACTATTGAATATAGCACAACAAAGTAACACGACGATTTCTCATACAGCCTAACAATGTTTTCTAATTTCCTTTTTTCCTTTCCTTACAGTATAAGCAAGTGGAACAATACATGTCATTCCATAAGTTACCAGCTGATATGCGTCAGAAGATACATGATTACTATGAACACAGATACCAAGGCAAAATCTTTGATGAGGAGAATATTCTCAATGAACTCAATGATCCTCTGAGAGAGGTAAGATTTATAGTCCTCAGTCTCCGTGTACATGATCATTGTTTACTTTCTCCTTTCCTAGGAAATCCTCGATTCCATGCTTTGACACTACTTAAAAGAAAAATTAAAATTTAATGTTAAAACATCTTGATTTTTGCCCTTATTTGACCTTATGTTCTCCCATTTACAGGCACTTATGTTAAAAAAAAAAGACTGGAAATTGTTCTAATTATGATTCTCAGGATATCATTTTATTTTCTGTATCCCTAGTTACAAAGTCCCGTCTTGTGTCCTCATTGTCCATATCTTCCCAGTTTTCCACTCTCTCATCTCATGCTCACCAAACTGTTTCGTTAACTTCTTTTTGATTTCTACTTTCCTCCTATCTTCATTTTCCTTGTTCATCTCCTGGACCCTGATCACAGACTGACTTGACCCGTTGTGAGTAATTCATTTCCTGTTACCTCACTAAAACACTTGGCAACATCAATAACCACCTCTTTGCCTTGCATCTCCATTCCATCCCTCCCTAGAAGTCTTCCCTCTGCCCATTAGAATGTACAGGTCACCCCTAGATCAAAAGCACATTCTCTTGAGTGTTTGTGTTTCTTACACTGTCTTTCTCTTTCTCCATTATTTTACTACCAAACTTCTCGAAAGATTACTTTATAATTATTGCATTGTGGTTCAAACTCCACTTCTTTACCAAAATTGTTTCCTTAAAAATTATAAGTGAACATTTAATCATCAAATCCTTCATCTTTGAGCCATTGGTGGTTCCTTTAAACTCAGTAAGACTCATATCCTGAGCCTCTTTTGGGAACTTCTTTAACACTAAACCATTACTGAGCCATTGGCTTTTCATTTTGAATTTCTGAGTTTTATTTTCATATTTATTTCATCTCTGCAGTTCTATAAATTTGGGCTCCAAGTTCTTGCCATAACCTCTGTTTTCTTAAAAGCTACATAATATCCCCTTGCCATGTATGTATAGTAAGCTGTGTGTTAGTCATTATCTTCCATCACTAAACCATTTATCCTTTGAAGTCTCTCTCTCTCTCTCTGTAAATGTTTTAGTTATTCTTTTGAGTCATTTGGAATGTAAAATTTTTGTCTTTTTAAAAAACCTTTCTTTGCTCTGCACATCCAGTCAATTACCAAATGCTGTCAATTTACTGTGACAATATATCTTGCACTTATGCCCTTGTCTCCTTTCCCAAGGCCCTTACCCTAACCTTATTCCTCTCACATGGACTATTTGCAATATCCCCTTAGTTTACCTTCCAACCTTTGGTCTGTTTTCTGTAACTACCATTTAAAGCAGCGATGCCAGATTAATCTTCTTTTATGTGTAGGAGCTAGTCATGTCTCTGCTCAGAAATGTTCAGTCTTTACATTACAAATTAAATCAACTATAGCCTCCTTAGGCTCATATTCTAGCCCTTCTATGCTCTGATCCTTGCTGAATTTCCAGCTTTATTTTTCCCTGTTTGCCGTACATGTTCCTAAGTGACCTATAGCCAAATTGTGCAACTTACTGTTTTGAAAAACCAATTCTAATTTTTCAACTTGCATCATACATTTTCCAGATGTTTCTCATCTTTTGGCAAAGGTAATAAATAATATTTCTTTATTTATACCTCCTTTGATTGTCCAGACTGGATCTGGTCTCTCTTTTCCC
This sequence comes from Mesoplodon densirostris, assembly GCF_025265405.1. Taxonomy (NCBI): domain Eukaryota; kingdom Metazoa; phylum Chordata; class Mammalia; order Artiodactyla; family Ziphiidae; genus Mesoplodon; species Mesoplodon densirostris. Next base: position 38,620,015 of record NC_082663.1, on the reverse strand, counting down.
TAACCCCCAGTGCACTGAGTCCATAATGCTTGTGTGCTACTTTCCATTTTGTCTATTATCACGATTTTTCCACATTAGTTTCCTCCGCTTTTGTCTTGAAAGTTCTTTAAGAGCAAAGACCATTTAATCTATATTTTAAATTTTTCTTGAAATTCCTACTGCATGTAGCATATGTTAAAGAGTCAATAAATATTTCTATTTCAACTAACATCTTTACCATTTATAACTATCCCTAAGTATCTGCATCCATTAAAAGTTATTTGTATTTTTTTAAGCCTTAACACATCAGTTAAGAGTTTGGAAATAGAAGGAGCTAAATATCTGTTATTGATTAGCTTATTTTCTCTAGGGTCCTCAATCAAATAAGAATGTACAGGTATTTTTGCTTTGAGAAATAGAATCAAAACTTTGTATTTTTTACACTACCAAATGTAAAATAGATAGCTAGTGGGAAGCAGCCGTATAGCACCAGGAGATCAGCTTGGTGTTTTGTGACCACCTAGAAGGTTGGGATAGGGAGGGTGGGAGGGAGACGTAAGAGGGAAGAGATATGGGGATATATGTATATGTATAGCTGATTCACTTTGTTATAAAGCAGAAACTAACACACCATTGTAAAGCAATTATACTCTAATAAAGACGTTTAAAAAAGTAATGCATCATTTAAAAAAATAGTCTATCAATATGCTTTGCTTTATCTCTCTGTAGGATTACAGAATTTATTTTAAATCCAAATTCCTTTCACTAAGAGGCAGAAGTTCAGGACACTAGAACCAATTTGGGTTTTAAAGGTCCTGGTGGGATTCAAAGGCAGGGTAGGACAGACCATAGCATGGAGACAAAGGTAATTGAAGGGACAGTATCAGGGATTAAGATGGAATCAATAGGCCAGAGGACACAGTAAAACTAAAAATTTATTTCAAAGAAGCAGAAAAGTAAGGATTCTAGCATAAAATGTCATTGAAGGGATACAGAAAGCCAATAGAAAAAGTGAACATAAAAGTGAACCCTAAGAAGTGGCATGCTTAAACGGGAAGCGTTCCTCCCTGCTAAAAATGCTCAATGTAATGTAAAATCAGGATGACAAGAAAATGTTCTTAATCATGTGTATGTTATTAACTGTTTTATCTTGCCATACTTTAATTTACTCTGATCTTCAGTGGAAAAAAATTCCACTTTTCATTTTTATCCCCTTAAAGCCATCAATAGACATACCTCCAATTTCCTCAATTCCTACAACGATTCTGTCATTAAATTAGACTAATTTTTTCCCTATATTTGCAAATGCCATAGTTCAGGGTCTCAGCATCTTTTACCTCAACTTCTGAAGTGCACTCACTGCTTTACTTCCTGCCTTTGATGTCAATTAGCTCAAATGCATCCCATCTCAGGGCTACCATATTGATTGATATACAACACTAGTTTGACATTACTTTCTTCTCAGAGCCTAACCATGACCTCCTATCCCCTTCAAGAAAGAGTTCAAGCTGCTTAACATGGCACCTGAGATTGCTCCCTGGTCTGCCTCCATCTTCATTTCTTTACATGCATGCTTCATCAACAGAAAATTGTTGATAATTTCCTGGCGGGGTGGGGAGAAACGTTGCTGATTGCCTCTTTGCCTTTCTTCATTCTACCCTCTCTATCTTCAGTCCTTTCTACCCAGCTTACCTTCAGCTTTCCCTCAAACAGTCTTACCAGGCAGAACCTTCATACATTTTCCCTGACCATTGTCTATCACTGTATTTTCATTTGTCAGTTTACTGTTTGTCTCTTTCAAGACTGTGAGCTTCTTGAGGATAGAGACCATGCCATAATATCTCTGGATCTCTAATGACTAGTATTTGATAGGAGCTCATTAAATATTTATTGGGTGAATGGTCTTTAACAGAATTATGAGTGAAAAACAGGGTAAGAATCATGGCTACTTAATAAAATTAGAGATCCTAGAAGTAGAAGCATGAAATGCTCAAACACTTAACACCTTGAAAAGGTGAAAACAATGTTCTCCATTTGTCTATCTGCTCTTCAGCTCTTCTGGCATCAGAGTCACACAAAAGCCTAAATTTAATGTGAATTAAGACTTTAGAGGAACAGGAAGAGTAGAATAGGAAAGTAAGCAAAGACATTGGCAGAGAGATAACAGAAGTCATTATTCAAAATGAAACTTAGATGTAAAAAAGCCAGACATGTTTTATGCAGAAAAGTTCAGTAAGAACAGTGGGAAATATGTCTTGCTCTCTATTAAATTGTAGTCTTATATACCTGCTATATTCAGGTCATAGTGGTAGATCACAAGAAATATTTTAAAAGTAGTAAAATACATCATTCCACGTTTCAAAAGTTGTCTTCCAATTTAGAAGATGAGGCATTAATCTGTGCAAAGATGTATTTTGGTCCTGGTTGTGCCTCTAGTGTCCACAAAGTGCCTGGCACTTTGAAGGCACACAATAGAAGACACTGAATGATTGATACAATAAATATAAAATGAATGAAACTAGGATACTTAGAAAGGGAAAGCTAGATTATTTTATTTTATTTATTTATTTATTTATTTTTGGTACTTGGGCCTCTCACTGCTGTGGCCTCTCCCGCTGTGGAGCACAGGCTCCAGAAGCGCAGGCTCAGTGGCCATGGCTCACGGGCCCAGCCGCTCTGCGACATGCGGGATCTTCCCGGACTGGGGCACGAACCCATGTACCCTGCATCGGCAGGTGGACTCTCAACCACTGCGCCACCAGGGAAGCCCATTTGATATGTATTTTATAATAAAAGGTAAAAATGTAAGACTTGCATTGTGTGCACATACACACACCACATATAATTGTTAATCATATATTCAAGTTAGAGCCAACACCTATCTTATATTTTAACAAGACTTTTAACTTAAAATGCTTCATTGTCCAGAAGGTTCATTTTTAAGAAAGTATTTTGTATAATTTGAGATGCTAATATATACTTAAGAGCAGTGATTTCTGCTAACACAAGTCTGGGTACTCAGGAATGTACAAAAGTGAAGAGCACGTCAAACTTCAGATTCTAAAAAACTTATGCAAAAAACCCATTGTTTTAAAATATAGAAAGTAAAATGCAATGCTTATGAATGTGAAAATTATTCCTTACTCATAATCAATTAAATCTATATTATGTTATATCCACATAATCAATTAAATCTATATTATGTTATATCCAGTTTATTCCCCAGACATTTTTTTCAATGTTTGAATATTTTAAAATATGAACAATCTCTAAGATGTAAAATGGCAGGAAGAATATCAATTGTGTGACCTTTCAAAGCTCTTACCAAAAACTCATATACAAATTAATTCAGCTAGTAGATAGTTTGAAAGCACTACTTTATTGAAAGCATTTCTGTGCAGAAATTAGGTGATTTATCTTTTTCATAAATTGGAGACAAATTGCTGAAAACCCTTCAACAAATACCTGACTCATTGTTCAAACCTCAGTACAAATGTTACCTGGGGCCTTCCGTGAGAAGTTCATCTAAATTAATTTCCTTGCAGTCATTCTCTATCACATCATCCTTGTTGTTGTGTACACATCACTCTGTTGCCTTGTTGTCCCTTTTTATTTATGTGTTAATTCTCCATTCTTGGAACTCGGGATCCAAGAAAGCAAGGACTTTGACTTTCTTGATTTCCATGATAGCTCTACTCCCTAGATAGTACATATTTAATAACTACTTATTGGATAAATAAACAAAGGAAAATTAAAAAAGGATCTCAAAGAATCATTGATTATTAGAGCTTGGAGAGAGCATTTTGTAGACACAACAGAGATGCTGGCATGCATAAGAAAAGTGATGCCCACAACTATGAAGTATTGTGGCCACAGAACTTTCTTAGTATCACTTTAGATTATACTATGGAGAATATGGTTTCTAATATATAACAAAAGGATGCTGGCATCTTTAGATTCCTCTGTGATTTTGTTTTGATATATACACTGTAAACCAGAAGGACCTATTTTGCATGTGGTTTTTTAAATTTTCTTTTTAACTTTCTCAAGGTTTATAAACATTAGTGATTTATTGCAGAGTAAACCTGGGGGGTGGGGGAATATTCCAATAGAGTACCATTATAAGAAGTATGTAAATGTTTTGTCCAATCTCTATAATAATATCCATGGGATAGATAGAAAATAAATACTATTTTTCTTACATTGCTGTGCCAGCTGTGCCTAGCATATTGTTGGTGGCTCATACAACAAAAGTTGCTGGATCCCCTGTCCAAACCTAAGTAGTGAGCCACCTCAAGATGTAGAAGATTCAGTGTGGCAGATAAATCTTTGTGTTCTTCATCCTCGGACTATACCATTTGACCCAAGCACTGACCCCACTGGTATTATCAGCATTCTGAGAAGCGATTATAAAGTCATCTTAAAAAATTATCTTTGTTTCACTGTGAACTAATATACATGGACCAGAAAGTAAAGGAACAACTACAGTTTTCTGAGAAAAGATACTTATGATGGTACTCAGAAACTTGGCATTTTAAATTAGAGCCACTATTATGTGATGCATCCATTATCTATCATCTATAATCTTCACTCTCTAGTTGCTCTGTGACTGTGTCTAATTAAAATTCTGAGTCTGAAAAGATGGACTTCAGTGATCTCTAGAAACCTCCTCTCCCTCCCAGTTGTTACCTGCCCTGGCTTCCCCTCTATTTATTTCTTCTCCTTCCATCCACTTAAAATATGCTCCTGTTTTCCCCTGGCTGCTCAGAAGCCTTCAGTTTCATTTCTCTGAATAGTTTAAATTACCTTTATGATATTCTCAGTGCCATGAATATTTATATGTATACTTTCAAATCATGAGTGAAAATCTACTATGGGGGAACAATGAAGCATCATGGGTAAACCAAAAGGACACCAAATCTAGCCTTATCATATGTCTCATTTATTTGGCCCCAGTTCCACCAATCTCAGTTTTTTTCCAATTTTTATTTTATATTGGAGTATAGCTGATTTGCAATGTTGTGTTAGTTGCAGGTGTATAGCAAAGTGATTTAGTTATACATATACATATACAGATACTGTATTTATTCTTTTTCAGATTCTTTTCCCATATAGGTTATTAGAGTATTTGGTAAAGTTTCCTGTACTATACAGTAGGTCCTTGTTAATAATCTATTTTGTATATAGTAGTGTGTATATGTTAACCCCAAACTCCTAATTTATCCCTCCCCCCCTTTTCCTCTCGTAACCATAAGTTTATTTTCTATGTCTGTGTGTCTATTTCTGTTTTATAAATAAGTTCATCTGTATCCTTCTTTTTAGACTTCACATTTAAGCAATGTCATATGATATTTGTCTTTGGCTTACTTCACTCAATATAATAATCTCTGGATCCATGCATGTTGCTGCAAATGGCATTATTTCATTCTTTTTAATGGCTGAGTAATATTCCATTGTATATACATATCACATCTTGTTTATCCATTCCTTTGTCAAAGGACATTTAGGTTGCTTCCATGTCTTGTCTATTGTAAATATGCTGCAATGAACATTGGGGTGCATGTATCTTTTTGCAGTATGGTTTTCTCTGGGTATATGCCCAGGAGTGGGATTGCTGGATCATACAGTAGTTCTATTTTTATTTTTATTTTATTATTATTATTATTATTTTGTTGTACGCGGGCCTCTCACTGTTGTGGCCTCTCCCGTTGCAGAGCACAGGCTCTGGACGTGCAGGCTCAGTGGCCATGGCTCACGGGCCCAGCCACTCCGCGGCATGCGGGACCGTCCTGGACCAGGGCACGAACCTGCGTCCCCCGCATCAGCAGGCGGACTCCCAACCACTGTGCCACCAGGGAAGCCCCTATTTTTAATTTTTTAAGGAACCTCTACACTGTTTTCCATAGTGCCACCAACCTCATTTAAATGCAGCTCCACAACTTAGTATCTGTACAACTTTGGGCTATTTCATAACTTGTACGTATTTCACTTTCCTCATCTTTAAATATGAATGATGATAAGTACCTCACAGAGTTGTTTTAAAATTAAATGAGAAAAAAATATTAAAAGTTTACAAGTGCCTGGCATATAGTAAGTACACTGTAAAATTTGATTCTTGTTATAACTTTGAAGAATCAAAGATAGTCCCAGCCCTCATGGCTCTTACAACTTAGTGAGAGACAGAAATTTAATCAGCAATTCTAACTGTGGGTAAGTGCTATGAGTGGGTCATTCAGGGGGTGTTAGGCCATACACCAGAGGGACACCGAGTCTAGCCTTATCATATGTCTCATTTCTTTGGGAATTTATTCAAACAATCTGCTAATAAACCCTTCCTCCATTTTAATAGCCAGCCTTCTGGAGACAGTGTCTTAGCATCAAAACTTGGCATTGAAATGTTAGGATCAGAAACAGATGATGCTTTAATAAAAGGAGGAATATATTTAAAACTAGAAACTAATTAGAAAAATTCAGTTAGCCATACCCCTCTGCTTATGAGAGCCTGTTGGAATGTGTACAAAGTAAGAAGGTCTATTTTTATCATGATCAGATTTATACTGATTTGATTACAGCAAAATGTAAACTTAACAATCAAGAAAGAGGTTAATGCCCTTCTATGTCTGTCTCTAAAATTCAGAACTGATCTATTTTTAAACAATGGAGTGTGAAGAGCCGTGGACTGAAAATAGGTACAGATCAGTGTCCCAGTAGAATACAGGGTGTCAGTATATTTCATTTTCACAGAACATGAATCGGGCTGAGAGTATAATACTGTCCTTCTGACCTTTAATTTGTGGAAAACACTGTTAGGGAAGAAATCATAATTTGCATGCATATTTATTTAGTGAAATCCTGAATAATTTTTTTAAAGTACATGCTTGTTGTTTTTTTAAATGTCTCCTAAAAATGTCTTTGGTTCAGATTGATTAAAATAAGCTAGAATCATAGTATTGCAAGGCTCTACAGGGATCTTATACATTATCATATACACATATAAGAGGCACAGTAACCAAAGGCTAGAAAATTTATGTAAGTGGCCTGATCTTGGTTACATTACCAAGCAAAGAAATTGGGTCTTCTTCTCTCTTTTGGTCTAGAGCTTTCCCCCTGCATCCCTTGTTTCTAGAAAACAAACAGACAAAAAACATTTATTGATTTCTTAATGTGTGCAAGATATTGATTTAAGTGTGGAAAGGTAAATTATAAAATGTGGTTTCCAGTCTCACAGTGCTTGTAGAGTCAAGATGGAAATACATGAAAAGAACTATGAAGAAAAAGTTAAAATACGTTACTAAAAATACAAGAAATGTAGGAAGTCACATATGATTGATTGCCAGAGAAAATCAGAGATTACACACTAAAATTCAAAATGGATTACAGACAAATGTATAGCCCTGAAATCATAAAACTCCTAGAAGAAAGCGTAGGGAAAAAGCTTCTTAACATGGGTTTTGACAATGAATTTTTGGGTATGATACCCAAAGCACAAGCAATAAAATCAAAAACAAGTGGGACTACGTCAAACTAAAAAAGCTTCTGCAGTATGAAAGAAATGATCAACACAATAAAAAGACAACTTGTGGAATGGGAGAAAATATTTGCAATCCACACATCTGATAAGAGGTTAACATTCAAAATATATAAGCAACTCACATAACTCAATAGCAAGAAAACAAATAGTCCAATTATGAAAGGGCAAAGGACCTGAATAGACTTTTTTTTTTCCAAAAAAGACATTCAGATGGCCAGCAGATATATGGAAAGGTGCTCAATTTAACTGATCATTAGAGAAATGCAAGTCAAAACCACAATGAGAGAGCACCTCACACCTGTTATCAAAGGACAAGCTATAACAAATGCTGGGGAGAGTGTGGAGAATAGGGAATCAGGGAAACCAGGAGGGTCAGGGAGAAGATAGTTTGTGTCAGTGAACAAGAACCCCATTACTGGGCCTTTTCCTTGATTTTTCCTAACATTGCTTCACTACTTCCCCCCTCACTCAATATTTTTCTGGGAGGCAGTGTTTATTTCTAGGACTTCAAAAATTAGTCCTATGATAATATTGCATAATTGTACTTATGAGGGCCCTGGAATAGGCAAATTCATAACAACAGAGAGTGAATAGAAGTTATCAAAGTTTTGAGAGGAGGGAGAAGGGGGGAGTTATAGTTTAAAGGCTACAGAACTTTTGTCGAGATCGATGAAAATGTTCTAGGTAGAGATAGACAATGGTGATAGTAATGCAACATTGTGAATATTCTTGTGAATTGTACACTTGGGAATGGTTAAAACTATAAATATTGCTGTATATATTTTATAAAAATCTAAAACAATCTTGTAAAATAGCACCCAGTCTTATAACTCCAGTCCTGACTCTAAAGCCATTTCCATCAGCCTGTAGCTCTTGTCAACTAAATGCCCATGATACTTCACACTCAATACAAAAATAAAGCAAAATCCTTTTTTCACATAACTACATTTTTTATTTTATTTTATTTCACCCCAGACTGAAGAGCTCAGAAGTTGTTGCAGTGTGTGCATTGTGTTCCACACCTCCTCAGAGTGAGCCTAGCTGGCTCATGTATCTTACTCCTGCCACCGCCTTACTTTCAGAGCTGAGGTGCTGCTATGTCCTCACAGATACTCAGAGGGGGCAGCTTCATCTTTCCTGCCACACTTTGTCCAGCCTAACTTGCTATGTTAATTTGCTAAGGATGTTATCACAAAATACTACAGTGGCTTAAATTACAGAAATTTATTTTCTCACACTTCTAGGGGCTTGAAGCCCAAGGTCAAGATGTTGACAGGTTTGGATTCTTCTGAGGCCTCTTTCCTTGGCTTGCAGACGGCCACCTTTCTTTTTGTGTGCCCAACTTCCTCTTTTTATAAGGATAGCACTCAGATTGGATTAGGGCCCACCCTAACAGCTTCATTTTAACTTCATCACCTCTTTAAAGGTCCTGTCTCCAGATTCAGGCACATTTTGAGGTAATGGGAGTTAAGGCTTCAGCATATGAATTTTGAGGCATCACAGTTCAGCCCATAATGCTTGTCAACACATGCAGTGCTCCATACAAATGTAACTAACGTGACAGATAAATGAATGTTTAAGACATCTTAGAATGACTGCCTGGTTTTAGGGTGTGGCCTGATTTCCTCATGTCCATTGCACATGTACACATACTGTTATGCAGGGGTTATTTCTATTGCTGACCTGTTAATGATGAAAAGGAATTTATGTGGATTCTATTATAAAATTTCAACTACAGGTTTTTATCAAATTCTCCAAATCACCTCTCAGAATTGTCTTCTAACTCACTGTACTATCTGCTGGTCCTGTTTTAATAATATTTTTTTAGTTTAACTGTTTGATATATTTGCTGTTATTTGACAGTCCAAATTAATCTGTTTTTACCCTATCAAGTAGGCTTCATTCCTGTTCTGCAAATCAGTCTTACACCTTGTTTACAGTCTGCAGGCCACTGGAGCTGCACTCTGCTGGTGGTTTTTTTTTTGTTTTTTGTTTTTTTGCGGTACGCGGGCCTCTCACTGTTGTGGCCTCTCCCGCCGCGGAGCACAGGCTCCGAACGCGCAGGCTCAGCGGCCATGACTCACGGGTCCAGCCGCTCCGCGGCATGTAGGATCCTCCCGGACCGGGGCACGAACCCATGTCCCCTGCATCGGCAGGCGGACTCTCAACCACTGCGCCACCAGGGAAGCCTCTCTTTTGGTGTTTACACAAATCCTAAGTGAGCTCCAAACCTGGGATTCCAAAGTGGGGTAGAGATACTAAGTCACTAATGAACACTGTCATTGTCAATATACAATTTTTTGATTTAGGCTTTTTTGGTCTGTTTCTACATCTTTTCTTTTGTGTACAATCAAATTTAAGTGAATGGTAAGAGAATTTCATGTCATCTGCTGACATCCTGCATGATACCTAACAGAGTAACATGTTCCTATATTCTAGGAAGGCAAAACAGTAGGAGTATGCTAAGACCAAATTAATTTCAAGCCTCATTTGCATTCATATTGTAAAGTTTAAATGAGATTTAATATCTCAAAGCCAAATTAGATGGATGTGATAGCTGTAACTACAGAAAACATTTAAATTTTTGAATCTGTGTCTCTCAAAATCCATCCTGTTCTGGTCTATCCTTTACAAGCAGGCAGATTTCACTTAAGCCACTTAATCATAATTTGCCATTTCTATATGCAGAGATTTTAGGCTAATTACCTTTTAACTCATAATTTGAAGAGACTATGAATCTAGCAATTAATGCCATAGCTGAGTTTCAAAATAAGAAATCGTGAAAAATATTAAAGCTTGTCAATATTTAATAGGTCATTGCAGACTATTTTTCTCTCTATCTCTATTGGATTTTTCTTAATATAACTATGATTAACACAAGATGGAATATTGTGTGGCCATTAAAAATAATGGCAATGAGGATCATATATCAAAATAGGAAATATTTTAATTTATAAATGTGGGGGGGAAAGAAACAAATATTGAATGTATATTATGATTACAACTATGTTAAGGTGAATAAGAGATTATATTAAAAGAATACATAAACATATTAAATTACTTTCATTAAAGTGATGAAAATGTAAAGATTTTTTTCTTTTATATGTTTTGAGGGATGTGTGTATATTCATTTTGTTTTTAAAGATTTTTAAAAATAAAATTTGTGAATACAAAAATTGATTACTCTTTCTTCTTTAACGAGATGGAAAACTACAATAAACCAAAATTGAGGCACACTATATTAATTCATCAGTCTTCACTATCTTATCTCTAACTCCTTTAACTTCCCCAAAATAAATATTAAAGGTAAGTATTTCTTACTTTTGAATTTTATTGCACAATTTTTTATATTCAAATTACTTAGAAGTTATAAAGAGAGTTAAATGTTTTCTTTAAAAAAAATAAGACAGATTATCCCAACTAGAGAAACAGCTCAACATAAATTCTCCCTAATGGGGACACAGAAATCAAGGGAAATGCTTTGAGTTTAAGAAATTGAAGCAGGTACCTAACTTGTTAGTCAATGTTTGGAAAAATGTTTAAAACATTTTCAAACGTTAAGGTTTGTATGGGCTAATTTACTGACACATGCAACTATCTTGCAAGTTAGAAGACAAACCACCAGATCAATATAAGTCAGTTGGAAATGCTATGGGGATTTTTTTTAAATTTCCCCCATGTGCTTCCTTTAAAAAAATAGAATGTGTATTTAATTTACAATTCACCTTCCAAATTTATTTTATCATTAGGGCAGTTTCATTATAAGAATCCTATATTTTATTCCTTGAGTTTGGCCAAAAGGGAATTTCACTGACTATGCCCTAACACTATCTTGTCATTTTTATCTTCTGAACCCCTGCACCTATCTTGACTTTGGGCTTTAATAACCTGTTCCCCACTCAGCCTTTTTTTAAAAATCTGACCTAATATTTTCTTACCAAATTACCCTGAAGTCTTGTTTCTTTGAAATTTTGTAGAATATGTAGTCTTTACCATTCATTTGATTTTAACAGATATCGGTTTATAATACAACTGTCGTTATAATAGTAAATAATAGATAACATTTAGTGAACTTAAGTGCTTTCCTTGTGTTATTTAATTTAATCATCACAATTATCTATGATAGAGTTGCTAGTGTTATCTCCATTTTACAGGTGAAAAGATTTGAAGAGTATGAGTCACTTTCTACATGCCCTGCATCAATTAGTTTTGGTATCAGGGACTGAGCTCAGATAAACACACACACACACACACACACACACACACACACTCGCACACTGGGGAGAGAGAGAGAGAGAGAGAGAGAGTCTAACCCATGTTTATTTTACATTTTTACAATTATCTTATACTGAATATATACATATATATCTTCCTTCCTCAGCTAGATGTAAACTTTCAGATACTTCTTTATTTTAAGAACCGTGGTTTCCACATCTGACTGCTTATGACTTGAAATGTGTTTTTAAAAACAGAGGTTTTTTTTCATATCCCCTGAAGATTTAGATTCAGATTCTCTGGATCTGGATGGGAGCCTGGCAAACTATATCTTAGAAAAATATCATAAATACATCCAGGGAGGAGAATGCCATCTTTAGCAAGTCATCAAAGCCATTTTTTCCCCCTTATTGACACTGGCATCCTGAGAGCCATGATAAGGGCGAGGTCCCACAGTCTAATCCTAAGTATGTTCTGTTATTTCCCAAGAATGGTTCTACATCATACCCACAAAGCCAAACTTTACCACACTCTGGGCATTTTCTATGCAGCCTGCTCTATGTTGGACACTCCAGCAGTCATTTCAGATGTGCCCTCTCCTAGGACACTAAGGACTGTTCAGAAGCTGATATGGATGTTTTTTTATTTTATTTATTGCCTCACAAACCTCATGTAGTGGTCTTAAAGGTAATGATTGCAGATGACTTCCTTAGAGCTTTTCAGTGAGATTACTTGAAAAACTGGTTGCAGTTTCCAGATGTTGATCTACTCTTCTTAGACGTCTTAGTATCTAAATCAAATCTTTCCAAGAGTCAAACTAAACCTCATTTTAGTCTTCTATGAAAGTTTCACATTCTGTTTCACCTCTCTCTTCAAAGTATAAATAAATATCAAAAAATTATACCTTATGTTTGTTTTGTTGGATTCTTCAATAAATAATATATTTAACATGAAGATTTTTTAAAAATCCAAAACTGCATTCTACTTTCCATATCCCCTCACATATTACATCATGTTTCTTTTGCAGTAGTGCTCTCTGTCCAGTATAAATGCAATGTGAATCACATTGCATGTGTAATTTTAAATTTTCTAGTAGTTACATTTTAAAAATTAAAAAATCTGTGAAATTATGATAAATTTTAACTAAATATATTCAACATATTATAATTTCAACATGTAATCAATATAAAAACATCATTAATGAGATAGTTTACATTCATTTTTTTATAATAAGTCTTCAGAATCTGGTGTATTTTTTAATTGAAGTATAGTTACTTTACAATGTTGTGTTCATTTCAGGTGTACAGCACAGTTGTTCAGTTATACATATATAAATATATAGATGTATATATTCTTTTTTAGATTCTTTTCCCTTATAGATTACTGCATAATACTGAGTATAGTTCCCTGTGCTATACAGTAGGAGCTTGTTGATGATCTATTTTATATATAGTAGTGTGTTATGTTAATCCCAAACTCCTAACTTATCCCTTCCCCTCCCTTTCCCATTTCATTGTGTATATATATATGTGTGTGTGTGTGTGTGTGTGTGTGTGTGTGTGTGTATACACCACATCTTCTTTATCAGTTAATCTGTCGATGGATATCTTGGTTGCTTCCATATCTTGGCTATTGTAAAATAGTGCTGCAATGAACACTGAGGTGCATGTATCTTTTCAAATTATAGTTTTCTCCAGATATATGCCCAGGAGTGGGATTGCTGGATCATATGGTAGCTCTATTTTTAGTTTTTTAAGGAACCTTCATACTGTTCTCCATAGTGGCTGTACCAATTTACATTCCCACCAGCAGTGTAGGAGGGTTCCCTTTTCTCCACACTCTTTGCAGTATTTATTATCTGTAGACTTTTTGAAGAAGGCTATTCTGACAGAACATTTAGACTGGAATGTTAATTTTTTTAGAACTGCTTGATGTGTATATAGATTTCATAAAATTTATAGTTGAAAAGTATATTAACCGATGAAAGTTTTTCCAATTTACCATTTTCTAATAACTGAATTAGCAGCTTTTAACTTTAAACCTAAATGGTTAAAATTAAATCAATTAAAGGTTTACTAGTGGTCAATAACTCCATGTGGCTAATGGCTACCATGTTAAACAATGTCATTCTAGGAACAGACTATATACTTTTAAGTATTGGGCTCATTTCCTACCTGCTCTGTGATTTTTGTGACATGACAACCTCTTTGAAACTGCTTTGGCTCATCTATACTGCTGGGTTAATAGTATAGCTATTTCATTGGGTGTTGTTATAATTAAAGGCAAAAACACAAAGCATTCAATAAATATTAGCTATCAGCATCATCACAGTCATTGTACTACATTTAGACCAGCAGTACTTACCCTCTTGCTGATAATGGCTCCTTTGAAAATCCTGTGAAAGCTCCATCTGTCTCACATAAGACACTAACACAGTGCATACCTGTTCACGTAAAACTGCAAGAGGTTCAGGGCAGCCACATGAAGCCTAACACCCTTGTTAAGTGTCTTTAGGCCCCAGGTTTACAATGCTTACTTTCATATTAACTGTTGTATAAGTTCAGCCACCAATACCCCATTATCTCCCTTCATCATTTGTGACTATGTCATGGAGTTGTTTGAGGAAGTGAGTTCATGTTGACTAGGAGGCTTATTTATCAATATCATTGCAAATCATTTAGTCATGCTTCAAGATCTCACTTGTTTTCTTCCATAGTTATGTCTTACCTAATTTCTGGTACAGAGGAAATGCTTCTTATTTACCAGACATATAAATGAATGTTGTTAATTGAAGATAAAAGTAAATTAGTATGTAGTTTAGTTTTCAAAATAATTAGTTTTTTTGAAACTAATTAGTTTTTAGTTTTCAAAATAAAAGTTTTCATCTTAGTTTTCAAAATAATTTTTGACTAATTATTGTTCAAGCAGATATATTTTCATAACAATTGGGTCACATAAAATAAACACGAACAAGATCCTTTTTATATATTTTTAACTAGAATTTTGTGTTTTTGAAGAATTCCATAACAGTAAATATATTACCATGTAATAATCTGCCCTGAAAATATGTACACTGCCTAAAATGTGGCATTTAAATTAGTTAAAAATGTAATTATTCTTAGAAATGTATTGAAGCAAAAAGGTAAATAGATATTTGTCTGAAATGGGGAAAGTTCTAGATTTAAACATTTATGAAATACTAAAAGTGACTTTATTTTCATTCCAAAGCACAAGGAATTGCAAAACATAAGGGCATAGGTTAATTTTAGTGCTAAGCTTTTGTGACTTTGATCCAGGTAATAGGGAGGTCCCATGGTAGGATTGAATGAGCAATGGTTTGGAAGTCAAGTAGAATGATGAGTTTCTCTAGATGTATTCAAGCTCTGAGGCTTGGGCAATGTATTTCCTCTCTCTAAGCTCCACTATCTTCGTTCTTTTGTATACGTGGGGAAATAAAACCAAATTCAAGTTTATTATTTGGTTGTTCTCCTCCAGGAATAAGTGAGACATAATATGTGAAGTACTTGCTTAAAATGGGTGCTCACTAAATCTTGTTCCCTTTCTTTTTCCTTCCACATTCCATCTTTAACTTGTCAAATTAAATGACAATGTTCTTTGGGAGCTATGCAGGGAGAAGCAGAGATATCATTGAAGAAACATTTCTTAAAAGGGAGAAGTAAAGGGCACACATTGACCCTGTCCCCGTAACATTAAGACATACCCACACAAACAACAACATCAAATACTGGTCTCTCTTTCTCTTCTTGCATTCCCTTGCTTTATGGTTCAAAGATCTCAGATGCTACTGATTTATGAAGCCAGTCAGTTAGCCTAATTGTATGAAGTAGCACGTTTTAAAAACTGTGGCAACCTGGAGCATGTATGCCAATGTAAAGCCCATAATATTCAGATCTTTAAAAATAATTGCTGTGGGGAAATAAAAACAGCCAAGTGTGTAGCTATCAGTTTGCCACCTCATATGTCAGGTTCTGAAAATGTGTAAAGTTTGAAAGAACAAATTTATGGTTAACATCAGAATCTTCAGGTTTGTAGCAATTTTAGATATGTGCAAAGTTAAGATGACTTCTTAGAATCCGTCAAAACCCTACGTTAGGGAGCTGGGCCAACAAACCATAGCTCTTCTTGCAAGTGTGTGGTCTTTGGCATATTACTCAATATCTTCCATAAAGTGGGGTAGTAATAATACCTAAGGCATAGGATTTTGTGAGGATAAAATAAATTAATACTTGTAGAGTTTTATTTAAAACAATACCTGGAACCAACAAGAATTCAATATATATTGTCTCATTTTTATTGTGTTCATTCTTAAAATTATTTCTGCCTTAAAGGAATCCCTAGCATATCCAGTGACTCTGTTTTGATTCTAACTACCTCAGGCTACAGAACTGAAAAAAAAAACTAGGACAAATCAGCAACACCGTTTTATAAGATGTTCTAGGTCATAAAGTGTCATTTGAAATATATTTGACTATGTGTTTGCTTGTTTCTGAAGTTAACATGGAAGTCTAAACATTGAATGCCATTTGAATGTCTGTGTGATTTAAGTTCTTAGAAGGAAGTGCTTGTGTGCTCTGCAGTCTAAAAATACAGATTGTGTTGGGTGTAGGAATTTAGCAATGTAACAGCAGCACTGTTTTGTTAGATTATGATTCATTATTGTAATGATGATAATTATATTTATAGTGACCACGCTTAAAACTTTTTAGAACTATACTGTGTGGAATAAAATAATGTAGAACGGAGGAGAAATAAATGTTTCACAAAGTGGAACTTTCCACAATGATACTTAAGTTATCAATAAAGAATTGTAGTGCTGGAAGGAATGTTAAAATATTGCTATTCTCGGGCTTCCCTGGTGGCGCAGTGGTTGGGGGTCAGCCTGCCGATGCAGGGGACACGGGTTCGTGCCCCGGTCTGGGAAGATCCCACATGCCGCAGAGCGGCTGGGCCCGTGAGCCATGGCTGCTGAGCTTGTGCTTCCGGAGCCTGTGCTCAGCGACGGGAGAGGCCACAGCAGTGAGAGGCCCACGTACCGCAAAAAAAAAAAAAAAAAAAAAATTGCTATTCTTTTTAATAACAAAGAAGATGTTGCTTAAAATTTCCCAGGGTTTCAGAATATGCATGATTCCAAAGCACAGACTTACGGTTAAAACAAATCCTTCTTGAAGCAATTTAAATATATCAAATCCCATTTTTTTCTTATTGTCATAAAGTTAAAAAAAACTAGAAATCAAATTACCAGCAAAACAATAACAATAAAAGATACCATTGAGAGTGAAAAGGCAAGCCACAGATGAGGAGAATATATTTGCAATGCATATCCCAACAAAGAGCTCATATCAAGAATATAAAAAGGACTCCTTTAATAGAAAAAGCAGGGAAAACTATTGACTGGACACTTCACCAAACAGGATATTCATCTGACCAATAAGCCTATGACAATGTGCATAACAATGTTAATCATTGGGGGAATGTAAAATAAAACCACAATGAGAAAAAAAAATTTAAGTAAGGTATCTCTACATATCTACTAATGGCTAAAATTAAAAAAAGAGTGATAGCATCAAAATTTTCCAAGGATGTAGGACAATTGGAACTTTATATACCGCTGGTATATGAGAAAAGTAATACAATTATTTTAGAAAAATATTGGCAGTATATACCAAAGTTAAATATATGCTTATCCTATTACCCAGCAATTCCAACATAAGGTAAATATGCAAGAGAAATCAGTGCATAAGGCACTTCAAGAATATTCATAACAGGCTTATTTTATTAGCCTAAAACTGGAAACAACCCAAATGTCAAGAAGAGTAGAATGGAGAAATAAGCTGTGGTATAGTCCTAAAATGAAATACATCCTGAAATATAAAAAGAAAGAACTGCCACCACACAACAACATGGGTGAATCATACTGACATAATGATGAGCAAAAGAAGGAAGACTCAAAAGACTCTGCAGCGTGTGGTGCCATTTATGGGAATTTCAAGTACAAGTAAAACTGCTTATAGTGATAGAAGTGAGAAGAGCTAGAACCTCTGGGCTTGAATGGAAAGGAAAAAAGGAAGCCTTTTGAAATCTGTTCTGTATGTGGATCTGGGAGGTTATATAGGTTCACATATTTGAAAAATTCACATAAGATCTGTGTATGTTTAAGATTTGTGTACTTTACTATATCTATGTTATAGTTTACAAAGATACTCTCTGCGCTGTGACCGAACAATGAATGTGAACAATCCTGTCATACTTTAGCAAAGTAATGGGAAAGACTGCTGAAAAAGAATTTCACATCTTAAATAAACTGACATTATGTCAAAGTAAGATCAAATGCAGGGTTCTTCTTGGTTGTTGTTTTATTGTTGTATTATGCTGTTTCTAATAGGTAAAAGTTGATTTATTTGGAATTTGAATAGGAGATTTGTCTGTTTTCCCCTACTTTTTAATTTACTCAATCATTTATTTATATAAGTATAGGCTCATATTTATCTTATGCTTTGGGGTTAAGCCAATATTACATTAATTGTTTTGTTACTCCAATTGTTTTGGCATTAGTTGGGTAGCTCTTTCAGTTGGCCTCTTTGAAATATCCTTTTCATTGTGAGGGTTTCTTGTTAGTGTTCTTGCTTGTTTGCTTATTTGTTTTCTAACACTGCTATACTTTCTGGTATGATGAGATGCTTCAGGAGAGAAATAACTGTCTATTTTTAAGTGATGAAGTAAACCTGGTAATTGGGAGTACTTTATTATTAAGGTCAGGGTCACGTGTCTGATTCCCTTAGGGAGTGAACCTTCCTCAATTTAATTCATATAGACAATACTCCTAACTCAGGCCAGATGTATCGCTAAAAAAGCTCATTTTAACAACTGCCATAAAGAATCTGGATGGAGAGTAGAGATATTAATAACTTAACTGTGTGTTTTACTTAAGTCAGTGTGCTATAAGGACCTGGGATTGATGGAGGAAGAGCTTTAAAAGTCTTGTTTTACTAACAGAGAGATATTAATAACTTAACTAAATATGTTCTCCCTAAGAAAATGTGCTATAAAGAAATGTGATTGATGGAGAAGAGATTTAAAAAGTTTTGCTTAACTTCTAGGCTCACTTGATTGTTTCCATTAAACTATACACCCTCAAAGCAAGCAGATTTCATGGGAAGAGGGAGAGCCTTTAAATGCAAATGACTTTCTGTCCCATCACATCTTTTTCTGTCAAATATTTGTCAGAATTTACAGTTTAAATCAGAAAGTATTCACGTGGAGGTAAAAGTTCCACAGAGACAGAAAAAATGAATGGATTCCTTCAAGTTAACAATAATATGAAATTATCTTCACAGTGATATAATCAAGGCAGTTCCAAGGTGCACCTGGATATGT
The DNA here is from genome assembly GCF_025265405.1 of Mesoplodon densirostris. Lineage (NCBI taxonomy): Eukaryota > Metazoa > Chordata > Mammalia > Artiodactyla > Ziphiidae > Mesoplodon > Mesoplodon densirostris. Next base: position 38,600,895 of record NC_082663.1, on the reverse strand, counting down.
GATGCATCATAGAAAAAGAATTGTTCATATAAATAAAGACAGTTTAATTGTTTATAAAATTATTTTCTAAAATAAAAGGTAAGAAAACAATGAAGAGAAAAATTTGTATAGTTCAAATCAAAGAACATAGATGAAAAGATTATTATTTTTGTTTGAAAACTCTTATTTTCTGTGCAACATGATTTATTTTCAATTTCCTACACAGGATCCTTCTATGTCATTTTACACATGAAATCATTAACTTTGAAACAACAAATCTGATCATTTTAATGACATATTTCTGTCTTCTTTTAACTCATGTGCTTACCTTGGGTACCTTGAATGGTTCACCTTTTATCTTCATGTGGTTTCTATATGGAAGTATTGTGAAGAGTAAAAAACACATTTTTATATTACATATAAGACTTGTTTCTCAAGCTATTGGCTTGAGAGAGCATTCTAAGAGTTTTAAATAGCCACTTCCCAGCAGGAATATAAACTAGGCTTTGTGAACACCTTTTTTCCAATGCCAAAATTCCATCTTCTTCTTTCCCTTCCCCCCCTTCCTTCCTCCTTTTCTTCTTTTTTCCTTCCTTCCGCCTACTCATACATATGTGCATACTTATTGAGCACTTACTGTAGTCTCCCACTCCCACCACAGCTCTTCAGCACCAGTTAAAATTGACCACAAATTTCCCTAGATATAGCTACCTATCGGGTCAACTGTGCATTGTAGGGCTTGGATGATGCTGCACAAAGTACCATATGTTATATCCTGCTCTACTTTTTGTTGTTATGTTCACTTGCTGGTTATAGCTGCTGATTTTTAAATATTTTACCAGTCTCCATGAAACTCCACTCTTAGAGATACTTCTCTGCTCTGCTGTACTCACAACATATTGTTGAGGATGAAACACCTTCTTTTCCATGTTGGACCCAAAATTCTGTGCCCTCTGCATCAGCTGGAATTTTTTTTAACTATCTTAGAATAATATCAGATTATTTTATGAAGAAGATTGAAGAAACTTTCTTTCCCAGTCTTGGAATCTAGAAGTTTATATTACCAAAGCAGGAATTCAGATCTCAGACTCTTTTAATACCTCTGAATCTTTTTGCCCTTTTCCCCTCTCTTAGCAGAGGTGACTTCATTTTCTGTGTCTCTTAAGCAAGTTCACAAATTCAGGTCCAACCCTGTTCTTTTGGGGGCTCATTGGAGAAGATATTTCTGGGAAATGACATTGTGGTAAAATTTAGATTCCCATTGTTTATTCTGTTCTATATCTAACTTTCAGGATTAAAATTGGTTGGTCCCATATCCCTGTTTTGGTTCATAGTGATAGTACTATGTCTAATCTGGACTAGAATCCACAGAATGAAATCAAACATATAAATCTCCTAATTTAGAATTGGCCTGATCCCAGAAATAAAACAAACAAACAATTTAGGAAAAGGAAAATATGGCCTCTGTCCAATCCAAAACTTCCAATGGAACCCCAGGAGGTTTGGAAAGAGTAATTTTCTGATCTAACCCAGAAACAGATTGAATTTATAATTAGAGATTATAGTTAGAGTGTCTTTTGTGTAATGTGAACAACATCAAGTCTCCTTGCTTTAACGTGAATGTCATTAAGAAAAAACATCAAAATACTGTTGGCATTTTGTTGGCAGCTGGGCCCTGGTTTCAGAACTCTAGTCAGTAGGTACAAATTAGATTGTTCAGCACGATGGACCACAGATGCGGTAACATCATGGCTAATAGGAAGTGATGTGGCTTCTTTTCTTCATAAACAGATAAAAGGGAGACTAAAACTCTTCCACATTTTCGTCCTAATTTTATATAAAGAATAATAAATGAATGGGAAGTTATAAAAGGTAAACTTGTATTTATTTAATTCATATTTATTGATGTCTAATATATGCCTGTACTACTCTATGTTCTGGGAATACAACGTTTCAACACAATAATAAAACATGATCCCTGGTTTTGAAGAGATACATAGATTATTAGAAGTTATGTATTGTTTGTTCTTAACTTAAATTGCAGTGTTATGTTATGTATAGATTTTAATTTCAGCACGTTTTTCTTCCTGATATGATTAATCTCTCTCTTAATATTTGTTTACTTTTGCCATCTTTAGGAGATAGTCAACTTCAACTGCCGAAAACTAGTGGCTACAATGCCTCTTTTTGCTAATGCGGATCCTAATTTTGTGACTGCCATGCTGAGCAAGTTGAGATTTGAAGTGTTTCAACCTGGAGATTATATCATACGAGAAGGAGCTGTGGGTAAAAAAATGTATTTCATTCAACATGGTGTTGCTGGTGTCATCACAAAATCCAGTAAAGAAATGAAGCTGACAGATGGCTCTTACTTTGGAGGTTAGTAAAAAAAAGAAAATATAACTGAGATGAAGTCTAATTTGCTCACAATATTTATCTTTAACAGAATTTTGGAGATGTCAGAATGTTGATTTTTTGGGTTTGAATATGGACTTGTATTTGAATTCTGATAAAAGTGTCTATAGCGTGTCAACTGAAAAAAAATGCACAATCTAAAAGTTGAGAATTATGTTTTATTTGGCAGACAAAACTGAGGACTTAAGTCCAGGACACAGCATCTCAGTTAGCTCTGAGAGACTGCTCCAAAGAGGTAAGGGAGTAGCCAGTATATATAGGAGTTTTTGTAACAAAGACCAGGTAGTAGGAGCATTGAAAGATTACTGTTAATTAAAGAAAACCAGATATCTCAAGTTAAGGAATTTAGTGCTTTTCTATGTATGGAAAAATGCAAGAGTCTGGGCTCACTGAAATTATTCCCTTGATGTGCACCTCAGCTATCTGGAACCAGTATCCTGTGCTTTCTCATCCTGAGTCTCCTCAGGGTGCACCATCTGGGGTGGCTGCAGCAGTTGACTGCTAGGTGGCAGGCATCCTTTTTCTATCCTGAGTTCCCTCAGAGCTCACCGTAATGTAACCGGCTGTAATGTGATGGCTCGATGGCTGCAAATCCTTTGTTTACTGATATGGCAGGCAACCGTTTTTCACTGATAAGTGGTATGTTTTCACATTTCAGTGTCACACATTCAGTGCATGTGCATTTACTACTGTATTAGTTAGAGTATCCTTTCATCCTCTTAAACTGGAACCAAATAATAGTGGCTTAAACAGATCAAAATCATATTTTTTTCTCACACAAAAGTCCCAGGAGGGTTAGATGGCTCTCCCCAAGACAGTTTTTAGGTACCCTGATTTCATTTATTTTGCTGGTCTGCCATCCTCTAGAGTGTTTTCCTCATTTATATGAGAGGAATTGGTTTCTCTCCACAATATGGACCACAGTATGGGGAGGAGGGGACAGAGGAAGTGAAGAGTGAGCAATTTCTCTTTAGATGTGTGCCCAGAATGGCCAACATCACTGCTATTCACATCTGATTGGCCAGAATTTAGTTACAAATGTACCTCTAAGTATAAGGAAGGCTGGGAAATGTAGCTCCTAGTTGAGTGGTGTATTAGTCAGTGTTCTCTAGAGAAACAAAACCAACAGGATATATATACACAAAAGGAGATTTATTGTGAGAAATTGACTCGTGAATATGGAGGTTGACAAATGTTATGATCTGCCATCTGAAACTGAAGAACAGGAAAATTGGTCGTTTAATTCAGTCTGATTCCAAAAGCCTGAGAACCCACAGTGTAAATCCAATCTGAGGGCAGAAGATGAGATGAGACGTTAGCTCAAACAGTGAGACAGGAAAACAATATTTCTCTTTCTTCCTTTTTTTTCTATTCAGACCCCCAGTGGATTTGGAGGTTGCATACCCTGGAGAGGCCAATCTACTTTACTGAGCCCACTGATTCAAATACCAATCTCACCTAAGAATACCCTCACAGACAAACCCCAAATAATATTTTTCTGGGCACCCCATGGCCAGTCAAGTTGACACATAAAATTAACCATCACAAGTGGCAATTTGCCTTGCTAAAAATTCTGACAATTTGAATTGTTTCCAACTTTTTACTATAATAAGATATATATTTATATTTGTGCAAATGTACAAAACTTGCCTATGAGTTGAATTACTGGGTCAAAGACTATGTATATGTTCAAATTGAAATAAACATCAAATTATTTCTTTGATGAGACTGCCCATTTCTACATGGCTTTGCCCATTGATCTTTACTTTTATCCTCTTAATAAGTAAAATTGGCATCCCCTTAATATTTAGTTTGCACTTCCACTATTAATGGTGATGTTGAGGCATTTCTTCATAAATATGGATCATTTGTATTTTATTTTTCTGTTTCTATTTTTGCATATTTTTCTAATGTGTTGTTTGTCTTTTTAAAACCAATTTACAGAAACATCCCTAATGTATTTTTGATATGCTGTAACTATTTTCTCCAAAATTGTTACTACTTTTTTAACTTTCTTTCTAATTTTTCTTTCATCTTTCTGTTCTTCATTATCACTGATTTCATCTGAATCTCTCTCCTTTGCATTAAGGCATTAGAGAGTTTGTGTTTCTTAACTGGGTTTTTGTACACTTCAAAATTGTAAAAATGTTTTCCCTATTTCTTCTATATTTTATTTAGTTTCACTATATTTTTATTACTATTTTAACTTGTTAGAACAAGTTAGAAGAAGTGATGGCAAACAACTATTCATGTTTCTTAGTGCCAGTTCTGTTATAGCATGAAAGACAGTGATTAATACCACAGTGTCAGGCATTGGCAAGCTTAATAGTTAAATATTACTCAATTGCCAGAAACTGAAATGTTTTCTTTAGAAAAAAGGCAGTGGCTTCCCTGGTGGCTTAGTGGTTGAGAGTCCACCTGCCGATGCAGGGGACGCGGGTTCGTGCCCCCGTCTGGGAATATCCCACATGCCGCGGAGCAGCTGGGCCCGTGAGCCATGGCTGCTGAGCCTGCGCTGCTGAGCCTGCGCGTCTGTAGCCTGTGCTCCGCAGTGGGAGAGGCCACAACAGTGAGAGGCCCGCGTATGGCAAAAAAAAAAAAAAAAAAAAGACAAGAAATCTGCCTTCCAATATTTGCAGGTTTATCCTACAAGAGGAATTCAAGTGAAACTCTTTTTCTTCTCACTCATGAGAAGAAATGCTTCTTATTACTTTGTATTCATTCTTCACAGTCTTTATAGTATGCCTGTAGAAGGCTTCTCAGTTCAGAATTAATGGCTCCCAGCCCTGTGTCTCCATAGCTTCTCACAGTTTTCCAGGGTCCTGGTCTCAGTCTATCTCATATTGAAATTAACACTGTAGTTAGTTACCTGTCTTCCTTCTGATATTAGATGGCAAACAATGTGTGCATCAGAATCACCAGAGAAGCTGTTTAAATTCAGGCTTCACCCATCAGAGAGTCTGATTCAATAAATCCAGGCTAGAGATAATATCTTATTTGTTTGTTCATTAGAGAATAAACAACCAGTATATCTGATCCCCTAAAAATTGGTAATGATAGAAAGTATTCAAATCAAATTAATAAGAATTGAGAACCAAGCAATAAATTCATTTTGATTTTAAAATAATAATAATAATAACAACAACAACACACTGAGTTTAAGAAAATTTCTTCAGTAACAGCTGAAAAAAATTTATTGGGAAAGGTTTTAATTTTATCAAATGCTTTTTTTGAATTTATCAAAATGACCATAAGGTTCTTATCCATTAATCTATTGCAGCTGAGTAAACATATCAGCTCAAAATAATTAGCTTCTTTGACTTTCTCCTCATTCACTAAGGATAATTTTGAAGTTTTCATCTTTCCTCTTCTTCCTTGTCATGATTCTGCATTGCCTCATCAGCCTATTACACTTTTGTGCAGATTATGCTAAGAAAAAAAAGAGAAAATTAGGAAAAGCTAAGAACTTTAAAAAGTCTACTTTAGAAAGCACAGAGAATTAGTGTTTGAATGAAGAAAAAAAGAGAAATTGAAAGCTGATGGAAATAAATAAAAGCTGATAGTAAGAAATAAAAGTATAGTCCAGCTTTGTGGGAAGGTAGTTTTGGGGAAAAGTTTTTTGAGGCAATTAATGGAGGTGTGACAAATACATAAAAGTTTAGAAAGGAATTTCTGAAAGTTGTTATTATGCATTAATAATATATTTCTACACTTGACATGTGTTTTTTGAATTCAAAGAAGCCTTAATTACTAGACTATTATATTTGCTAATATGACAAAGACTGGAACATGTGCTTCTCTGGATTTATATGGATTAAACTATTAGTAAAGTCAGTTTCATTAGTGAATGTCCTTGTGTTGAACCATAAGATCATTTGGGGGATTAAAAACTGCTTTGTCATAGTGTATTCTTTCTTTAACACATTGTAGCATCTCTATCTATAAGTGAGATTGGTCTGTAATGTTGTTGTTATAGTGGTTATTTTTGTGATCCCCTAGCTAGATACCTTAAGATGTAAGCTTTTCCTCACTTCTTAGAGAGAGAAAGAAAACTTTAAAAAAAATGTTCTAGTTTTATAAAAATGCCATTGGTAATTTGATAGGGATTGCATTGAATCTGTAGATTGCTTTGGGTAGTAGAGTCATTTTCACAATATTGATTCTTCCAAACCAAGAACATGGTATATCTCTCCATCTGTTTGTATCATCTTTAATTTCTTTCATCAGTGTCTTATAGTTTTCTGCATACAGGTCTTTTGTCTCCCTAGGTAGGTTCTTTCCTAGATATTTTATTCTTTTTGTTGCAATGGTAAATGGGAGTATTTCCTTAATTTCTCTTTCAGATTTTTCATCATTAGTGTATAGGAATGCAAGAGATTTCTGTGCATTAATTTTGTACCCTGCAACATTACCAGATTCATTGATTAGCTCTAGTAGGTTTCTGGTGGTATCTTTAGGATTCTCTGTGTATAGTATCATGTCATCTGCAAATAGTGACAGTTTTACTTCTTCTTTTCCAATTTGGATTCCTTTTATTTCTTTTTCTTCTCTGATTGCCGTGGCTAGGACTTCCAAAACTATGTTGAATAATATGTTGTTCCTGATCTTAGAGGAAATATACTCTCTTTTTTAAGGAAGTTGAAATAATCTAGGCATTACCTGTTATGTGAAGGTTTATTAGGTTTCACAAGTAAAACCACTTGTGTCTGATTCTGTCATCTATAGGCATTAGAATTATCAGGTTTTCTACTTCTTTATGAGTAACTGTTCAGTTCATCTAAATCCATTTTCCATAACACTGACAAGCTATAAAGAAAAACTGATGCCTGAGCCAAAATTGCACCCTAGAGTTTCTAATGGAATTGAGTAAAGTTGAGATCCAAACATCAGCATGTAAACAAACAAAAATTCCCAGAAAATTCCAAATAATTTTCAAATTATATGTTTGTACATATAATTTTTATTTTTTATTTTCAATAGACTTAATTTTTAATTTTAGAATAATTTTAGATTTACAAAATTATGGCAAAGATTATACAGAGAATTCCTATTTATCCAACACCCAGTTTCCCTATTATTATTTTCCATTACTATAATACATTTATCACAATTAATGAACCAATGTTGATACAGTATTTTTAAGAAATACTTAATAAAGCATACACTTTATTCAAATTTTCTTGGCTTTTACTCAATATCTTTTTTCTGTCAGTATCCCATATACAATACCTCGTTACATTTAGTAGTAATGTCTTCTAGTTTGCTCTCAGTTTTTAAAGTTACTAAGATTTTATTTGGTTTTGATGAACTCGACAGTTTTGAGGAGCCCTGGTAAGTTATCTTATAGAACGTTCCTCATTTGGGATTTGCCAGGTGATTTTCTCATGATTAGACTGGGGTAAGTTTGATCTTGTCTATGAGCAAGAGCATAGACATAAAGTGCCTTTCTCTTCACATTATATCCGTGGTATATACTATCAATATGTCTTCCCACTATTGATGTTAACCTTGATCACCTAGATTGACGTAGTGTTTGTCAGACTTCTCCACTGTAAAGTTACTCTTTTTTTCCCCTCCCATTCCATACTCTGCTGTTTGGAAAGTAACCAGTCTGCACAGTTCATGACTAAGAATTGAGGAATAATGCTCCAAAAGGGCAGGGTATGTACATAAATTATTTGAAAATTTTCTAAACAGGCAATTTATTTACTCTCTTGCATTTATTTATTTATTCACCCCTTTTTTATATCAGTAAGAACACCAGGATATTTATTTTGTAATTTGGGTTATAATCCAATACTACTTTATTAATTGTTTTGCTCACATTTTTTCAGCTTTGGCCATTTGGACCTCTTTCTATTGGCCCCTGTGTCCCTCTGAAATACCCCATTATTATGGATTTGGGTTTTTTGTTTGTTTTGTTTTGAGATTTTTCTTAGTTTCTAGCACTAGATGATGCTCCAGGCTCATCTTATATATTTCCTTACTCAGTCTTAGAATCAGCCATTTTTCCAAGGATCCTTGGTTCCTTTCATTGGAGAATGGTTTTAGAAACCATGATCTGGACACTAGGTGCACTCATTACTACTGACTTATTATTATTACTTCCAGGTTCTCTCAGTTGACAAATCAAAGTGATACATATGTACATACTACCATATATATATATATATATATATCATATATATATATATATATATATATATATCATATATATATATATATATATATATATATTTCTATGTGTAGCCATCTGATTCTAAATTAAGCTAAATATGAGTTGTTCATACTGATATTTCCAACTCCAATCCATTACCACATAGATTCTTCTAGCCTCCTTTCCTTGTTTATCTATAGTACACCCCTCAGAATTAAGAAATCAGGTTCCCACAATCCACCATCCATTTACTTAATTGTTCAGTTCTAGTATAGATGTATAGTGCTTTTAGAATTGTTAACCAGTACATCCATAGGAAATAACTTTATCAACTAGAGTACACGTCTTATGTACAGTTCCTTTTACCTCTTCATTCATTTGCAGAGATACTTAGGTCAGCATCATATTCCCCCACCTCCTTCAGTGAGGTTGTTTCATACGTTTGTAATATATTTATATTCTTTTGTTACATTCTGCATTCCATCCTGAGAACTCATGACTACCTAAATTATTTCTTTTTTAATTTCCATACCATCAGATTTACTTTTTTCTGTTGTAAACTTTTACAGGTTTTGAAAAATCCTTACTGTCTTGTATTCACCATTACAATATCATACAGAATAGTTTCCTCACCCTCAAAAAATCCCTTATTTATTAGCTATTCAACCTTCCCCTACTACCAAACTCATGGCAACCACTCATCTGTTTACTACCTCAAGAGTTTTTTCTGTCCAAAATGTCATATAATTAGGATCATACAGTATGGTATTGGTTTTGAAAGTATTTTTATTTCAATAGTTAATCACTGTAATATAGGAAATTTAGTAGTATATTAACTTTTTTTTGCAGTGACTTTCCTTACTTGCTTTTAGTTATAGGAGTTTTTTTGGTCAATTATTTGAAATTTTCTTCATTTACAATCATGTCATCTACAAATAGAGTTTTATTTCTTTATTTCCAATCTATATACCTTTTATTTTATTTTCTTATTTTACTGGAGAGGACTTCCAGTACTACGTTATACTGGAGTGGAAATAGAGAAGATTTTTGCCCTGATCCTTAGTCTCCCTAGAGTATTTTTTCCCCTTGATTTGGGAGTAAGGCATCTACTTTCTCACTATTATGTATGATGCTATTTGAAAGTGTTGGTTATTTTCTATAGTTTTTCCTTTTCAAATTGAGGAAGTTCCCCCCTATTACTACTTTTCTGAGAGCTTTTTATTTAGTCATGAATGGATTTTGTATATTTATCATTTTTTCTGTGCCATTTCTGATATCATATGGTTTTTCTTTTTTAGCCTATTGATGTGGTGTGTTACATTGATTGAATTTTATTTTGAATATTGAACTAGCCTTGCACACCTGAAATACTTTTAATGTATAAAAATGTATTAAAGTAAGCAAAATAATTGGATTAAATTTTCTAAATTTTTGATCACAGTTCTCATCTAAGAGAATGGGATAAGAAGTGTTCCCTCTGCTTCTATTTTCTGGAAAAGGTCATGGAGAATTGGTATCATTGCTTCCTTAAATATTTGATAGAATGCACTGGTGAAAACATCTGCATCTGGTGATTTAATTTCTGCAAGGTTATTAATGATTTTTTTCAATTTTTAAAATAGATGTAAGGTTATTTAGGTTATCTATTTCTTATTGTGTGAATTTTGTTAGTTTGTACTTTCCAGGAATTGCTCCATTTCATCTGAATTATCAAATTATTGGAGTAGAGTTATTTGCAGTATTCCTTAATTATCCTTTTTAATGTTCCCAGGACCAGTAGTGATGATTACTCTTTCATTTATGATGTTGATAATCGGTGTGTTCTCTTTTATTCTTAGCTAGCTTTCCTAGAAAAAATTTTAAATCCTTTTAAAGTACTAGATTTTGCTTTTATTGATTTTCTGAATTGTTTTCTGTTTTAAATTTTATTGATTTCTGCTCTAATTGTTGTCATTTCCTTATTCTTTGCTTTAGGCTTAAATTGCTCTTCTTTCCCTACTTTGCTAAGGTGGAAGCTTAGATCATGGATTTAATATCTTTCTTCATAATATATACGTATTTAATACTATATGCTATAAAATTTTTTCTAAGCATTGCTCTTCCTGTCTCCTACAAATTCAATGTTATACTTTAATTTTCTTTAGTTTAAAATATTTGTTTAATTTCTATTGAGACTTTTTCCCTAACCTATATTCAATTAAAGTGTTCTAAACATTTGGGAATTTTCCAGCTATTTTGCTGTTGTTAATTTCTAGTTTAATTCTACTGTGGCCTGAGAATTTATTTTGTATGATTCCAATTATTTTATATTTGCTAAATTATAAATTTTATAGCTCTGAATGTTGATGAATATTCCATGTGAACTTAAGGAGAATATATATTCTGCTGTTATTGGATGGAGCATTCTATAAATGTCAATTAGATCAGTTTCACTGATGGTGTCATTCAGGCCAACTACATCCTTGCTGATTTTCAGCAGCTTGATCTACTAATTAGTAAAAGGGTGTTGAAGTCTCCAGTTATAGTAGGGAATTTGTCTATTTCTCTTGCAGCTCTATCAATTTTTTCCTCAGGTATTTTGATATTCTATTGTTGGGTGTGTACATGTTTAGGATTGTTATATCTCCTTGGATAATTGACCCTTTTTCATTATGTAATACCCTGCCTTATTCCTGATCATATTTCTTGTCCTGAAATCTGCTTTGTCTGAAACTAATATAACTACCCCAGCTTTCTTTTGGTTAATATTAGCATGATATATCTTTTTATAGACAGTTACTTTTTTTTTCAATTTTTTTTTGAGTGTGGTAAAATACTCAAACATAAAATTCACCATCTTAACCATCTATCTACTTCACATGTGATTCAAATACATTAAAGTATTAGCAATTCTTCCGTCCTATCTCTTGGAGCATTGCTCTCATTAATTTCATTTAATTTATTTTATTTATTGTTACTATTATTACTTTAAACAAACAACTATATTTTAGATTAATTAAGGAAAAGAACAATAAGATATTTTATTTTTCCTTCATTTATTCCTTCTTCAACCTTACTTTCTTTCTCTAGGTCCAAGTTTCTGATCTATATTATCTCCTCCCACTTCAAGAAAATCTTTTAACATTTCTTACAGTGCAGGTCTGCTAACAGTGAATTAGCTTAGTTTTTATTTATCTGAGAAAATTTTTTTCTCCTTCACTTTGAAGGATAATTTTGCTGAATATAGAATTCTAGATTGATGAGTTTTTATGTTCAACATTTTAATATTTTGTTCTGTTTACCTTTGGTTTGTATGGGTTCCTACAAGAAGTTCACTGTAATTTTTATCCTTGTTCCTCCTTAGGTAAGATGTTTTCCCTCTCGCTTCTTTCAAAAATTTCTTTGGTTTTTTGCAGTTTGAATATGATAGCCTAGGTGTACTTTTTTTTTTTTTGTCTGAGCTTCCTGAATCTGCATTTGGTGTTTGTCATTAATTTTAAAAATTCTCAACCATTATTACTTCAGGATTTTATTCTGCTTTGGTCTCTTTTCTCCTTATAGAATTTAAATTATGCATGTGTCACATCTTTTGTAATTGCCCCACTTTATGGCTCCACTGGCTTCTGCTCCAGTGGACGGATCTGCTGTGACACTCTAGATTCATGTCTCTCCAGATATTTGGTTGGTCATTTGCTCTGAAACCTGAGTCTCTGATGGGTCCAGGATAAGTCATTGCTTTTATGTTTGAACAGCTTTTTCTTGTCAGAAAGAAGGGAGTGATATCTCCCAATCATGTCAAAACTAAAACCAGAAGTCCCTTCTTATTTGTTTAATCTCCTCTGGATCTCTATGCCTTTTCTCGTCCTAATATTGTACTTTTTAATTTAAAAAATTTTTTTCAGAATTACTTATATTAAATATTAGTTATTTTTTCAAAGAAAGAGTTTTTACTTTTGCTTTTTATTTCAGAAATTTCTATATTTTTCTGTATTAAATCTATTCATTCATTTCATTTTAGTTTTTGCTTTTTTTCTTTTAGCTTCTTGAGTTTAAAAACTAGTATATTTGTTTTCAACCACTCTTAATGTTTGATGACTGCAATTTATAGTACACATAAATCTGGCTATACTGCTTTGGTTAAATTCCATTGCATTTTTAATATAGTGATTCAATATTGCTTTTTAAAAATAGATTACACTTTCCATCTGGATTCATTGTATAGTACATGAGTTATCTTTTATTTAAATTCTTTTTAAAAATTTTAAATGGAAACATTTGGGGATGGAATGGTGGAGAGAAAAGAAACACATATTAAATGTTTGAATAGGAGAATTACAGAATATCAAAGATGTTAGATAAATTGTATTGACAATACATGACATGTAAGAAAGATGAGATTAAATGAGATTTATTTTAAAAGAGGAGAGAGATTGTCTTCAATTGCTAAATGTAATTATAAATACCAAAATGTAATTCTATATAAAATATATTTTTTTCTCCATCCTCCTTCTAAATTTTTAAGACATAAATGATCAGTTCTAAATTTAGCTTTATAAAATCACTGATGAAGTTATGCCTTATTTTAACCATTTAACAAATATTTCCTCTATAGCTTATTCCTTTTAGTCAAATATCTACTTATTCAACCCAACTCACTTCAGTAAGAAATTCTGTAAAATAATACTTTGTTTGGGTTCAGTGCTTTTAGTGTCATTCATATTTTTACTATGGTGACCTGAAATGGCTATTAGTGGACCTGTCCTTTGACAGACAGTTAATGAAAAAAAAAAGAATAGGTCTGTATTACTTTCAGTTCTTTTACACATACAGTGGATATTTGTTCAATGTAAACACCATAGAAGGTAAAGAAAGGCTGTTAGAATCTAATAATAATAACTTGTATTTATTTAACATGTTAGGGTTTACAATTTATACCTCTTTAAATATCTAATATGAAATTTTGAAATTGATAGAGCAGACTTTTGTAGTATACTAATTTTACATTTGTGTAAGCTGAGCATGGCAAGTTCACAGTACTTTTAAGCAGAAGAGCCTGGGATAAACTGAGTTATGCTTTCCAATCTTCTAAAGTGCCTGAACTGAGTAAACATAATCAGTGCATGGAACACACTCCCAACTAAATGACAAGCAAAATATTGAAATAAGGAGACATTCAAAGATCAAATTCAGAGTTTTGTGTTCTGTACCTAACTTCCTGACTTGATTTATTTCTACAATAATATAAGACTCTTTCTAGATATACATATATATCCATATATATATATATATATAGTATATTATGTATATGTATATATACACATATAAATGCATATGTATTAACCCAGAAAGGTTTCTTTTTCCTTTCTTTGTGGACGTGGGAGATAGAATGTGTTAGATTAACCCATGCATCATTGTATTCAGTGTTCTCACCAACAGAGAGTCCCAAGTAATGTTCTAGGAGACAGAGTGGAAGAAAATAAATATATGATAATTGCCTGCTGTGCATTAGGTAGGTTTATGGGTCCTAGGGATACAGCATTGAGCAAAATAGGCCAAAGTATCCACAGTCATGGAGCTTACATTTTACTGGATACTTATATTTTAGAAACAAGAATGTAATAAAGAAACCTAGAAATTACTGAAGTAGTAAACCATATTACCAGATGCTTATAAACGCTTCCTGGAAAATTAAAGCAAGGAAGAAGGATATGGAAATCCTCCTTGCCCATACAGCCAGGTGAGGATTAGCATTCAGGCATGTGGGATTACGTAGGAGTTCTAGGCTTCCTATTGAGAATGATGGAGAATAGGGATTAAAAAACCTAATGAGATTGGTCCTCATGGCTCAGGCCAGGTGGACGTTGAGTTTGGGGTGCTTAAGAAGTGAGGGTCTTGCTCGTAGAAAAAGGCGTTTCTAGTCTCCATCTTGTCTCCTCCTACGAAGAAAGTTTTTATAATTCTCTTTTTACATATGAGGGAAATGAGCCTCGGAGAAGTTAACCTGGCAAAGGCCATGTACCTGAAAAGGGACAAAGCCAGGTTCCAAACTCAGCTATGAGTCTGAACCCAAAGCCTGTGTTTTCTCCACTGTGCCTCACTGCTTCCCAAGAGAGGGCATTATGCTTCCCTAGGATATAACCTTTAAACATGAGTACACCTTATCTTCCCTTCAGAGCTATCCATGGCCCTTTTATACATGCATTTGTTAAGCCAGTTTGTAATCTATTCCTATGTTCCACCTGACCCTCCTATTAAAGTAATCATATCATTAATATATTATCCACTAAGATAAAATGCCATTAGTATACATATTAAAATTTCAAATAATGTAGCTTTGTATTCAATAGTTCATGATTTTAAAGAAAAGCTTTTGTTTTTCTAACATAATGTTTCATCGTTAATATTTCTGTCCACTCACCTCATAGCGGTTGTCTTTCCACACCAAAGTGTTCCAGTTGATTCAATCTCTTGACTTTGCTTCTTTCAAAATGTTTGTCCCATAAGTTCTTCTTACAGTATAGTAGTGTACAATAAAGCCACCAGAAAGAAAATACTTCCCATGATGCTTGCCATTAAATCATTTGGTATTAAATGCTGCTTAATCATGTCTAACATTTTGCCAGCATAAGGAGACTGCCAGTTACTTTATGTAGTTAAAGTACAGATTTATGATGCTTATGCCCAAAATGCACTTGGCCAGATTACAATCACCTGGCTTTTTTTTTTTTTTTTTTTTTTTTTTGCGGTGAGCGGGCCTCTCACTGTTGTGGCCTCTCCCATTGCGGAGCACAGGCTCCAGACGCGCAGGCTCAGCAACCATGGCTCACGGGTCCAGCCACTCCGTGGCATGTGGGATCTTCCCATATTGGGGCACGAACCCGTGTCCCCTGCATCGGCAGGCGGACTCTCAACCACTGCGCCACCAGGGAAGCCCTCACCTGGCATTTTTAAATAAAGAGCTGCACGTTTGGAAAACCACAGGCAATCCCTGTTTTGGTGACTATTCAGTATTTGTAAGAGGACTAAAACATCTGCCAATCCACAGTTTACTCCACTTCTAGTCCATTGTACATTTCTAAAAGCTGTTACTGATTTTCTAGAAGATGTGAGGAATCTGTTGATAATAAGTTACAGCTTGATTAGTTCAATTCTCCCATTATATTTATGAGGAAGAGGAGGCAGGAGCAGAGAAAAACAATGAATCTTCTTAAAGATTTTGTTTGTTTGTTTTCTTTTGCTTCCTCATTTGTTTTCTGCTTAGGCCAGGCTAATGAAATATTTGATTCAACACTGATAAGACAACTATGTTGGATCTTTTTGCAGGTCCTATCCCACCTAGAAATACCAGATAATGTACAACCACAGGATGAACCTTTGCTAAATCATCGGGTTGAGAGAGGTGTTAATCCCCATCTATATCTTCGCCTTATAGTTCTATGATTCTATAGTCATGTGTAAATACATCAATGCATAATAAAGGATTAAATCCAAATGTCTGAGACACTTATGAAAATCAGGATGAGCATTAAGACATTTTACTTTGAAGTCATAAAGTCTTTCCCTCTTTAATAAAATAGAAAAGGAGGAAGAGGTAAAAGAAAAGGAAAACAAAAAAGTCCTTATAATAATTCTGAGTTCTCTTGTATTCTTGTGGTTTTTCACAAGGCACCACCTTTGGAGCTTTTATAATTAGAGAGACCAGGCCATATCTTGAACTTACTAAAATAAAAACTCTGTAAGGCAGGGAATTCCCTGGCAGTCCAGTGGTTAGGACTGCATGCTTCCACTGCAAGGGGCATGGATTCGATCCCTGGTCAGGGAACTAAGATCCCACAAACAACCGCGTCCAAAAACAAACAAACAAACAAACAAACAAACCCTGTAAGGCGAGTGTACTTTCTAATTCTAATTTCTAATGTGTCAGTCTAATCCATGCATTTCATTTCTAAAATGCGCCTCTGCTTAGTTCCTAAATTTCAATATCTATCAAAAACTGGGGTAAATGATTTTAGTGAAAAGTATGGGGTTCTTTTGCAAGGTAAAACAAATCTAGCAGGTTATGATTCACTTTAGAATATAAAGTTGTTTTGAATATTTTAAAATATTCTTTCTCTTTCTTTTGAAAACAAAAATTGTGAAGTTTTGATTACCAGTACTCTTTGGTATTCACATTTTACTTGTATTATTCAAATGCTAACTTCTGTAACAATGAACTCTATAATGCTATTAAGGGAATTTCTGGTAATAAAGAACAGATGGAAGACTTTTTTTTCACTTTGTATGCATAGCTCAGGGGGTAGAAAGAAGCAGGGCTTTCTATCAAGCATAATTGGAAGAAAAACTTTTGTAAGCAGAATATACATCACCAATAAGGATAGTCTAAGAAAAAACTATCTCCTGGATTGATGTTTTCTTTAAGGGTTCTCCTTAAAGTAAATCTGCATTAGTGATTTGACAGTGACCAATGGGCTTCTTATTTTGAAGCCCAACATTTCCCATTCATGCCTGTATCCCAGGATTCCAGAAGAGGAGGCTTCAACCCTAAGCTCTTTGTGCTTTCATTCATTTGCAGCTATTCCTCTTTTAAGAAGATTCATCTGAATTGTGTCCCTTGTCCTTTATATGAAGAAGAAGAATACACAAATTCTTTAACAAAATCTCCATAACCCTATACAATCTGGCCCAATTTATTTTCCTAATCTCAATGCATATCTTTCCTTCCAGATACCCTTAAACCAACCCCCCAAGACTACTAGTTCTTATATTGGCAAAGAACAAAAGTTGCCTTTGCAGAGACTGATCCCTGTTTTTTGGTTTAAAAAACAGACAAAGCAAAATAAAACAGAAAACCCTCTCCACTTTTCAGGCTGACACTTTGCTTCTCGTATTTTTTTAAGACATCACTCAAATGTTAGTTTTTTAGTCTCTCCCAGGCAGATGTTTTGTTCTTTCAGCTTTCATAGCACTTTGACCTTAACCTATTATTGAGCTGTTTTTATTATAATTTTGTATGTCAGTCTTCCATATTAGATTATGAATTTTCTGAGCTTTGGCACTATAATTTTTTCCAATTCAAATGTACAGCACCAAAAAACAGTGCTTGAACTCTCACACAAACTCAAGGAGAACTTGTACAATGAGTCAATGGATGAATGGACGGATGGATGAATGTATTTTCCCTTGTCCCTACTCTTTATCTCTATCTCTTCTGCTGTGTCTCCAGCCCTAGAATAAGAAAAGCAGTCAAACATCCCATTCACTTTGGCATTATACTGTGCTAAAACTCATTACCTTTATCTCAAGATAGGAAACCAATACAAATAATAATGATAAATTATAAACCAAACTAAATGAAACACAAAGCATTACCTATTTCTGAGAAATTCAGTGTTAATATTTTAAATTACCTTCTGTCTAATTTTAAATGAATCTCACCATATTAGAGATCAGATAATATGGTTCTAGAATTTAAAACAATAGAATCTAGAGTAATGCCATCCAGTAGAAACTTTCTGTGGTGATGGAAATCTTCTCTACTTAATACTGTTCAAAAAGTAGCCACAAGTCATACATAGCTATTGAGCATTTGATGCTAGTGCAACTGAGGAATTTAATGTTTCCTCTTGCAATTAATTTAAATTAAATATAAATAGCCATATGTGGCTAGTGCCCACTATATTGGGTGGGGTGAAAGGGCTTTACAAGGCAATTGTATCTAGAATAGTACAATATATAAGGGTGTTATTGCTCCTCTATTATTATCTTCTTAGAAATTTTCCATTCTTCCAAAAAATCTTTATTTCATGTTAATCCCCAAATATTCCTAAAGGTTAATTTATCTCATAAATGGAATAAATTATATTGCTCTTACTTTCTTCCTTCCTTCATTCTTTCCTTTTTTTCTTTCACATATAGATTTTGAAAATTTTCAATATTCCAGACAGAATTCTAAGTATTTGTCATAAAGTAGTAAATAAGATAAAAATGCCTGAATTCATGGATATTATACTTTTAATACCCTTTTTTCTTTCATATAGTATTTATACTCATTTTCTTATTTTCTTTCCATCTCAAATTATTCTCTGTGATTTATTTACAACATTTATATAAAAGATTCACAGAAACTACATGTTTTTATGTTTTTATTTTTATCTTCATCATTAGCACATTCCCTGATATATCTTTTTTATTGAATAAATATTTGTGGCATTGAGCCTAATTTTGGAGTCATCTTTAATTGAATAATATTCTATATCATGAAGTCGGTGATCAAGCTTTTAATAAATGATCTCTCTTCATATTTCTTTTCAATTTTTTTTTTTCGATACGCAGGCTTCTCACTGTTGTGGCCTCTCCCGTTGCAGAGCACAGGCTCCGGATGCGCAGGCCCAGCGGCCATGGCTCACAGGCCCAGCCGCTCCGCGGCATGTGGGATCTTCCCGGACTGGGGTATGAACCCGTGTCCCCTACATCGGCAGGCAGACTCTCAACCACTGCGCCAGCAGGGAAGCCCTCTTTTCAATTTTTCAAACATAAAATTATAGTGTCTGCTCTTCTTTGTTTCTCCTATCAGTTTGTAACGGACGTCATAAATGTGAACTACATCATTACACTTCGATTTCGGTAATACTTTACTTAGTGCTGAATAGAGTAGCAAGATTTCTTCTTGGTTACTTCTTTCCATGCTCTTGGTTTTGTTCTTTTATTGTGCTCTCCAGCCTCACATTTAGCTTTCAGAGACTCAATGCACATTGCAAAGATCTTCTTGCCCTACTTCAGCAGATCTGTTCACCCCCTGTCCCAACCTGGTGTGATGAATGAACTAACGTTAGTAAAGTACTTTGAGTTCTTTGGATTAAAGTTGTGCAAACTATTAGTCTGTTGTGACACTTTCTTTAAGGATCATTATCATACTTCATTGTATTTGTGGAGTCTAGGAGAGAAAACGTGAGAGAAGCCTGTCTTTGAGTAGGCACATTCAATAAAGTATAAAAGTACAGCAACGGCATGGAAAGAGCTGGAGTTCAAATTTTTATTTTTAACATTATCTTGTTTTCCTCTCATCTTTTCTATTCTATACTATCAGCCCAGAGTGGGGTGAGGTGAATTAAGACCATCTTTCTGTGGGAATAATAAGTGCTATCTTTTGAGGCATTAGGTATACATTTGGAAGCAATTAAAAATTTTATGATCGGGCCTCCCTGGTGGCGCAAGTGGTTGAGAGTCCGCCTGCCGATGCAGGGGATACGGGTTCGTGCCCCGGTCTGGGAGGATCCCATGTGCCGCGGAGCGGCTGGGCCCGTGAGCCATGGCCGCTGAGCCTGCACGTCCGGAGCCTGTGCTCCGCAGCGGGGGAGGCCACAACAGTGAGAGGCCCGCATACTGCAAAAAAAAAAAAAAAAAAAAAAAAAAAATTTATGACGTTCTCAAAGTCATATTTTTATCCTATGAAAGAGTTAACAGGTATGCATGTGAAACATGCCGGACTGTTTATCATAATGTATTATTTCAGTGTAAAACATTGTTGAGGTCTTATTTGATAAACGCCCCCAACACATAGTGATTATGATCTTAAAAAGTCCATTCTTTTAACAGGGTCATTTGGAGTGATGTCCTGTGGTTAGTTCATGTGCATAATTGCCGGTGGACAGATGGATATGTTCTCACTGTGTCCTCATTTCAACTCTGTTTCTAGCTTGCTCCTTTTCTATGTGACCATCCACTTGGGCTGATAACAGAGAGCTTTTATTCTGTGCCCAGGTTTTATTTACTCTTAAATTTAGACCCTCCCTTCAAGTCTGAAGGTCCACGTTGCTGAAACTATACAACTACCATATAACTAGGCATCATCTATTGAACTGTGCACGATATGCAATTTAAAAGGTTATGTCTGAGTAGCTTAAGCATATTTCATTGCTTGACTGTTCCCCTCTCATAATATTGCAAATCAAATTCTATCTTTAGGAACAAAACTATAAGAGGATTAGGAAGCAACATGATGTGGCAGAGTACTCAGCATCCACAGAACCAGGTACTAATCCCATGTTTGTCAATAAGACCTAACCCAACTGCATGTCCCCAGGCATCTTGTTTAACATTTTAGGGCTTGGGATCAACATCAGTAAAATGAGGTTATTAAAAAAGACACTATCTGCAGCCTTCCAGGTCTATGATTCTGTTGGAATGGGACGACTTTGGGAAGCATATCCTTTTTTTGCCAGCTTGCTTGTTTTAATAGCTTTCTGAGTATCTAAAATATATTCTTGCTTATTCTAGAGTCCACAATATTTTTGAAGTACTATCACTGAGGATATTTTTTAGGACAAGACCCCAGCATTAAAAAAATGGAGGCAGGTGATATTTGTGATGATTCATATTCTAGTGGATGAAAATTAACTACAACTCTTCTTCATGAGTAGTGAAAAAATAAAAAGTGTCAGGGGCTGGTTGTGAAGCTCTTTGAAGTGTGATAGAAGGATACTGTTTAAGAGTGTAGGTGTTAGAGTTGGGTCTTGAGATGCTGTTGGGTTTTGAGAAAGTCTCCAATCTTCTCCATGTCCCTGTTTCCAAATCGGTAACATCTGGATAATAATAATTTCTACCTCATTTAGCTGGCTTAGAAGACTAAGTAACTTAACATACACAAAATACCTATAATGGCACCTGGAACATAATGTGTGCTATGATGTTAGGTAGCAACAAAAGCCACCGGGCTTGTGTCGTATAGAGCAGCAGACACATGTGTATGACATTACTGAGGTTAGTTTGTCTTAATGCAAAAGCAAAGAAATTCATGAGAAATCAATTTGTGTGTATAGTGGAGGGTGTGGATATGAGGATGAAATAAATAACCTGAAAACCTTTTCAAATTAAAGGTAACCTCAACTCAGAAAATCCTAATTCCCTCATTGTATACACACACACACACACACCCAAGAAATAATACTTAAGATTTCATAACATCCAAATTCTCCAAATAACCGGAGTTTAATGTGCCAGGCATTGTACCAATTTCAAATGTATCATATAACTCCACATTAGATTAGCATAGCTATAAAAGTATATAATCTTTATCATTTTCAATATAAATTTCCCAAATGAATTAGAAGGGAAATGGAAGAACAGACATATATTTTTCAAAAACTAAATTATTCAGAAACGTTTTTATAAAATTTGGAATTAGGAGAGATGCATTATCTCATTCCCTTGTGCAAATGAGGAGTCTGAGAGGTACATGGGCCACAGAGATCGGTGGTGACAGGGATGGACTGTCACTTTAGGCCACTGCTCTTCACACAGTAACAGGTGTGTTATCTGCAAGTTGTTACAATGTTATTACTTTATAGCATTTCAGTAAACAAGAATTCTTTCCTGTTAGATTGAATTGTGAAACACATTGCACATGTACACACACACCTACAATTCCTTCTTCCTAGCCTATTGCTAGATAATCTGCATTTACTAATTCTAAACATGCTCCACTTAAGTGTGATTGTTTTGACCTATCTGTTACCCGTGGAGATACTACTCCATGGTCAAATTTACTTAGAAGGGAAGAGTGAAATTACCAGTCAGAATAGTTCAGCAAAAAGATAAGGAAGTGGGAAAAATTTAGTCACTTTAAATTGCTTTTCATCACCTATTTTGCAGGGTATAGTAAATTTATTGAAATGTTTTAATATCCTTAGCAAATTAAAAATGCGAGAAGTATTTAAAAAGTTTCTTTGTACCTCATACTATAAGCACATTAACAACACTTGATGTTTCAGGGGCATGCAGTGAGTGGTTCCCTTTGCTGGGATATGTATGGGTGCCCCCAAGAAAGGAATCAAGGTTCCAAGGATGTGTCTAAATATTCTTGATGTTAGCGAGTCAACTAACAGCCACTCACACTTACACATTCACACTGGACTGAATGAGAACATTAATTAAAGTCTAGTACAGATCAGACTCCCTAAAGGAAGAGCATCTGAAATCTTAATTGAATCTATTGCACAATGCAATTGTTCACTTATTAATTCAGTTCATATTTATTTATCCTCTTATTGTAAGGACTTAATGTGAGCATGTTAAAAGTTCTTGTTACCTTGGAGTTTATGAGATACTTGTAGTTGTAGAACAATCACCAATGTTTCCTGCCTCAACAAGAAACTGGAAATATTGGTACTGAAATCATTTTTATATGAGTAATGTGCATGTATGTACATGTATTGTTATAAGCTGGAGAAGAGAGATGCTACAATATCAGTGTTTGGACTCATAATTTTTGACAGTTTTTTTTAAAGAAACAATATAAATAGATAAATGTATCATTATTATTATCATTATAACTTTATCAGTGAGAAAGCAACCAAAATAGCACTTCCATATCTTGTGTTCTATATATCTTCCCCTTTTCCTATCTAATTAGGAAGGAAGTGAGCTAGAGAAAAGTTGATTCCTAGTTTCTGAGAATCTTGACCTGGTCTAGCTTATTTTTTGGCTTCAGTGCCTTTAGTACTGCAGCATTCTGGTTTTAACTGCATAGTTCAGAGTAAAGAAAGGACTTGAACTAAGCCATTTGATCATTCTAGAGTCTGAATTATCTGATTTGACTTTATCTTGGGTTCAACTAAACACACAGGTGCCTGCTCACGTCCTTGCATTGTGTGAACACAGCTTGACCAAGACATTGTGTTATAGATGGAGGTTAATTTTCTTTTTTTTTAAAACATCTTTATTGGAGTATAATTGCTTTACAATAGTGTGTTAGTTTCTGCTTTATAACAAAGTGAATCAGCTATACAAATACATACATCCCCATTTCTCCTTCCTCTTGTGTCTCCCTCCCACCCTCCATATCCCACCCCTCTAGGTGGTCACAAAGCACGGGGCTGATCTCCCTGTGCTATGTGGCTGCTTCCCACTAGCTATCTGTTTTACATTTGGTAGTGTATATATGTCCATGCCACTCTGTCGCTTCATCCCAGCTTACTCTTCCCCTTCCCTGTGTCCTCAAGTCGATTCTCTACATCTACGTCTTTATTCCTATCCTGCCCCTAGGTTCTTCAGAACCTTTTTTTTCCTTAGATTCCATATATATGTGTCAGCATATGGTATTTGTTTTTCTCTTTCTGACTTACTTCCTCTGTATGACAGTCTCTAGGTCCATCCACCTCACCACAAACAACTCAATTTCATTTCTTTTTATGGCTGAGTAACAGTCCATTGTATATATCTGCCACATCTTCTTTATCCATTCATCTGTCGATGGACACTTAGGTTGCTTCCATGTCCTGGCTATTGTAAATAGAGCTGCAGTGAACACTGTGGTACATGACTCCTTTTGAATTATGGTTTTCTCAGGGTATATGCCCAGTAGTGGGATTGCTGGGTTGTATGGTAGTTCTATTTCTAGTTTTTTAAGGAATGATAGATGGAGGTTTATTTTCTTACTAGACGTGACTTCTTTGAGCTGCAATAAGATAAGCTGTGGACAAGAGAGTGTTACAGTAAAGAATAATATATATTACAGGATTTCAAAATGCTTCTGCTCCAGACATAATCTTACATGGAAAATTTCAGGCAAGCTAAATTAGGGAAAATGACTGTACTTGAACAAATACTTTCTGAAAGTATTATTTTGCATCTTGGCCTTCTACTGAGGAATATATTATTGAGAGATCAAGAATGAAAATTTTAAAATTTAATCATAACTCCTCCCCCTTAAATAGGAACTTTATCCAGTAAAAGTTTGCTGTTGTCCAAAACCTTAGTTGTTATAAAGTCCTAAGCTATGCAGTTGTTTAAAAACTTAAATTTGTCTTTTGTAGGTCTCCCCAAAACAATAAAGAGAGTTTATCAGAGAAAATTGGGAATGGTTGGTGTCTGATATCTCATGTATAAGGGAATCATAGAATCCAGCTGAACAAATCCTAGGTTGTTTCTGGTTTATGGAGCCCTTCTGAATCACTCATTTGTCATAATTACCATGTTTTTGTGTGAATATAGCCTTATACCTTGCAGTTTTGCTGGAAGGTATGTATTGTTTTAGGGGAAAAAAAATCAACATCCCTGCCATCATTAATTTGAACATCTTCGAGCCAAATCCTTTTTGTCACTAAAACTGTGAAAAAAGAGAAACAGGTGATAATTGGTGTTGGCTACATTTTCAGGTTGTTGTCTTGAGATTTTTCTCAGAGACCACAGCAACAAGTAAGAAGTCAAAATATAGAAACCTTTAATAACTGAAAGCTGAAAAGATTCAGTAAAAATATTTTAGTGGAATACCCTTCCTAATTATAGTGTTTTTCAAGTGCCTAAGTCTATAGGGCTTCAGGAATACCTAAGAATAAACCTAATTCCCACCAGCTTCTGAGTGAGAAGTCTATAATGATATAAGAAGAGTGAAAATGAGAGAAACAAATGGCACCAGGGGATGTGAAATTTCATTTCCAGCCCAGAGGATAACAATTTAGAAAGATATCTTGGATTTAATGCTCAGTTCTTTGCACTTGCTGTTTTCATTGGCTCACTTGTGCCTGAACCAAATTCCTGAGGGCCTGAGAGGAGCCAGGAGAGGGAAGAGGTAGAGACCCATGTGAGAGGGAAATGATTATTCTGTGAAAGAGATGACCCTCAGGGGTTTGACTCTGCAGTGACTCTGAAGGAGTGGATTTGCCTTCTCTCAAAAGATCCCCATCAGTAACTGTAATGGCATCACCATCATCACAGGGATTTGGACTAGAATTTGCTATGGCAGGAGTGGGGAGAGAAGATGAGGTTGTGAACATGTCAGTGAGGAACTTTCGATCTAGATCAAAACTTCAGGAACTTTTACGTGTTTTGAGCTGAGGAGAAGAAAATCTTTGAAGAAAAATCTAATCATTAAAACAAATGAAAATGATTCACATAGATATCAAAAGTCCTAAAACACCCACAATCCTGTGATTATCATGTTCTTAGACAAGCACTATCACTCCATCGCATGACCTTGTTTTGTTTTTCTATAGCAGTCATCATTATTCAAGTCACCTGACTTATTTAAGGTTTTCCATCTCCTTCTCTAGAGTGTGAGTTCCATGAGAATAAGGAATTTGTCTTACACCTGCAGCACCTGGAATGAAATCTGACACACACTAGACCATAATATAAATTTCTGGGATGGATAAATGAAGTAATTTCTGAGCTGAGTTGTAAAAACTGGACAGTAGTGTGCTGAGCCAAGGAAAAGTTGGGATGGGAAGAACAAAATTAAAAGAAAGGTTGGCCTAATTTATGAAATGATATGGACCCAGTTCTGCCCTTTCACCTCAGGAAACCCTCCTCTGATGGTCTGAAACCTATCCAGCTCATTCCAGTGGAAGTACAACCCTAAACATAGACTTGGAAAATTGATTTTAAAGAAGCATTTTCCCCTCTGTTATAGAATGGAAACTTCTGAAAACTCCATTCATAATGTAATGTATTTAAAGTTGACCTACACCGCCTTTTCAACTTTATATGGACCCTTCACTCTTTGGGGGCATAGGAAGGAGGAAAGGACACTTAGAAGAGATAAAGAAATCTCTTGTCCCTATCTCCAAATTAATAACTGTGACATTAGACTTAACAGTTCGATTTGAAGGTCTCTCCTTTTCTACAAAGAGAAACTGCCATATGGCTGGCATTGTGGTCTTTCCATTTACACAACAATTTAATATGCCTAGTTCTTGATGAAATACCAGCTCCCGGCTGGGAAATTAAAGCAGCATTCAGCTCCTCTCAGCAAGCAGGCTGCAGTTTGATATATTCTATAAACTGGATTCTGCATTAGCCAAGGGAAGGGATTGGCATAGTTAGGAAACACAGTTGGACTTGTTAAAACAAGTGTTTCAGTGCACAGATGCTAAGTCTCTTTGGAGCTATGCTTTAGATCACTTTGCTCCTACTTAGCTATCAACTAAATATATTTTTGTTTCAGTTCCTTTTAATTTTCATCTTTACAGCAATTTATATGAATGCAGTCTTCCTCCTCTAAGATATTTCAAAAATGTTTGTAGGGAAAGAAAAAGCTGACCATGTATTAAAATATTCTCTTTTCTTTATTAGTGCCATTTTAATCAGCCCAATAAAATATCTGTCAAAGTGGCATGATGGAACAGGAATGACCTTGCACAGACAGAGAATCAAATGTTGACCCTGTTACCAACTAGCTATTTGGCCTTAAAGTAGATTAATTCAATTCTTTTAGCTGAGCACAATGGTCTGTAAAATCAGGATAATACTGCTCACTTTGTAGGGCAGTTGCAAGGAATAAGTATGTATATACCTGTGTGTGTGTGTGTGTGTAAAATACCAGACGTGACTTGGTAAAGTGGATACAAGTGGATACAGACATAAAATTCAAACATTCATTTGTTATAATGGTCCATATCTCTCTCAGCATAATCACATGTATCTGAATATCCATTTTATTAAATAAATATTTGCCATAGGGTGGTGTGCTTGCAATGATTGACCCTATCTTTCAATGTCATTTCATTCTCCCAAGGTCTGGGTAACTCCAAAAAATAACACTTTCCAGTGAAATTCTTTAGATAGATTTCATGGTCAAAGGTAATAGCTAGTAACATTTCAGATGTGGCACAAACTTGTCACTCCTCTTTTTCACTTGTCTACTTTGAATTTATTCTTCAAAATATTCAGTCTCCCAACAAGCCTGCTCTGAACCTCTAGGCTGGTCCATAGTATTCTCAGTGTATTTCTATCATTTTACTGAAGATATTACAATTAAATTATCTGTGCTTGACTATTGGACTAGACCCTCTTAAACTTTGTAACCCTATTCCCTGGCCTTGGCTTTTGCAGATCTTCAATAATGTGTGTTGGAATAACCATACACACACACATACATACACATACATACATATATACATACAAATGTATTTTGTTTCTCATTCATCATTTGCTTCCCCATTCCATATCAATATCTTCCTAACTGATTTATCATCATAAAATTATTTTCCACCTATTATTGCATACTAATAATCATTAAAATTAAATACCAATTATGTTATAAATAATATAATCAACAGAATATTAACAGTTTATGATTTAACTAATATTCATTTGTTCAACAAGCTTTATGGAGACTCTACTTTATGCCAGTCACTGTGTCCTGTAATCAGTGTGCCTTCAAGAAAGTAAACATGTAAGAAGTCAAACCAATATGCAGATCAGCACAATTCAGTGCATTAAGAGCGTAAGATAAAATGACAACTTAAGATGGAGGAATCTGTAAAAAAAAAAAAAAAAAAAGAAAAATCTCTCTGAAGGAGGTGACACCTAAAGTGAGTTTCAAAGGCTGAATAGAAGATGGCAGATTGAGGGGATGTTTGTGGAGTGAGCGTTCCTAAGGGAAGGAGCAGCAAGTGTAAAAGCAGAGGATGGCGAGAGCACTGTGGTTTGAGGAAACGCGCATACAGTAGTCGTAATGTTTGGGACATAGATTGGGAGCCAGGCTGCAGCAGATGAGTGAATGTTGATCTATGTCTTTGCAAGAACTTAGGATTTCATCCTACAGGCAATGGACAAGAGTCGAAGGCTTTTAAAACGAGGACTGGAATGGTCAAATTTGCGCTTGGGAATAAGTATCCTCATAGAGGAAGGCACTTACACAAGTAAATAGATAGTTAGAAAGGTCTTAAAATAACCCAGTCAAGAAGTTAAGAGGATTTAAATTAATCTTCAGCAGAGGATTAGGAAAGATACTAAAGAAAAAGACTCAGGGGAACTTGCAGTCCCGCTTTTTATGGAGAATAAGAGAAAGGGAGGATTCACAAATGGTAGCATATTTTTGGTTTGGATGACTGGGTGGATGTGATACCATTTGCCATGACAGTGAGTATAGATAAAGCAGGTTTGCAAGGTTACAGTGAGAGGAAATAAGAGATGAGTTGGGTTTTGGGCTTGGTAGACTACACATTCTAAGAATGCATCATATATTATATCAGCCACATCTGCCATGTTTGCAGCTATTTAATACAAGTGTTTGCCCAATATCTGTTTGTTGAGTTGATGAACGAATGCCTGTGGAACAAGCAGCTTGTAAATGTCCAGGAGGGTCAATAGTCTGTTTGCAGTACCAGGGGCCTGAAATCATGTAATAAAGATTAAGATGAACCTGGTTCACAATAAATTAGGAAAATGAATTTCCCTTCTGAAAGCTGCCACTAACATGAGAGCAGAAAAGATGATCACCAGCCTCATAGACATGAGGAATTCTCACAAAATTATGTGTATCTCTGTTCCTATTACAACTTATTGTAATGTATTAACTCCTCTCCCAATTTAGTCTACTACTCTCCAGCCCTTCTGAACCAGAACCTAGACAGAATCAAGCCCTATCGTCTTAAAGCGAGTATCACAATTAATGAATTAACTTAGCACTTATGTATCTAGAATAGTACTACTTATGTACCATCCTTGTGAGAATTAATAAAATAGTCACTGAAATGATTTTCTGTGTTGTGTGGTTTAGATTAGAAGCCCGAGCTGAAAAAGTCTCTCCTCCTCCCCCTAATATGAGAACAACCTAGTTCCCATAGGAAGTGTTCTGAGCTATTGACAGGGGAAACAAAAGAAGCTTTTGATGTACCTATCATTAGGGGTACAACTCAGTTTCCTTATCCACCTCTCGTGAGTTTCTGGATCCACGTTTATAACACTATCTTTTTTCTATAACTATTCTATATATTACTAGAAGTTTCTGTTCTCAAAAAAGGCCAAGTCTATACCTGAACTTTACAACATTCAGAATTCTTATATAAAATTCTGCAGTTACATAATAGGAGAGAGGGAACAGAGGTCCCGAGGTCCCTATCCAGTTATGCTCTCTAATATGTTAATTGTCAATTAGGCTATGAAAACAAACACTTTTGATAGAATGTCTCTGTCTCTGCAGAGGAAAAGACAATTTATTCCGATTGGGGGAAGATACAGGCCATCATTAAACCTTTATGTAGGAGAACGAAGGGAGCCAAGAAGACGTACCAGACCTTAGGGAAAGTTATTCAGCAAAAGGGGCTTTGGCAATGAGGACAAGAAGAATAAAGACAAACCTCTGACCCTAAAACCAAGTACTGAGCACTCTTTACCATATATATATTTTGACATTTTATGGTTAGACTAACTCAGTAGTTTGGGGCTCAGAAGAAACATGTGCTCGTGATAAAAATAACAATTAATAGTTGTTCATTTCATCTCCATGTTTCTTGATGGAAAGCCACTTTTTGTAGCTGTCTCCCTAAAGCCCAGTGGACAAGCTCGTACATCACTGGTCTATGATGAAATAAGTAATATAGTAACAGTGGAGTGAGTTATCCTTTAAAGATGAGTTTATTTAACTGTCTCGTCCTTTATTCTGTGCTTATTTTTTATTTTGAAATTACTCTCGCTATTTCTATGTCAAAATATTTTTTCTTTTATGCACTGATGGTGATTGGGTGGATGATTATTTTATTGATTTTTCTTGTTTTTTAATCTGTGTCCAAACCTAGAAAAAAACATATACTGACAATTTCTTCATCCTAATTAAACAATTCTTAATGTTACTGGTCCATAATATCTGAATATATCATAACCACTTCATTAATTAAATTATTAATTATTTCCTCAACAAATATGTTTTGAACAGTTGCAAAGTGTCAGTTACCATTGTAGGTAATGACAATACAGTAGTGAGGAAGAGAAACAATAGCCTGCTTTCCTGCAGCTTACATTCTCATCAAAGGAGACGGACAATAAAAATGGGAAATAGTAAGTAAGATAATTCCAGATAGTTGTAAATGGAGAACAACAACAACAAAAAAAACAGTTTCTGGGTAAGGGCTTTCCATGGATAGATATTGAACCAACACTGCACCTTTTTTAACTGGGCTAACACAAATTACCCACCCATCTACTCCATGGAATCAGTCATCACCATGGCAATCAGCAATTTGCTGGGGCTCTTGCTCGTGGTATTATAGGATAGGGTTACATGATATATAGTGGACATATTTCATTCATTTTTCCCTACCAAAAAAAAAAAAGTTTCTGCTTTTATATCAGAGAAAATACTATAAAATTTAACCAGGCATCCCAACAGTAAAGAAACACCTTCATATGTGAGCTGTGTCCACATAATAGAGTTTCCCTCTATTTTTGTTTGCATACCTTAAAATGCTTTTGTATCCCTACACACTGTCAGAAAGCCCCAACTTCATCAAACTTTATCTGCAATAAACAGTTTGCACATTGGTTACTATTTATTGACACTAATATAAATTTTATTATCCTTTTTCTTTTTTTTCTCTGTATCTAAATGTCATGGACTCTTTAGCAGATTTCTTTTATCCTGTTTAATTAAACTAGTAAACCAGCTGGAGTTACTGGATACTTGAATGGAAAAGGAAAATCGATGGAGCTTTCAAAAAAGCATTTTTAATGTGTTTTAATAGCTTTCTCTCATTAACAAAGTGATTAGCATTCCCTTTATAGTGTTCCAAGATTATACAAAAAAGACAACATAACGAAAGCAAATGTCCCAAAGACTTTAATTATGAATACTTTGATATCTAAAACATAATTTTAAGCTTCTATTGTAGAGATGATGTAAAAGTTCTACAGAGACACAAAGCAACAGTGTTTTGCCACCTTAGCTTTTTAGAGCAGGGTTTATGGAGATGTGAGACCAAAATTATGTCCTCATCAGCACTACTGTCAATCCAATAGTAATGGTGCTTCTAGCGTGATTGATTTGCTACTGGCATCTGGTAGACAGAGACCAGAGATTCAGGGAAACATTTTACAACACAGAGGACAACTCCTGACGTCGAATCCAAATGCCAGTAGGGACAAAGAAACCCTGAGAAACCCTGAAACCCTGGTCTAAAGACTCTCATTCAGTTTGATTATAATATTAGAACACAGGTCCAATACTAAATACAAGTCCGATAACAAGAAGAACTAGGTTTCTTGCATTTGTTTTTTCTCCTGAGATCGTTTCAGCTCTTCCTTCATTCTCACATGACCTCTGAATTTTCAACGGTCATCCATCCTTCTGTTTATGGATTTCTGCTAATGATCATAATGATGATGCAAAAAAATAGTTAAAAAGGATATACCTTGATAAGTCAAAATTCCAGGCATAAGGTATTTTAGTTATATTTTACTAGTGTTCAACAGCAACAAAATCCCTTTTTGTTTTCAATTGATATTCTTTTAAAATAGGTTAATATCCTTTTTTTGAAACACATGAATATACTTTTCTTGTGCTGGTACGGTATTATAATGGATTGCATATCTTTCATCTTACAAAACTTATTTTTTTTTCTTTTTTTTTATTACTTTCTGCTTTATAACAAAGTGAATCAGTCATACATATACATCTGTTCCCACATCCCCTCCCTCATGCATCTCCCTCCCTCCCACCCTCCCCATCCCTCCCCTCCAGGCAGTCACAAAGCACCGAGCTGATCTCCCTGTGCTCTGCGGCTGCTTCCCACTATCTATCTACCCTACGTTTGGTAGTGTATATATGTCCATGGCTCTGTTTCGCTTTGTCACAGCTTACCCTTCCCCCTCCCCATATCCTCAAGTCCATTCTCAAGTAGGTCTGTGTCTTTATTCCCGTTTTACCCCTAGGTTCTTCATGACATTTTTTTTCTTATATTCCATATATATGTGTTAGCATACGGTATTTGTCTTTCTCTTTCTGACTTACTTCACTCTGTATGACAGACTCTAGGTCTATCCACCTCACTACAAATAGCTCAGTTTCGTTTCTTTTTATGGCTGAGTAATATTCCATTGTATATATGTGCCACATCTTCTTTATCCATTCATCCGATGATGGACACTTAGGTTGTTTCCAGCTCCGGGCTATTGTGAATAGAGCTGCAATGAACATTTTGGTACATGTCTCTTTTTGAATTATGGTTTTCTCAGGGTATATGCCTAGTAGTGGGATTGCTGGATCATATGGTAGTTCTATTTTTAGTTTTTTAAGGAACCTCCATACTGTTCTCCATAGTGGCTGTACCAATTCACATTCCCACCAGCAGTGCAAGAGTGTTCCCTTTTCTCCACACCCTCTCCAGCATTTATTGTTTCTAGATTTCTTGATGATGGCCATTCTGACTGGTGTGAGATGATATCTCATTGTAGTTTTGATTTGCATTTCTCTAATGATTAATGATGTTGAGCATTCTTTCATGTGTTTGTTGGCAGTCTGTATATCTTCTTTGGAGAAATGCCTATTTAAGTCTTCTGCCCATTTTTGGATTGGGTTGTTTGTTTTTTTGCTATTGAGCTGCATGAGCTGTTTATAAATTTTGGAGATTAATCCTTTGTCAGTTGCTTCATTTGCAAATATTTTCTCCCATTCTGAGGGTTGTCTTTTGGTCTTGTTTATGGTTTCCTTTGCTGTGCAAAAGCTTTGAAGTTTCATTAGGTCCCATGTGTTTATCTTTGTTTTTATTTCCATTTCTCTAGGAGGTGGGTCCAAAAGGATCTTGCTGTGATTTATGTCATAGAGTGTTCTACCTATGTTTTCCTCTAAGAGTTTGATAGTTTCTGGCCTTACATTTAAGTCTTTAATCCATTTTGAGCTTATTTTTGTGTATGGTGTTAGGGAATGATCTAATCTCATACTTTTACATGTCCCTGTCCAGTTTTCCCAGCACCACTTATTGAAGAGGCTGTCCTTTCTCCACTGTACATTCCTGCCTCCTTTATCAAAGATAAGTTGGCCATATGTGCGTGGGTTTATCTCTGGGCTTTCTATCCTGATCCACTGATCTATCTTTCTGTTTTTATGCCAGTACCACACTGTCTTAATTATTGTAGCTTTGTAGTATAGTCTGAAGTCAGGGAGCCTGATTCCTCCAGCTCCTTTTTTCGTTCTCAAGATTGCTTTGGCTATTCGGGGTCTTTTGTTTTTCCAAACAAATTTTGAAATTTTTTGTTCTAGTTCTGTGAAAAATGCCAGTGGTAGTTTGATAGGGATTGCATTGAATCTGTAGATTGCTTTGGGTAGTAGAGTCATTTTCACAATATTGATTCTTCCAATCCAGGAGCATGGTATATCTCTCCATCTGTTTGTATCATCTTTAATTTCTTTCATCAGTGTCTTATAATTTTCTGCATACAGGTCTTTTGTCTCCTTAGGTAGGTTTATTCCTAGATATTTTATTCTTTTTGTTGCAATGGTAAATGGGAGTGTTTTCTTGATTTCATTTTCAGATTTTTCATCATTAGTGTACAGGAATGCCAGAGATTTCTGTACATTAATTTTGTAACCTGCTACTTTACCAAATTCATTGATTAGCTCTAGTAGTTTTTCGGTAGCATCTTTAGGATTCTCTATGTATAGTATCATGTCATCTGCAAACAATGACAGCTTTACTTCTTCTTTTCCGATTTGGATTCCTTTTATTTCCTTTTCTTCTCTGATTGCTGTGGCTAAAACTTCCAAAACTAGGTTGAATAAGAGTGGTGAGAGTGGGCAGCCTTGTCTTGTTCCTGATCTTAGTGGAAATGGTTTCAGTTTCTCACCATTGAGGACAATGTTGGCTGTGGGTTTGTCATATATGGCCTTTATTATGTTGAGGAAAGATCCCTCTATGCCTACTTTCTGCAGGGTTTTTATCATAAATGGGTGTTGAATTTTGTCGAAAGCTTTCTCTGCATCTATTGAGATGATCATATGGTTTTTCTCCTTCAACTTGTTAATATGGTGTATCACATTGATTGATTTGCGTATATTGAAGAATCCTTGCATTCCTGGAATAAACCCCACTTGATCATGGTGTATGATCCTTTTAATGTGCTGTTGGATTCTGTTTGCTAGTATTTTGTTGAGGATTTTTGCATCTATGTTCATCAGTGATATTGGCCTGTAGTTTTCTTTCTTTGTGACATCCTTGCCTGGTTTTGGTATCAAGGTGATAGTGGCCTCGTAGAATGAGTTTGGGAGTGTTCCTTCCTCTGAAATTGTTTGGAAGAGTTTGAGAAGGATGGGTGTTAGCTCTTCTCTAAATGTTTGATAGAATTCGCCTGTGAAGCCATCTGGTCCTGGGCTTTTGTTTGATGGAAGATTTTTAATCACAGTTTCAATTTCAGTGCTTGTGATTGGTCTATTCATATTTTCTATTTCTTCCTGAGTCAGTCTTGGCAGGTTGTGCATTTCTAAGAATTTGTCCATTTCTTCCAGGTTGTCCATTTTATTGGCATAGATTGCTTGTAGTAATCTCTCATGATCTTTTGTATTTCTGCAGTGTCACTTGTTACTTCTCCTTTTTCATTTCTAATTCTATTGATTTGAGTCTTCTCCCTTCTTTTCTTGATGAGTCTGGCTAATGGTTTGTCAATTTTGTTTATCTTCTCAAAGATCCAGCTTTTAGTTTGGTTGATCTCTGCTATCGTTTCCTTCATTTCTTTTTCATTTATTTCTGATCTGATCTTTATGATTTCTTTCCTTCTGCTAGCTTTGGGGTTTTTTTGTTCTTCTTTCTCTAATTACTTTAGGTGCAGGGTCAGGTTGTTTACTCGAAATGTTTCCTGTTTCTTAAGGTGGGATTGTATTGCTATAAACTTCCCCCTTAGAACTGCTTTTGCTGCATCCCATAGGTTTTGGATTGTCGTGTCTCCATTGTCATTTGTTTCTAGGTATTTTTAAATTTCCTCTTTGATTTCTTCAGTGATCACTTCGTTATTGAGTAGTTTATTGTTTAGCCTCCATGTGTTTGTAGTTTTTACAGATCTTTTCCTGAAATTGATGTCTAGTCTCATAGCATTGTGGTCGGAAAAGATACTTGATACAATTTCAATTTTCTTAAATTTACCAAGGCTTGATTTGTGACCCAAGATATGATCTATCCTGGAGAATGTTCCATGAGCACTTGAGAAAAATGTGTATTCTGTTGTTTTTGGATGAAATGTCCTATAAATATCAACTAAGTCCATCTTGTTTAATGTATCATTTAAAGCTTGTGTTTCCTTATTTATTTTCATTTTGGACGATCTGTCCATTGGTGAAAGTGGGGTGTTAAAGTCCCCTACTATGATTGTGTTACTGTCGATTTCCCCTTTTATGGCTGTTAGTATTTGCCTTATGTATTGAGGTGCTCCTATGTTGGGTGCATAAATATTTACAATTGTTATATCTTCTTCTTGGATCGATCCCTTGATCATTATGTAGTGTCCTTCTTTGTCTCTTCTAATAGTCTTTATTTTAAAGTCTATTTTGTCTGATATAAGAATTGCTACTCCAGCTTTCTTTTGATTTCCATTTGCATGAAATATCTTTTTCCATCTCCTTACTTTCAATCTGTATGTGTCTTTAGGTCTGAAGTGGGTCTCTTGTAGACAGCATATATATGGGTCTTGTTTTTGTATCCATTCAGGCACTCTGTGTCTTTTGGTGGGAGCATTTAGTCCATTTACATTTAAGGTAATTATTGATATGTATGTTCCTATTCCCATTTCCTTAATTGCTTTGGGTTCGTTATTGTAGGTATATTCCTTCTGTTGTGTTTCTTGCCTAGAGAAGTTCCTTTAGCATTTGTTGTAAAGCTGGTTTGGTGGTGCTGAACTCTCTCAGCTTTTGCTTGTCTGTAAAGGTTTTAATTTCTCCATCAAATCTGAATGAGATCCTTGCTGGGTAGAGTAGTCTTGGCTGCAGGTTTCTCTCCTTCATCACTTTAATTATGTCCTGCCACTCCCTTCTGGCTTGTAGAGTTTCTGCTGAGAGATCAGCTGTTAACCTGATGGGGATGCCCTTGTGTGTTATTTGTTGTTTTTCCCTTGCTGCTTTTAATATGATTTCTTTGTGTTTAATTTTTGACAGTTTGATTAATATGTGTCTTGGTGTATTTCTCCTTGGATTTATTCTGTATGGGACTCTCTGTGCCTCCTGGACTTGATTAACATTTCCTTTCCCATATTGGGGAAGTTTTCAACTATAATCTCTTCAAATATTTTCTCAGTCCCTTTCTTTTTCTCTTCTTCTTCTGGAACCCCTATAATTCGAATGTTGGTGTGTTTAATGTTGTCCCAGAGGTCTCTGAGACTGTCCTCTGTTCTTTTCATTCTTTTTTCTTTATTTTGCTCTGCATCAGTTATTTCCACTATTTTATCTTCCACCTCACTTATCCGTTCTTCTGCCTCAGTTATTCTGCTATTGATCCCATCTAGAGTATTTTTTATTTCATGTATTGTGTTTTTAATCGATGCTTGATTCATCTTTAGTTCTTCTAGGTCCTTGTTAACTGTTTCTTGCATTTTGTCTATTCTATTTCCAAGATTTTGGATCATCTTTACCATCATTATTCTGAATTCTTTTTCAGGTAGACTGCCTATTACCTCTTCATTTGTTAGGTCTGGTGGGTTTTTATCTTGCTCCTTCACCTGCTGTGTGTTTTTCTGTCTTCTCATTTTGCTTATGTTACTGTGTTTGGGGTCTCCTTTTTGCAGGCTGCAGATTCGTAGTTCCCGTTGTTTTTCGTGTCTGACCCCAGTGGCTAAGGTTGTTTCAGTAGGTTGTGTAGGCTTCCTGGTGGGGGGGACTAATGCCTGTGTTCTGGTGGTTGAGGCTCGATCTTGTCTTTCTGGTGGACAGGTCCACGTCTGGTGGTGTGTTTCGGGGTGCCTATGGCCTTATTATGTTTTTAGGTAGCTTCTCTGCTAATGGGTGGGGTTGTGTTCCTGCCTTGCTAGTTGCTTGGCATAGGGTGACCAGCACTGTAGCTTGCTGGTCGTTGACTGAAGCTGGGTGCTGGTGTTGGGATGGAGATCTCTGGGAGATTTTTGCTGCTTGATATTATGTGGAGCTGGGAGGTCTCTTGTGGACCCGTGTCCTGAAGTTGGCTCTCCCACTTCAGAGGCACAGCACTGGCTCCTGGCTGCAGCACCAAGAGCCTTTCATCCACCCAGCTCAGAATAACAGGGAGAAAAAGCAGAAAGAAAGAATTAGTAGAAGAAAGAAAGAGAGAGGGAAAGAAAGGAAGAAGGGAAGAAAGGAAGGAAGGAAGGAAGAAAGAAAGAAAGGAGGGAGGGAGTGAGGAAGGATGGAAAGAAAGAAGGAAAGAAAGGAGGGAGGGAGGGAGCAATGAAAGCAAAAGGAAGAGTTAATGGAAGAAGGGAGGGAGTGAGGAAGGAAAGAAAGAAAGAAAGACAGGAGGGAGGGAGGGAGGAAGGAAAGAAAAAGAAAGTGGAAAGAAGAAGGGTGGGAGGGAGGGAGGAAAGAAAAAGAAAGGAGGAAAGGAAGAGCGGAGGGAGGGAGGGAGGAAGGGAAGGTAGGAAAAAAAGAAAGAGCAGGTAAAGTAAAATAGAATAAAGTATGAAATATAGTAGCGTTATTAAAATTAGAAAGTAATTATTGAAAAAAAAAAAAAACGGACCGATAGAACCCTGGGACATATGGTGGAAGCAAAGCTATACAGAGAGAATCTTACACAGAAGATTACACATACACATTCACAAAAAGAGAGCAGGGGGAAAAATCAAAAATCTTGCTCTCCAAGCCCACCTCCTCAATTTGGGATAATTCGTTGTAAAAAGAGGAAAAGGGCAAGAAGTCTGAAATCTTGCTCTCTAAGTCCACCTCCTTACTTTGGAATAATTCGTTGTAAAAAGAGGAAAAGGGGGGAAAGTCTTTTTTTTTTGTTTGTTTGTTTTTTTTGTTTTTTTTTTTTGCTGTACGCGGGCCTCTCACTGCTGTGGCCTCTCCCGTTGCGGAGCACAGGCTCCGGAAACACAGGCTCCGTGGCCATGGCTCGCGGGCCCAGCCGCTCCGCGGCATGTGGGATCTTCCGGGATCGGGGCACGAACCCGTGTCCCCTGCATCGGCAGGCGGACTCTCAACCACTGCGCCACCAGGGAAGCCCGGGGGGAACGTCTTAAATCTTGTCCTCAAAGTCCACTTCCTCAATTTGGGATGATTCGCTGTCCATTCATGCACTCCACAGACGCTGGGCACATCAAATGGACCGTGGAGCTTTAATCCGCTGCCTCCGAGGCTGCACAGAGAGATTTCCCTGACTCTGCTCTCACAGCTCCCGGGTCTCAGCCTTGGACCTGGCCCCGCCTCTGTGCGTAGGTCGCCGGAGGGCGTCCGTTCTTCGCTCAGACAGGACGGGTTTAAAGGAGCCGCTGATTCGGGGGCTCTGGCTCACTCATGCAGAGGGGAGGGAGGGGCGCGCAGTGTGGGGCGGGCCTGCGGCGGCAGAGGCCGGCGTGACGTTGCAGAAGCCCGTGGCGCTCCGTGCGCTTTCCCGGGAAAGCCGTCCCCGGGTCTCGGGACCCCGGCAGTGGCGGGGTGCACAGGTCCCCCGGAAGGCGGGGCGGACAGTGACCCGCGCTCGCACACAGGCCCCGCGGCTGCGGCGGCGGCGGGCGGCGGCAGGCGGCGGCGGCGGCGGGCCGCGGCTGCGGCGGCGGCGGGCGGCGGCAGGCGGCGGCGGTGGCGGGCCGCGGTGGCGGCGGCGGCGGCGGCGGGCCGCAGCGGCCGCGGGCGGCGTCGGGCGGTGGGCGGCGGCGGCGGCGGCGGCCCACGCCCGTCTCCAAGGTCCACGCCTTACCCGCGGCTCGCGCCTGTCTCCGGCGCTTCCCTAAGCAGCCCTTTTAATGCCCTCTCCTCGCACACCAGGAAACAAAAGTGAAAGTGAAAAAAGACTTTTGCCTCTTCAGCACCTCCAGACCCTTTCCCCGGACTCCCTCCGGGCTAGCCGTGGTGCACTAACCCCTTCAGGCTCTCTTCCTGCCGCCAGCCCCAGTCCTCTCCCTGCGCTCCGACTGAAAGCCGATACCCAAGCCTCAGCTCCCAGCCCCGCCCGCCACGGCGGCAGAGCAGACAAGCCACTCGGGCTGGTGTGTGCCTGAAGGCACCGATCCTCTGTGCCGGAATCTCTCCGCTTTGCCCTCCACACCCCTGTTGCTGTGCTCTCCTCTGCTACTCTGAAGCTTTCCCCCTCCGCCACCTGCAGTCTCCGCCCGCGAAGGGGCTTGTAGTGTGTAGAAACCTTCCCTCCTTCACGGCTCCCTCCCACTGGTGCAGGTCCCGTCCCTATCCTATTGTCTCTGTTTATTCTTTTTTTCTTTTGCCCTACCCAGGTATGTGGGGAGTTTCTTGCCTTTTAGGGGGTCTGAGGTCTTCTGTCAGCGTTCAGTAGGTGTTCTGTAGGAGTTGTTCCACGTGTAGATGAATTTCTGATGTATCTGTGTGGAGGAAGGTGATCTCCGCGTCTTACTCTTCCGCCATCTTCCTCCGGGGCCCGCCAAAACTTATTTTTAATTATTTTAAGTGTATAGGTTCTAGGGGACATTTCTGTTTAGGCTCCTCTAGGAAGGGGAGAGAGTTGTGACATGATATGGAAATTGCCTCCGTACAAAATTTTTTCTTGTTTAGAAATTTGAACACTAATTGAATGCTTGATAATATTAAGAAATTATTGTTAACTTTTATGGTGATTTTTATTGAAGGATTATATGTTAGTAATGCATATGGAAATTTTGCAGTTGAATTAATATATTTGCAATTTACTTCAAAATAATAAAGGAGATGGGAAATATGTGAGGTATCAGTGAAACAAGTTTAGCTATGAGTCAGTAATTATTTAAGCTAGCTGATGAGCATATGGGGATTTATTTTACTGTTATTATTTACACTACTATACAAGTTTATTAGACTATGATATTATACTATCCTACTAGTATTTAATAGTATACTATTATACTACTCTTCTTTTTTATGTATTTAAAATATTCCAAAATAAAAATCTTAACAATCAAAATATTAAGAAAAAATTAGCCCTTTTTGTATCTTTCATCTTTTTAGATGTGTTCCCTCTACCCCAAACTTCTCCACAAACCTGAGAAGAAAATGCTGGTTGACTGAGTATCTGGTTAAGTGAAGCTTTTATTGGATATGGTTTGAAAAGTGTGGAATCATATCTCAGTTAGGCTTAGAAAGCTTTTCTCCAGGATGAGAGCCAGACCATCTCTGGTGGAAGAGTGTCCTGGTGTCCATTTATCATACTGACCAAGTAGGTCAGGGAGGAATTTTTTAAAATGTAGTTCAGATAAACTGTTGGGGCATTTGACCCAATTCTTCAGTTCACTTTGCTTAAAATAAAAAGCTAAAACATGGTTCATGCATCTTTAGCCCACTGATTTCTACTCCTTCCAGATTTTGTTATTTGACTAAGTTAAGATATAGTAAAGGTCATCTATGTGGAAGGGAAAACAATCTGTTTAACCTAGGAGTTGACAAACCTTTTCTGAAAAGAGCCAAATTGTAAATATTTAAGGCTTTGTGGGCCATGTGTGTTCTCTGTCATGTATTTGTCTTTTTATTTATTTACTGTTTTACAAACCTTTAAGAATATGAAAACTATTCTTAACTGAGCAAAAAAACATGATGGTTGGATTTGCCTGAAGGACTCCTGATATAACCTCTCATTTTAAAACTAGCCTTTCTTCCAAATTTAACTCATTCTGAATAAGATAATATAGGTAAAAGCATTCAATAAAACATACTTTATTTACTATTATTATCCCTTTAATGCATTCTACCCCTGTCAACTAATACATACTGCTAACTAAACCAACTCATTACAGACATAGATTATTTCAGTACACACTTGAACATACACACAAACTTTTAAATTAAAAACTTCAGTGTCATTTTTATGATTGTAATTATTACCTTAAATTTGCTCATTTGTTGTCACATAGAGTAATGTTTCTTGGGGTGAGAAGAGATAAACAGATATTTGCTTTTGTTAGGATTAATTTTTGAATCTGGGTTTTTTTTTTTTTTTTTTGGTTTGTTTTTCGGTTTTTTTTTGGAGGGGAGATGTTAGTAAGATTGCTTTTTTGCCTAATAAATTTTTGCTATTATCTTGCACAAAAAGAGATTTCCAGCTGACCTCTCTTCTGATACTTTGGATTACTCAGAAGTAGAAAATGAAAACTCCATCGATAGGATATTAGTTTTCAACTCACTTCAAGGCCTCTCTATGGATGAAGAACTCACTGCAGTCTCTCAAGAGCGGGAAAGAAAAGAAAAGGTAGAGGCTTTTAATGAAATGGATAGCTGTGAACATCTAGAAAGATGTCGTGGATGGTGAGGTGCTTTTGAGCTGAAAGGCACAGAGTCAAGCTCAAGTCAACTGAGGTGACAGAGTCTATTGTAAGGGAGCACATGAAGAAAGGAAGCACAGCACACCACCTCAGGACAGTCAGAGGCCAACTTTGTGGCAAGCAACAATGCCCCTTAGGAAACACAGTGATTCCTGAGGTCCAAGAACCAGTTTAGGGATACACCAGTCCTGTAACTTATGCACTCTCTGGCTTTTCTGGCTGTTCATACCTTACTTTCAGTCTCCCCATGAGAAGGTATAATTAGGCCTATTAGTCACAATCCAATATAAAGCATCCCCCTCGAGAAGAGTTCTCCAACCAGGCCATCCCATGGGCTGCTGACCAGGTTACAGATGACTGTTTCTGAGATAGGCATGAATCTTGGAATCAGTTATCACAGATATTCAGAGTCATATGATAAAAGCTTACAAGCTTGTACACACAAATAAATACTGCTTCTAACCAATTTGATAGACATGAGCTACTGTCTTAATGTCAGGTAGATTTCTGCAGAATGAAATTTTCCTTGGATGCCAAAGTTTTGCGTGATTTTCTCTGGATGCCAAAGGTTTGCTTGATTGTTTCCCAAAACAACCTTTCATCTTATCTTCACTCACAGCACAGTTACCCATTAGTGGTTTTCCTTTACATCTAGGTTCAAAATTGTGGATGCTTCATCACCTTTCAAGCTCTTTTGAGGCTTCATTTCACAGGAATTCTTGGAAGAGATCATTTCTGGGTGCTATAGCTTTATTTCAGGCAAATTCCCATCACCTCATATCCCAAATTATTATCAAAACTTCTTTACAACTCTTTATTTTAACTGGTAAGAACCTCCCTCTTAGTTCATTTTACAAGCCAATTATAAATTAATATTCTTGTGTCATGAAACAAAAGATTTGAAAGAGAATAAATTTGCCTTCAAGAGAAAAAGAGGTTGAGTGTCTTTCCCAATTTTGGCATGATATCTAGAGAGTTAGAACTCCCCTCTCTACTTCATATAATCTTTCCTAAGACAATATTTTATAAATAAATTTCTTCCTTAAGAGCACTGCAATTGTGGATTGAGACCCAATTTCTTATCTTTAGAGGAATATTCTCTATGCCTAATCAAAATCCTACGATTCTGTGAAGGTGCTGTTTTTGCAATTCCATGAAAACTTCCTTATAAACTGTTCTCTTGACCTGTGCTCATGATTATTTCATTCTAATGTCCTTGTTTCCCCACCCCCCTACCTTTTTTTCCTGTCCTCTCCATCCTCATGGTGTAAGCAGTGCAATTTCTACACTTCTTTCAGAGCCTAAGGCCTTTAATGCCACCAAAGTTGTACAGAACTGGATTTTTAGATTTTTATAAACTTTAAAGTCACTAGCAAATGATTTAGCTTTGGAATTATTCTCAAGCTTTTGTTATATATTGTACTTGAATTTCTAATTAATTATAAAAGCTTTGAGTCATGATCAGTATCTTTCATTTCTTTTATATTTCCCATAGTTTCCTCCAATGTGCTGGTACAAGGAAATAATTCATTGACTTGAATTTATGCTATCCCTTAAATTCCATTTCTTTTTGCCACCTTTTCCCAACTTATCTTAAACTAAGAACCCTATTTTAGATGCAAATTTGACAGCTACAAGAATTCATTTCCCAAAAAAGTCCATCATTGGCATTACCTAAGAACTTGTTAGAAATGC
Source organism: Mesoplodon densirostris (assembly GCF_025265405.1). Taxonomy (NCBI): domain Eukaryota; kingdom Metazoa; phylum Chordata; class Mammalia; order Artiodactyla; family Ziphiidae; genus Mesoplodon; species Mesoplodon densirostris. The sequence continues at coordinate 38,557,526 of NC_082663.1, read as the reverse complement.
AGTCTCAGGCCCCACTCCAGACTTACTAAATCCTAATCTGCTTTTCAGCGAGACACTAATGTGCATAAAGTGATCTTATGCATATTAAAATGTGGGAAACACGGCACTAAAGAATCTAGTCTGAATCAGTTGACTTTTACATTCAATAAGCCAAGAAAATGTGTATTTAAATCTCTATTTTATCATCCACCTGTGTATGTGTGTTGTGTGAAAAAGAGAATAAAGAGAGAGAACTGGGGTAAATTTTGGAGACAAACAACTTTTTTGCTGTAGTAGACTCACCTCATAAGTATCTAGTGACTATATTTTCTATTTAGACTATTATTCCTGCTATACTTTTTTTAAATTTTATGTTAAACCACATAGGAAAACAGAGCTGTCAAGATATTACTTCAGAAAACACACTTGAGGTATCTAAGAGCTGAAATCGTTTGATGAATTTTTAAAAAGCTGGCAGCTTTTTAAAGGCATTTATAATTCAAGGTGTTTGATTAACTTTTAAAGAGTTGAGTGCTGGTAGATTTAAAATCAGAAGGAAAGATTTGGAGTGGTCTGGTAGATTTTTAAAGATGGATAGAAGCAGGAAAACTGTAGTCTTACTCATCTTAGCTTTGATATTTTTATGTGATTTTTGTTCCAATCACATAACACATCCCCTTTAATCTTCTGTATAACATGTGGGCTAACATGGGGCTAGCAGTGATTGTTCTTATCTACCCCATAGATATTCTGAAAATCACTGTCATAGTCCATAAAGTATTGTATTTTTCCAATGACAAGTAGTATAAATGTATAGTAGATATCAGTTTATAAATAGTATTGTGTGAAGCTGATTTTATGCAGACATTAGGTAGTTGAAAGAGTCACAAAGGAATTTAAAGACACAGACATCCTATGGAAGGGGAAGGTGAGAGAGGTTAAGGAGTGAAAAGTATAAACCTTAACGGAAATCTCCACATGTCCAACAGAATGGAACAGTAATGTCCTAAAAGTGTTTGTAATCAATAGGAGCCAGATAAAAGATAAGCGTTATGTAGCATCTGATGAATAGAACCAATGTTCCTCAAAAAGATCTGGCTATTTGGGATGTTGTGTTCAAATGTGAGCACCTTGTTTTATGAAGAATGTTTCCAATCTGGTGTAAGTCTTTCTGCTTCTCATCAGTTGATTGACTCATTCATTCCTTGTTCCGTGAACCAAGTGATATTGTGTGACTAAATCTATGGTAAGGGCTAGATACTGCAAATGTGATTGTTGTACTTTTCATTGAATACCTTATAGTTTAGCATCGAGAAATATCATATAGACAAAGAAGTGTAATAATGTGCTGTAGAGACTAAGATGCAAGATGATCAAAGCAGAGGCACAAAGATGAATTCTCCCTGGGGTAACTAAGAAAATGTGTCCATCGGTGTGAAGCCATCGTACTTGAGACAAGTCTAAAGAATTGGGATGGTTAGTTTATGAACAAATTGTTTATGAGAGGGTGGAGGGTGTGGGAGATGGCTGTTATATTTCACAAATTTGGAAGGTTACTTGATCTATGAAGCATTACTTTTTCCTTGGTTCTAGCCGGTAGAGCCAAAATCACAGGAAAAAATACAGTGAAAGGAGTAGAAACATAAGGGGAAAAAGGAACTCATGCTGTGGGAATGTCCATACTGCACTAGGCTTGTACCGGGCACTTTATTGGCACTTTTTAGGTAAATCTCATAACAATTTTGCCAGTGCATAAGTTGTCTGAGGTGTCGCTACTAGAGTTAATACTCAGAGCCCCAGGTGACCACCCTAATCTTGTGTTTTAAGAGAAATAAATTGACCAAACATATGGGGAGAACTAAGATTAGTTTGACAAGATAATAACTTTAAATGAATAAATAATCATAAATAACTGCATGAGCTGCAGCAGAGGACACTAATAATTATGTAAGTACCACTGTTTCTCTGGGAATTGAAATATTCAGTTAGATATTTGGAAGAAAAAGCAGAATTAGGTTTTCTGTTTATTAGAATAGCTGTCATGCTATAAAATCTATCTATATATAATATACTAAATACAATATCTGTATTTGGAAATATGTTATATCTAATCTCTCTTTCAGAAAATTATTTTAAAAATGTGAAATGTTTCAAAATACATCAAATATCAATACTGCAAAATTTACAACTATTTTATGTTTTATCCTACTCTAAATTTCTTTAGATCCTTATTTAGATCCATTTGACACTTAAAGTGCTTCTTCTACCAGCCAAGCTTGATATACAAATTGCTTTAAGCCAAATGTTACCTCACCATGCCATAAGAGGTGATATTTTACTAGTTCACTAATATATATATAGAAAGATTACAAATACAAATAGAAAACTAAAAGGTGATATTTCCGAGCTTCCCTGGTGGCGCAGTGGTTGAGAGTCCTCCTGCCGATTCAGGGGACACGGGTTCGTGCCCCGGTCCGGGAAGATCCCACATGCTGCAGAGCGGCTGGGCCCGTGAGCCATGGCCGCTGAGGCTGCGTGTCCGGAGCCTGTGTTCTGCAGCTGGAGAGACCACAACAGTGAGAGGACTGCGTACCGCAAAAAAAAAAAAAAAGTGATATTTCCTCTTGCACATTATTATGAGGCACTGGATTAGAAACCCAAATAATTTCTAGGAAATAAGTATTTTAATGCACAGCAGAGAATTACTTTTAGTTCATCATATCGGGTACAAAAGAAGGAAGTAGCTCTTGCTTAGGTTACTATGAGCAGCCGAGCACAAATTTTCCCATCAATTCTGGAAACTCAGGTTTAAACACTTTCATTACCTTACAAATTTCTGTCATAAGTTCATGATTAACTCTGTGTTACTGCAATATCAAGCTCTGTTTTAGAGGTCAGAGAAATATTTCTGAGTTGCAAAATTCTTGAGGCCATTTGCCCTACCTTATAAAATGACTGTTTATATAGGTGACAGTAATGTCAGGTGGAATGGAATGTTTATAAACAGGGTTACTAATGTCAGCAAAAATAGCATTGGGTGGTTGATATATCTCATACCCTAAGGATTATTAAAAGTATATATATATAGTGTGGTAGGCCAAATTTAATCTCCCGGGACACATTTCTTATGATGCTGAAAAACGGAAACAGAGATTTATAATACTCTTGTGATGAGATGCATTACTCTCGGTTTCCCTCTTCGGTAAGTGAAATAACTTAACCTGTAAAGAAAATAACTTATCTTGTAGAGGAAAACAGGAGACTAATGCAGAAATAAAATTAATATGCCAAGTTCCCAGTACTTGTGAACTTAATTATCATTTAGAACTTTGTATCCAGATGAAAGGATATATTTACAAGTAAATTTGCATTAAAATTTTTTAAGCAGTGATTACACCACTAGGAAATGGTTAGTTGAGTTCTCAGAGAGTAGACAAACAAGGAAAAAAGGCAGAAAGATTGAAACAAGCAACAGAGTCTAGAAAATATGCCAGAAGACTCTGTTTTAAAAGTTTATATCTGTAAGCTGCACTCAGCTTGTTCTTTGGGAGTTCAATTTTATTTCATTTTATATTTTATTTTATTTTCCTTGGGAAGTCAATCTGAGCACCCAAAAGCAAGTTAATTTTCTAGATAGTGAGTAATAACATATCCATCTTGAAGAAAACATTACCAAACCTTCTAGATACTCTCTTCCTTATATACATTGCACAAAAACCTCAAAGATATATTGTGCTGCTTAAAGAAGGTGCAAGTTCTGTTACAAAGAGAAGATACTCAGCAGGGGAGCCATTATTATGCCATCTTAAAACTTAAGATTAGAATTTAGTGTCAATCTGGGGTTTGTCCACTATCATTGATGTACTCATCAGCATTTTAAAACAATTTCTCTGGGCTAAGAACCCAAGGCAGCAGGCACCACGAGGGATAAAATAATGTTACTGTATGGTTGTTGTCTTTAAAATATCTTAAACTAGCTAGGGAGATAAGGTCAATAGTTAGGAAACAAGTAGAAAACACAATACAAGAAATTAAAAATAGTGATGAACTAATATCTACATAATTCCTAAGGAGCCCAAAGGATAGTATGAGATACAAATGACTCAATTGTTTTTTCTCTCTTTTACACACACACACGCACAGCATAAATACACAAAAACTCAATCTGTAACACCTAACACAGGACTCTTTTCACTCAATAAGTAGATCCCCAAAATAACTTATTATCAAGAGAAAATTAATTTACAAAGAAACACCTACTTTATTCGTATGGAATCTGGAAATTCAGTTCATGAAATCTAAGATTCTTTTATGATCAGGTTTACTTTTTCTCATTACTAAGTGTGTGGCATTGTTTATTTCTCTTCACGGTGGAAACAAAGAGTATGGAGGCATTAAAAGAAGAAAGGACTACTTAAATTGTTTTTCACACTGACCAGTGACTATTTCTAGAATATACCCTCATGAATATACCATCATTTGATCTGTGTCTCACTAAGAAAATATTGAAGAGATGATGAGAGATAAAGGCTGAAGAGTTTTATGTTGGGAATGAACACAGCTCATTAGATAACTTCTGAAAGGACTTTGCTAGTGAAAATCTATATTTAGCCCTTAGTCTTTTCATGGGTGATTGAAACTCATTTTGTAGAACATGTTGCTCTTTGGTTCAATGATTCATTTCAGCAAACATTAAGCACCTACCAGATGCCATGGAAGCACTAAAGATATAAAAATCAGTGGAACTTTAGATATAAAATATGACTGAAGTCTGAAGTTATGGATTAAATGTTGATAAAACTCTAGAGATATCATTGAATTTTACATTTTACAGATAAATAGATGAAGGTCCAGAGAATATAAGTATTTGTCCAAATCTTCACAACCAAGATCAATCAGTCTGAGACTGTAACACTGGACTCCTAATCCCAGGCCAATACTCTTTATACTACGCCAAAAAGAAAGAAAAAAAAAATCTCTAAAATAACCTAAGAAATTGGATGTATGTTAAGGTAGTAGAATCAGCAGGTAACCATCACTGCTGCAGAAAATCACCAAAATAGAATTCTACTTCATTAGTTGGCAAGAAATCAACCAAATTGAAATATCAGTTTTCATTCAAAAAAAACACAAAACGTAAAGAATTACATAAGTACATTTTATTTTAAATAGAATTTAATGAAGAAGTAAGATTTTCTGAACAATAACACCTCTGAAGTTTTCTCATAAAACATGTACTCAATTTTTTTATATAGGCCTAAAATATTATTTAAGCACCATCCTCTAGGAAGATTTCTTCTCATACCAAAGGCAGTATTTAACTGATTCATCAGTTAATTATGGGGACCTATACCATGTAACACATGTCCATCTACTCCATTTAGCTACATATATTGTATATTCACTGTATGAGGACTCCAGACGATAGAAACCAGAAAATCATTTGCAAAGAATAACTTAGAGAAAACATGAATATATTTATATCTATGCTGAAATAAATCTATTTTTTGCTATATTTCCAAAATGACTATAAGTATTGAGAGTAGCTATATTTTTTCTAATTTTTAAATTTATTTTTTAAAGTACAAAAGTAATATATAAATACAGGCTCGTTGTAAAAAGTATTCGAATAATTTTTAAGCATACAGAAAAATAAATACAAATCCATTTCTTTTTTTTTTTTTTTTTTTTTTTTTTTTTTTTTTTGCTGTATGCGGGCCTCTCACTGTTGTGGCCTCTCCCGTTGCGGAGCACAGGCTCCGGACACACAGGCTCCGCGGCCATGGCTCGCGGGCCCAGCTGCTCCGCGGCATGTGGGATCTTCCGGGATCGGGGCACGAACCCGTGTCCCCTGCATCGGCAGGCGGAGTCTCAACCACTGCGCCACCAGGGAAGCCCCAAATCCATTTCTTTACATAAGATGATCCTCAATACATGTCTTTATCTCTTCCCTTTCCAGAGACCAAATTAAAAGTAGTAAAGGAATATTGTGAAGTTTTGCTTTCACAATAAAAAGAAAGAAATATGGGAAGGAAGTCTTTCCCTCTCTGTGGACACTGTACGAAGATGTTAATTCTTGTAGTTGCTGTTTTGAACTTGTGATCATGAGAGGTTGGCCAAGAAAATAAAGTCATGCCAGCACAGTGCCTCAGCATCACTGTGATACTAAATCCACACTAGCCCTGCCTCCCAGACTTTTCTAATTAAGTTATTTTATTGGTAAGCCAGTATTATTCAGGTATTCTGTAACATGCAGTTAAGAAAACATTTGGAAGTGACGGATATGCTGATGGTTTCAGAGGTACATGGAGATGTCCAAACTCATCAAACTGTATACATTAAATATGTGCAGATTTTTGGTATATCAATTATACCTCAATAAAGCTGGGGTTTTTTTTGTTTTTTGTTTCTTAGCTTAGTTTTTTTTTTAAAGAGCAAGAGGGACATAAATAGTATTTCAGGACAAGAGAAATGGTGTTATGGACTGGATGTCCTTGTCTCTCCCAAATTCAATAAGTTGAATCCCTAATCCCCAGTGTGGTAGTATTTGGAAGTGGAGCCTTAGGTAGTTGAATTACATGAGGTGACTGGGGGTGGGAACTTCCTGATGGGATTACTGACAGTGTTGGTAAAGGAAGACATGGGGGCTCTCTCTGCCATGGACGACACAGTGAGAATTTGGCCATCTGCAAGCCAGGAAGAGAGTTCTCACCAGAATCCAACCATACTGTCACCCTGATTTTGGACCTCCAGGCTCCAGAAATGTGAGAAAATAAATTTCTGTTGTTTAAGACAATTTTTTAAAAATTATACTGGTGGTTACTGATGAAAGTTGAAGGAAAAGTAGAGGGAACTTGGAATATAATGCTGAGGGCTATGACCAAGAAGAGAGCAAAGCTCCTGGCAAAACTCCAGAAAAGCTGCTAGCTAAGAGACAGTGTGTTGACAGAGGGCCCACTGAAAAGTGAGGGGAAACAGTGACTTAGGGAAGGTCTCTGTGTGGTACAGTGGACTCTCTGTCACTCCCTTGATAGCCTGTAACCAAGCATTTATTTTCCTGAGGAGAGAAAAACGCAAGTGGTTCTTCTCTAAAGCAATTGAACAAGGCAGAGAACTAGAACAATTAAGAGAGATGCTGGTAAACTTGGAGTACAGCCCTCCTCATTCTGGCATGTAGGGAGATATGAGGATAAACTTCCCACCTATTCACCCTGAAGAGAAACTCCAGATCAATAAATGCTGCCACATCACTGGAGTTTTCACACTCAATAGAAATGGACATCAACAGGTAATTTGAAGAAAACATTCAATATACAAGGGAAAGATGTAGCCACAGAGACAGAAACAATGATTCCAGAGTAAAGAGAAAGAATTCAGAAAACAGAACAGAAACTAAAATATAAAATATAATAAAGATAAAATATAAAGACAAAACTTCTTTTTGTTTCCATTTTACAGTGTTATTGCAACATGTATATATAATTCAAAGTATACAATTCAATCTTTATAGAAATTTCCCAAATTATGAAACCAGCACTATGAAAGCCAAGCCAAACAGGTTTAGGTTTTCATCACCCCAATAAGATTCCTCCTGCCCACTTATTGTTAATCTCCTTTTCCACCCACTTCCCCAAGCAACCACTAATATGTTATCTGTCACTATAGATTTCCCTTTTCTGGATTATTTATATCAGTGGAAGCACGTACTATATGGACTGTCATGTGTTGCTTCTTTCACTATGTTTGTGAAACATTCTGAGGTTCATCCATATACAATATATCCATATTTTATCATATACTCATTATTCAAAGCCAGATCTCTTTAACAACTACCAGAAGATAGAGGATATTACATTCACAACAAAAGAGAATGATATAATGAGAAAGCAACAAATATAGGAAAATGGAAAGCATCTGTAAATTAAAAATATAAGTGCCAAATTAAAAATACATTAAAAACAATGAAAGGTAAAGTTGAGGAAATCATCTACAATAGTAATCACTATTTTTAGGTTTGTTTATATTCCTTCATATCTTGTTTTTTTTTCTCTTCTGTGCATTTAGATATTAAATTTTAAGTAACTTTAAAAAAATAAAAGTTATATATCCACAAATAAAAATAATTTAGATAAAGCAAAGTTGAAAAAAAATGTAAACAGTATGTCTACATAAAGGAATATTTTTCAACGGAGCAGTGCATATAGGTAGATTTTATTGTCATTTTTTTCATACTATATGTGATCATTTTTATCATGTTATAATTAAAACCTTGTATCCTGCTTTTCTCTGTTAAACTTTCATGACCATTCGACTATTAATATTAATACATAGATTTTAAAAGCTTTACTTTTAATAATTGCCACATAGTTGATTATGAATCTTGACTTATTATTCATTTAAGGCATTCCCATATTTTCAGATGTATACATAAATGTATAATGTATATCACCACGTAAATAACATTGTTCTGATTACAGACTATTTCCTTAGGCTAGATTGTCAAGTGAAATTTCTGGGTAAAGTGTATGGATACATTTTAATATCTTTGTTATGTATCATTGGATTATTTTCCAAGAGGCTTATAACCCTTCTATATGACAACTTGTACAGATTTGAAAGCAACACTTAGCAATAAAAACATTTCTCATCAGTATGTTTGACATAATTTAGCAATCATAAGTTATAAAATATGGCATTAGTACTATAGTGACACAGGAGTTTAATTTTGGGGTAGTGTCAAAAATACTTTTATTATATTTTTTTAAATTAGAGTAGCTGACATATTCCATCATATGATAATATGCTTTATACTTAAACACTGACCAATAGAGGTTTATCTTCCTATGCACACAAAAGGTACATACACACAAACATGCACACAAACATGAACAGTCCACAATATTATTTTTTCATTTTTAATCACATTTATTGTTTTCTTTCTAATTTTACAAGTAATGAATGTTCATTGCAGACAACTAGAATTACATAAAAGCATGTAAAAAAGAACAATCGCCCATAATCTCCATCCCCCAGAAATAACTACCATTAGCATTCTGATGCATTTCCTCCCAGTGTCTACATATTTTTTTAAAATAAATGAAGTACAATTAATCTACAACACTATGTTAGTTCTAGGTGCACAACTCTTTTTTTTTTTTTTTTTGCGGTATGCGGGCCTCTCACTGTTGTGGCCTCCCCCGTTGCGGAGCACAGGCTCCGGACGCGCAGGCTCCAGACACGCAGGCTCAGCGGCCATGGCTCACGGGCCCAGCCGCTCCGCGGCATATGGGATCCTCCCAGACCGGGGCACGAACCCGTATCCCCTGCATCGGCAGGCGGACTCTCAACCACTTGCGCCACCAGGGAGGCCCTGCACAACTCTTTTAACCTTTCTACTAGATTTATGTTTACTTGGGCTACTACCTTTAATATCTATTTGCCTTTACCAATGATATTTTTTCTCTTATAACTTTCATATTTCTATTTCTGTCCTTTTCTTTTTTGCTTAGAGAAGTCCCTTTAACATTTCTTGTAAAACTGGTTGTGGTACTGAACTCTTTCAGCTTTTTCTTGTTTGTAAAAATCTCTATCTCTCTTTCCAATCTGAATGATAGATTTGCTGGGTAGAGTATTCTTGGTTGTATGTTTCTTCCTTTCATCACTTTAAACATATTATGCCACTCCCTTCTGGCCTGCAAAGTTTTTGGTGAAAACTCAGCTGATGATCTTATGCAAAGTTCCCTTGTGTGTAACTAGTTGCTTTTACTTTGCTGCTTTTAATATTCTCTCTTTATTGTTAATTTTTGCCATTTTAATTATAATGTGTCTTGGTGTGGTCCTCCTTGGATTGATCCTCCTTGGGATTCTCTGTGCTTCCTGGACCTGGATGTTTGTTTCCTTTCCCAGGTTAGGGAATTTTTCAGCTGTTATTTCTTCAAATGTGTTCTCTGCCCCCTTTTCCTCTCTCTTCTCCTTCTGGGACTCCAATAATGCAAATGTTAGTATGCTTAATGTTGTCCCAGAGGTCCCTTAAACTATCCTAATTTAAAAAAAAATGCTTTTTCCTTTTTTCTGTTCAGATGGGTGATTTTTACTACTCTGTCTTCCAACTTACTTATCCAGTCCTCTGTATCATCTAATGTACCTTCGATTCCTGCTGGTTCAGAGGCTGCTGGCTGCTGGTGGGTGGGGTTGGGTCCCAGCATGGCGGGCTGCATGGCACAGAGAGTCCCAGCACTGGCGCTGGCCCATTGGTGGATGGGGCTGGGTTCCAGTGTTAATAGGGTAGAGGGAGGATTCCAAAGTGGTGCTTGCCAGCATCAGTGTCCTTGGGGTATAATGAGCTCCCAAAAATGGATGCCACCAGCATCTGTGTCCTCAGGGTGTGTCCCAGTTGCCTCTTGCCAATCTAGGAGGCTCTAAAAGATCAACAAGTAGGTCTGACCCAGGCTCCTTCAAATTACTGTTTCTGCGCAGGGTATTGGAGGGTGTAAGATTTTGTGTGCACCCTTCAAGAGCAGAGTCTCTACTTCCTACAACCCTCCAGCTCTCAAGAATGCAAGCCCCACTGGCCTTAAAGCCAGACTTTCTGGGGGTCATCTTCCTGGTTCAGGACCTGCAGGCTGAGGAGCCCAATGTGGGGCTCAGACTCCTCTCTCCCTAAGGGGAATCTCTGCAATAGTGATTATCCTCTCATTTGTGGGTCACCTACCCAGGGTTATGGGTCTTGACTATACAGCGTGTCTGCCTCTTCTACCCTTCTCGTTGTGGTTCCTTCTTTATATCTTTATTTTTTATTTTTTTTCTTTTTGCGGTATGCGGGCCTCTCACTGTCGTGGCCTCTCCCGTTGCGGAGCACAGGCTCCGGATGCGCAGGCCCAGCGGCCATGGCTCATGGGCCCAGCCGCTCCGCGGCATATGGGATCCTCCCAGATCAGGGCACGAACCCGTATCCCCTGCATCGGCAGGCAGACTCTCAACCACTGCGCCACCAGGGAGGCCCTCCTTCTTTATATCTTTAGTTGTAGAAAATCTCTTCTGCTAGTCTCCAGGTCATTCTCATACATACATTGCTCTGTATGTATTTGTAATTTTGGTGTGCCCATGGGAGGAGGTGAGCTCAGGGTCTTCCTACTCTGCCATGTTGGCCCCACCACAATATTGTTTATTAAATTTGAAATGTTTACAAGCATGAACAGTAATAACAAAATTGGTGGCTTAGGTGGCATTTCCTAAAATCCTCTCAATTGCCTGATTGGTTCAGATGCACCTCTTTTGTACTCCCAGAGTGCCTGCCTTCTATATTATTGCTCTCACCCACTTGCATTTTAAATGAAATCTTAATTTAAATGAACTTTTTCTTTTTTACTACCAGCATATAAGTAATACCGAAGTAGATATGATGTTTGATTCATGTTTCCAGCCCTAACGTCAAGGATATAATGCCTACCACATAATTTACTCACTATGTTTATCAACATGAACTGAAATTCTTTAAATAAGTTCAGAGGAGTGTGAATTTAGGCCCCTTTCAATAATTATTTTGCTTATTTCCTTTTGTTAGAAGACAGTGCATTTCAGAAACACTTCTCCCATTCCTTTTTTAAAATAGGTTATTTTGAAGCTAAGTTTTTCAATTATTTAAATTTTTTAAAGAAGCAAAGTCTATAGGATTTTACTACATAAATTTTGGGAAATGAAATAGAAAATCTTCACTTTTATCATTTATTTATCTAGCTAATAAGAAAATCCACGTTTGCAAATATTTGCTTACCAAATATTGGGAATCAAAATTTCAACAAAATATTTTCCTTAGAGATTACTTAAATGAAAAGCCCCTCTGTGCATTTGGAATATAATTTTTATACTGATTTTACTGGGAATATATGAACTACATAAAGCATTCCTATAATGCATACATCTGAACCTGTGATTCAATTTTGCTTAATCATAAGACTTTCTAAGCCAATGATTTTGGGCTTACTTTGGTTTCTGTCTATATAATACCATCTGCTCTCTGCCTTCCAGAATTCATAAGAACTTCTATCTGAGAATCGTCTCTTCCTGTTTTCAACTCCATTTTGGATTTATTATTCTTTTTTCTGCACATTTTTGTTTCAGGTGAATTGGAATGGGAGCTGGAAGAAGATAATTTTGTTACATCCTTCCCTTTGAACCAAAAGTCTCAATTGTTTAAGAAAAAAAGAATATTTTAAGATTGAGTATTAGCAATTGGGCACTTTTAATTATCAGAAGGGATTTCCTGATAAGATAGAAAATGTTACTAATCATTGGTTTCTCACACCATGAGACTTTTTTATTTTAGTTGTGGTAGGTCTTAATGGCCTTTTAAAGAAAATTGCCAAACAAATCTTTCTTCTTTGTTTTTATAGAGATTTGCCTGTTGACCAAGGGACGGCGGACTGCCAGTGTTCGAGCTGATACATATTGTCGTCTTTATTCGCTTTCTGTGGACAATTTCAATGAGGTCCTGGAGGAATATCCAATGATGAGAAGAGCCTTTGAGACAGTAGCCATTGACCGACTAGATCGGATAGGTACTCTGTTCAGTTTTCTTCTTTGTGCACAATTCAATTTTAATCTAGTGGGCTGATACATATTTGCAATCATAAGTCCCAAATGCTAGTATATAGATTGCTTATTAATTAACATAGAAATATAGAAATAGCAATTAGCTCTAGCCATATTTCTAGAAAGATCTGAGGCTCTAACTTTCTCTTCTAAGTAATCTAGGTTTGTTTATTCATCTCTATTTTTTCTAGCTATGCAATCTGATTTCACCAGTGATACCAAAACAATTTGAATCTTAAGGTAAAAAACAATGATTAAAAATTCTACACAGCATTAAAATAGAACTAAAAATGCAATAGTATGAGTCTACATTACAAACTAAATTTTATCACAAGGGTTTTTTTTTTCATTTTTAAGGATCAACTTTACATTTATTCTTATATTAAGAATTGAAAACTTGTGTATTTTCATTGTCTCAGTAGAAACTTCTTGAAATGTTTGTAAAACAGACTCAAGCAGAAAAAGCCTTAATAGAAGTGCGCACATAGATGCTTTACTTTGCAAACATCAACTTATCTTAAAATCTTCTCTGCTCTCAAATAAAAATATGTAAGTTAGACCTTACTAATTACACTAGTTTAAAAATTTGAATAATTGCCATAGTAAAGTTAGATCAGATTGGCTTGCTGTTAACTTCCCAAGATATGCTAGAACATTCTGATGTCAGAAGGTGATATGCATTCATCTTCCACACCCAGATCCTCCTCCTGCACCCTACCCTCCTCTGTTCCCTTCCCCTGCTTAACTCTACTAGCCTTCATGATCTCAGTTTAGACATCACTTCCCTGTAGAAACCTTCTTTGACCTTCCACCCCCTTAATAGTCTGAGTACCCTGGAGATATTCTCCTGTACTACTGGGAAGTTCCTCCATCACAGCACTGCTTTTATTATTTAACTTGCTCTAGAGATGCTAAGCTTTATGAATGTAGAGATCATGTCTAATTCACTATTACATTCACGGTACCTAGTACACAATGAATATTGTTGAAGAGAGTTAGGGAGGGATGAAGGAATCAATTAACTCAAAGGAGATTGGGGTTGGGATCACTGGAAATTAAACAAAGAGATACTTCAACTGCTTCATTTTTATTAAAGGTAAGGACTTTTGATTGACGTATGGTTGTGTCAGCTTTTCTTCTGCACTTTACATCTTTCTTTTCTTGTGTATTGGTAGGACAACAGACTGCATAAGGATCTGAAATCAGGTTAGGAGAAGTAAATGTAGTATTTGGACATTACCATTAGACACAGCACACATATTAAAAATCTTATTGATAACTTAGAGATATAACAGGACAGAGTGTCCAGAAGACAGTGCCCATAAAAAAAGCGAGTATGCCTAAAAGCATCTTTACTTAATTTGAAAATGACTTCCCTCTTTGTGGTGTGTGAGTGTTCGTGGTAGAGCCAGAGACTAATTTCTGAGCATATGAGTTTTTTTTCCTAAGCAAGCTAAACATATTTTGCAAAAGCATCAAAATCAGCATATTTCAATAGAGAATTTCTGTTAATCTGATAGAGCATCACTTTCATCTAACTCATTACAGTTAATTTTTTATAAGAAAGTTTGCATGAAACAGTTTGCAATCAATAATATAGGGAATAAAATTGCTAGTGAGCACCAGTATTTCCATTTTTAATCTTCACAAAATTCTAACAGTGCATTAAAAGTTATAGTATTTTTCCACAATGTCCCAGATACTTAGATTATGAAATGTTGACTATTCACATGATCACAAAGAAATATTATCCTTCTCATTGTTGTGGCCATTGCTTATAAATGCATATGTTATAATTAATTAAGGGTATACGCAAAGTAAGCATTTATGTTTTCTACTAATGTAGAAGTCTTTGTTCTTTGGGAAATTAGGACAATTCTGTAAGGAGAGAGATAACCATTCATTCTGGCAGTCATTTAAAATGATTGCCTTTCCCAGCAGCCAAGTAAATTATATCATACATTTCCATTTGAAAATATTCCTTGTTAGTTTAGATGTGATACTTTATTTAGTGATATGGCAAATTGATTTACTTTTCAGTTACCGTATTTACCTAGGTGATGATGCCGTTAAAAAGTCACTGATTTTCCCCTCTTACATCAACCTACAATCGGTGCTAATTGTTATTTTGCCAGAGAACATCTCCTTATTGCAAACCACTCCAAAGACAATAGCAAGAAGGAGAGGTAATACTTATTGAGGTTCTAGAATGAGTTGAGAGCTTGCCATACGTTATGCCCCTGAATCCTCACAGCAACCTCTCAGAAGAGGAAAGATTATGAAATAGTTCTCAATCTGGCTGCACACAAGAATCCCTTGGGGAAAGTTTATTTTAAAGTACCAAACTCTGGACCCACGTCTGTTTATTCTGATTTAATTGTTAGGGTGCAGATGGAAATAAGTAACTCTTAAAGCTCTCGAGATGACAAAAATATGCAAGTAGAGAATCACTGGTGTAGGGCACTGGTCAAAAGCAAAGGCCTTTGCTTCTCAAACTTGCATGTGACAATTACCAGGGGATCATAGTAAAAGGCAGCATCTGGTGCAGCAAGTGGATGAGGCCCAGGAGACTTCATTTCCAGCAAGCACTCAACGTGATATAGATGTGGCTGCTTCCTAGTCCGTAGTAAATCTGTGATCAGATCTACTGGTTTCCTGTCCCAGCTCTGTCACATATTAACTATGTTTTCTTGGACATTACTCTTAACCTTCTTATGTTCCAGTCTCCTTTTGGGTGAAGTGGGATTATGAGTACACTTACCGCAAAGAGTTGTGGATTAAATAAAATAAATCTGCCTAAAGCCTTGGGTAGGGTGCCTGTCACATAGTATGTATTCCATTGTCCTTTCTTGAAAAAGAAGCTTTAAACTGAAATCTTGATTTCAGGCCCATCGTGATCCAGATGGCCTTTCTTCTCCCAAGGTAACCCTCATGCAAATCTCTCCATTTCTTCTGTAAGATGGCTTTTGCCATATTACAGACTTTTCAACTTGACTCGTATAGAAGGTAAGATTTTCCAGAAAGATACTGGAAGCGTGAGAGACAGGAGCCGTGTGTCTATTTGGTGTCTCAAGGTGAGTACTTGGCTTTTAAGCCTCTTCTATGAAACACTGCCAACATTCTGTCTGCAGGAGCCACTTGCGCTTGGAGTTGTCATCAGTCACCTGTAGACTTTCTAAGTGCCTATCTTCCTTTCGCTGACAGGAAAGAAAAATTCAATTCTTCTGCAAAAGTTCCAGAAGGATCTGAACACTGGAGTTTTCAACAATCAGGAGAACGAGATCCTGAAGCAGATTGTGAAACACGACAGGGAGATGGTGCAGGCCATCGGCCCCATCAGTTACCCTCAAATGACAGCCCTGAATTCCACGTCTTCAACTACCACCCCGACCTCTCGCGGGAGGACGCAATCTCCGCCGGTGTACACAGCCACCAGTCTGTCTCATGGCAACCTGCACTCCCCCAGCCCCAGCACACAGACCCCGCAGCCGTCGGCCATTCTCTCGCCCTGCTCCTACACCACTGCGGTCTGCAGCCCTCCCGTTCAGAGCCCGCTAGCGACTCGAACTTTCCACTACGCCTCCCCCACTGCTTCCCAGCTGTCACTCACTCAGCAGCAGGCACAGCAGCCACCGCAGACCAAGCAGCAGCCCCAGGCTCCACAGACACCCAGCAGCTCCGCACCGAAAAACGAAGTGCACAAGAGCACGCAGGCGCTTCACAACACCAGCCTGACCCGAGAAGTCAGGCCCCTCTCGGCCTCGCAGCCCTCGCTGCCCCATGAGGTTTCCACCCTGATTTCCAGACCGCATCCCACTGTGGGCGAGTCCCTGGCGTGCATTCCTCCACCCGTGACCACGGTGCACGGCTCGGGCCTGCAGGCAGGGATCAGGGGCACCGTCCCCCAGCGGGTCACCCTGTTCCGACAGATGTCATCAGGAGCCATCCCCCCCAGCCGAGGAGTCCCACCGGCACCCCCTCCACCAGCAGCGGCTCATCAGAGGGAGTCTTCCTCAGTCTTACATACAGACCCAGAGACAGAAAAGCCACGATTTGCTTCAAATTTATGATCCCTGCTGATTGTCAAAGCAGAAAGAAATACTCTAATAAACTGAGAATATTCTCAGACCTTATTTTATTCTATCTCCTGATAGATCCCTATAGCCTACTATGAAGAGATATTTTAGACAGCTCTGGCCTCCATGCAAAATGTAAAATATATACATATATATATATATATACACATATGCTATTAAATCTATATCTAAAAATCTCAAGAAAAGTTCAAAAGACTTGTTTAGCATTCAGTGTTTTATGTCTTCCTTTCTTTAAATCATTAAAGGATTTAAAATGTTGTTGTAAGATTATTTATTTTTAACCTCCTTTTACTTAATTCCTTTGATATATGTATTTCTCTATTTTATGAAGAGTTCTTGGATTCAATGGAAGCAAAACTCTGATTTTAAAAAGGCAACTCAAGTGAGCTACTAAACAGCACCAATCAAAACTTTTCTCATTAGCAGTGTCTCTGCATCTAAATTGTTAATCATTAGTTACGGAGGATTAAATAGCAAGTCCCATTTTCTAGATCTAAATTGTATTTTGGTGCTTTGAATTTTGAATTAGGTTAAAGAACACACCATATGCTTGGCCATGGTAGGAGACTAGCATTGACGCTGTTATGACTGTCTCTAACCACAAACATGTCCATCGACCTTTCAGAAAGCTGAGGGGGTATTTCTCTTCATGTGTTATCGGACTTTTACCAAGACTCAATCAATGTTAGTTGTAAATAACTTTTTCAACCCAAACAAAGATGGCTGTTCTGTGCTGTGTGAAGGTAAAAGTCATCGTTTAAGAATTTAGTTTTATTGCTTCACTTCAAAACTTAGAGTTTTAAATTTTACAAAACTTAATTGTGACAGTTATTCAACTGTAATGCAATGGCTTGAAACCTACAATATTATTTTAACCTGCAATGTTTTATGCAAAATTGTATGCTCGATTCTACAAATTGCTTGTATTACACCAAAAATCATTACTTTTCTTCCTTCTTGCCATAATCAAGCATCCGAAAATAGTCCCTGCATGCTTTTTGGAAAAAAAAGAAAATAGGTTCAAAGCAGTCATTGTAGGGAAAGGCTTACAGTATTTCTCATTTCTAGAAAAGTATAACCATTCATTAATTGCCTATCTTAAAATTCCTATAAGGCTGACTTGGATCTCTGACTTAAGTATAGAAGTGAGGTTTTCACTTTCATTTAATGTTATTATTATTATTATCATCATCATTTAAATAATGATTTGTAAACCACGGCTTGATTTGGAGTTGCCAGTGTGTTCTATGTCTTCACTGTAATTGGCAGTTTACTGCAGTGTTAATTTAAAAAAAATAAATACACTATAGCATCGTATCTGTTTGGGAACACACACTTTGCTCTTTGTGTATTGTAACTAAATGGTTAGTAAATCTGAAGACATGTGGTGACTAACATAGCCCTTAGATGGGAGGTTTGTTATTTTAAATGTGCTGAAAAAAGTACAGATATGGTGACAGCAAGCAGGGGTCAAACTGAATGTCTGTGAGCATCGTTTTTCTTGTTTGTCTGTTTCCTTGACTCTTTTCGTGATCTGTGAACATCTGCTTCTTCTCAAAGAAGTCCCTTAGAAAGCATTTGTGCCTAACACATCCCACGAATGTGGTGATGACTGGAACACAATTGGAAGATTCCTAATAACTGACTTCTGTAAATAACCCCAGTTAAGAGAATGACCTAAAGTGGAAGTCTTCCGTATCTCTGACAGTGGCGATACATTTAAGAAGAACTTAAATATTACACATTAAATGGGGCAGGGCCTCCAGATAGACTTGAGGACAGGAAACAAAAACAAAAGCAAAAACTCTAAAATGGATCCACGCTGCCTGTTATGCCTTTTATGGATATAATACTTATAATATCAAAATGAGTTGTTATGTTTAATTTCTAACAGATCCCAGCTTGTGTGGAAGGAATCAACCATGCTAGTCAGTGTGATGTTATCATGAATGTGCTGGTGACTTCTGATGGCACATCAGGGACGGTGTGAAAAAGGGATTGTTCAGTCTACCTAGAAGCTATGTGGAAGCTGCAAGACCATTTATATATCAGTACAAAACTCTTTTATTTTATTAAACTATTGAGAATTAACTTTGATTTATTAAGATCATGTATTGGTCCTTTAAATTATTAAAGGTTTACATTTGATAGGACTAATGGGTTTGTTAGTGAAATATTTTTATATATATAAATTTTTTTTTTATTTTGAGCACTATTGGGAAACATAAGCAAAATTGAATTGCATGGTCTTTCAGTGCAACCATAAAATTTTTATTCACTTTGTAATAGAATGGACAAAAGAAACCCTAAGGTTTATATGTCAAACTAATAAAGTGGTACAGGGTAAATTATATACATATATATGTATGAATATATATACTTAGGTAAAAAAAATTGACTCACATTCCTGTAACATGAAAGTCCATTGCTAGTTGAAAAGTGACCTCTTTTCTCTGTACATAGGTAAACCCATAAGTATGGAGTTTTAAACTGTACAGAAAGAAATGTATTATTGAAAAGATTGGCCTTTCTGCTGCTGGGAAAATAGTAAAATAGCTGATTCTTACAACAGCTGTATGATCAGGGACGAGTTAGAGAATTTCTTTTGTCTTTGCTCAAAGCCATACATATATAAAGATTATTAATAAATTCAACAGAAAATAAACTAAAATCATGAATATTTTATTTTATCAATATACTCTACTCAAACATTTTTTTTTTATTAAAGAGTACAGATTTGCCTCTGTCTTTCTATCTTTACATCATAAGATTTCCAAGAGGGCTTTTACTTGGTAATCATCATAAAATTAATTATAGGTATTCTCTAACTGTAGAAAGAAAAGAACTTAAATAGAACATGGATTTTCCAGCTATTCCTGTGTTTTTTACCACTTCTATAATGTACAAGTTGAGGGATATTTTTTTCAGTTCTTCACACTGTACTTCCTTAGCACGTAGTTGTTGTCCAATTTCAAAATACAGGCATTTCTGTGCTATTATTGGATATGGGGATGAGGAATAATTGCCCTATAGTTTACATATACAAACTTATTCTATGATAGCCTTCGGTCTTACAAAGGCTTCGGACGGTGACAGAACCTCCGTATACAAGTGGATTTTAAATCAAACCCAAAGCGTGAGATAGAGTATATTGCAGTGAGTGAAGGATTCTCAAAAACTCTAAGGAAAAATGGCAGGAGTGCAAATAGATTATAGTCATCAAATAAATAGCCTGTCTCCCGGTCTCTATCACCACTCCTTAAGTGAATAATTCCCAGATGGATGCTGCTCCACTTTCCAAAGATGGTTGTTTTTCCAGTTACAAACTTAAACGAGCATAACATCTGGAAGACACTATAAAATACACAGGCGAGTTACCAGAGTAATCCTAATGGACTTGGGTGATTTAAACAATATGATGAGTTTTGAATTTTAGGTGTATTATTTCAAATCCTGAATTATTTACACTTCAAAGTACAAGCGATCTCTACTGTCTTTCAGGCTTATTTTTAAAGACTCCATGCCTTTTTTTTTTCACTTAAGTGTTTATATTTGTTAATTTTACTATGCTACTTTGCTACTGTGGATCTCACTTCCATCATTTACAACAAAGTTTCTCTCCCTTCTACCTCTATCCTTCTAGAATATGTGCCATAAAACCCACATGTGATTATTTTGTTCCTATGCACTACACCTAGCAAAGTTTTGTTACATGCTCTATTGAAAAATTGCTTATACTGTACAATATGAAAGAAATGAAGTCCTTATAGCATACTTGGAGGCTGAGCATCAATAGCTGAAAGGAATGGTCAAAATTTTTAAAAGTGTGAGTGGTTGCATACACTGAATTGTTAGTTTTTTTTTTTTTTTTTGAGCATCATGTGCTTCTAACTCAGATCTTTTCTTTTTTTTAATTAATTAATTTATTTTTGGCTGCGTTGTGTCTTCGCTGCTGTGTACGGGCTTTCTCTAGTTGCACCGAGTGAGGGCGGGCTACATTTTGTTGCAGTTTGCAGGCTTATTGCGGTGGCTTCTCTGGTTGCAGAGCATGGACTCTAGAGCACAGGCTCAGTAGTTGTGGCTCACAGGCTCTAGAACGCAGGCTCAGTAGTTGTGGTGCACGGGCTTAGTTGCTCCACGGCATGTGGAATCTTCCCGGACCAGGGCTCAAACCCATGTCCCCTGCATCACAGGCGGATTCCTAACCACTGCACCACCAGAGAAGTCCCTGAATTGTTAGCTCTATAACTTTATTCACTCTGTCCTTTTTCCAAGAAAATAAGATGGAAGAAAGAAGATTTGCTGTTGTATTCAGGGTTAAGTATACCTGCTACTGGCACTCAAAAGCAGTGACTTTCTTAAGTAATTTTGATCCTTTTTAAAAAATAGGATCTATATTTTATAAACTGGCCAACACTGAAGTCAATCATGAGGAAAATCTCCGCTTTTAAAAGAGAACAAAGAAAGTAGAAAGTACCTTGCCTAAATTCATCAAGGATTTATAATAGAAGCAAACTGGCCATATTCCTCCTCCTCCCATTTTGGAGTTTTTCACCAGAGGCCACATTCTTTCCTTCTCTGAGAGCAATTGACATTTCCATTAATATTTGTCATTTTGTTCTTCATCATTTCCTTCATAGCTTCAGGGTGTGAAAGCATGAACTTCTCTATACAGGAAAAATTTTATGATATATTCACAAATCTGCCACCAGAGAAAGATAATTTTATTATAACTGTTTAGAAGAAAATATTAGTGATTTTGTAATACTTGATTGCTTTTCAGTTTTGATAACCCTCAATTGTATTGAAAAGGTGCAGTTTAGTGTTGTTCAAAGTATGATATTCTGATATCTAACATAATGAAGTATTTCATTTGACAAATATTAAATAGTATTTAATGGATAAAAAACTTGCATACACTATATAGCATATAATCTCCATATAACTCCATGCTAAAAATCAAAAATAGATATTAACAATATTGGCTTATTAACAAGCATATGGAAAGATTCAAGTAATTGTCCTCTTCACAGTAATTACCTTAAAATGCTAAACATATATCCCAAAGTCAGTAGCATGAGTCAAAATATATTTGACCACCCAATTCAGAACATCTAAGGACCAGTAGCTAGTTGTTATGAATATCCTCAACTGTGGTTTGTCTCTATTTGGTAACAGTAAATTCCATTTTGGGAGTCAGCCAAAACTCATTTGAAGTCCAATTTTCTTCATACAGTCAATGATCTAGCTTGGCATCACTATTTGTGATCAAAAACAATTATGATTATTTTTATGTGTGGCTCATAAATTGTCTCTGAAGGCCTTTTAGACATGTTCCAAGACCCTTTAGATATGTATAGCTTCCCAAATTCAAACTCTCAAGATTCTAATTATCTGTAATATTTATCTGTAAAAGTCTAGTAACTATAGCTTTATATACAACCTAAGGTTTTTTTGGGTTTTTTTTACTCTAATAGAAGAACAATTATCAAATCTATTGATTTGAGCTTGTTTTGCAGTTATTTTTGAAGGGATGATTATTTACCTTACATATGACATCCTATATTTCTGTGAATAAACAGTATTAAATTTTAATTTCTCCATATTTGAAACTCTAAGATAATAGCTCCTTAAGTTGGTACCTGTAATGAAAGCTTAGTCTTTCCCAAGCTAGTTCATTATTAGCCTTTACATGAACCACATAATCAGAATTCTACTACATGATTTTGCTAGTTACTCCAAGATATGAATGTTGGCAAGCTTTGAGACTTTATCTTTTTATTAAAACAATTTGTCATATAAATTGATTACAAACATATGTCAAAATTTTAGTTCAGACTTGACAAGAGAGTTCTGAGTAAGCCAATCCAAACATTCCATCTAGGTTGAACTATTTTGTAAGAAAAAAAAAGATCAGTTTAACAATCACTTTTTAGAAAATTATCTGGTTAAAGATTATCAACCTCTTTATAAATTTGGGTATTAGTAGAGTGAGGAAATATTCCCAGTAAAGATCTTAACTTCTTGAAATTCTGTCAGAAAATTGTTCAAGCATTTTAACATGAATGGTAACTGCTTTCCAAAAGGAGAGTAAAATATGCCCCAGAAAAAGTTCTGGCCCTAAGTAGGTCTAAGATATACCTTTTTCCTTTAAGTTGTAAAATATATTGTATGACAGTAAAAGGTAAACTTTTCTGCACACTTTTCAAGTGACTTCAATAACTATATCTACCTAAAGAATTAGTTTATAGCTGCAAAATATTGTGTCTGTGATAGCCCATCAAAAGTAATTCCTGCCTATTTTCTCAGCATAATCTCAAAGCACATGTTTTTTTCATGGCAAAAATAGCATAGTTTCTTGCAAAAACAAGTTGTGACACTTCTAAAGATGCTGCATCTCTCCAGATTATGAAGTATTTGACAGAAAGGCTTATGTTATATAAGGAGATCATGACTTTGAAAATTTTGAAAACTGACTTTTTTCATTTATTTTAGATCTGAGAGCAAGAAAAATTAGGGGAATTGACCACCAGCCTAAAACTGACACTTCACATCTCCGTTCTTAAGCTATCCTGATCTAATCTTCTATACATCAACGCAAATCAAGACTTTTACCTCCCCACCTTACCAGGAATTGTTTTAGGATCCAAAGGGGCTACAGGCCCTTGTATTCACAAAGAAACAAACTTTGCCAACAATATACATTGGAGGAGCAATTCAAGTACAGTGCATGAAAAGAGGAAAAGTGACACTGAAGGAGATCAAATATATACATTAAAAGAGCTTTAAATATTCATTTTGATAGTGAAGAGTGTCACCTTATTAATTCTAAAGAACAAAAAGGAATATGACATAGAAGAGAATATGAAGATCTGCTTTAGAATATGTAGCATAGAATTTGGTTCATTATGGAGGGGCTGATTGTTGTCTTCACTTATTACCACATTCTCTCTTCCTACTTCCTTTCTGGTATATTTTCATAGATTCTTCAATCTCTTTAAAGATATTTTCTATGAATCTTTGTAACAATGTATCTAATAATCTCCTTATTTGTTATGACAAGTCTTCTCAAATAATCACATACCCTTTTTTATAATGTAGCTAAAAATGTATTCCTTAAGCAAAGATATGCATTTCAAAGGAAATCACAAAGTTTTATAAGTAACAAATAAAATAATGAGGCAGAACTAGTTAGCTTATAATGGTGAAAGTGAAGGGAGAAGCCATAGGTTATAGGAACTCAGTTTCAACATATTAGAAATATAAGATACATTAGGAAGGAGGAAATTTCCAGAAAACATTGAGATATTTTTATGCCTATATTTCAGAACTAATCTTACATCTTATCCATGAGATATTAACCATAGCATCCTTATAAATCCTGGGTACTTCCCTTAAAAAAAAGTCACTTTTGGAGAGGGGAGGGTATAGATTGAACTAAGACTGTGAAAAGCCCTGAAAATGTGGCCTATTCAGAAGTAAGAAAGAACTAAAATTCAGCTTTTCAACTGAAAAGAAGCAAACCCATTGGTGGACAAAGAATGGCTCAGCAGGAGGGGATATCGCTAGGTGATTAGGGCAGGACACAAAGAGGGTTTCTGCTACTACTAGAGCATACTCAAGACTGGAAGGTTGTCAAAGTATTACAGAACTTAAACACAAGAAATCCACTAACACTATATACACTGACACAAAACTGCATACTATCAAAGATACATATTGTCTCCTGTACTTACAACAGCAGAATTCTTTTTTGTAAAGAGCTCCAATCTAATGGGTACCAATCCCTAGAGTGTGTGGGTTTGTATAGGCAAAATAGAAAAAAAAAAATTCTGATCCAACTATGTACTAGTATTTTTACATTAATTTTTAAATTATTTTACCACAAATACCTTTTTATAAGGTCTGATTCACATTACACATAAGAAACAACATGTATTCATTAAAAATTTGTTTTATTCCATCAATGACACTCATTTCAGAAGAGTAATGGGATTATTACAAAATATTAGTTATAAAAAAGGGGTACAGATAGGGTTAAAAATCATTGTCCTAAATACTGATATGTATAGGGATTTGTACTTCATTCTCTGTATTACTGCTAAACAGATTTCTAATTTTTATATAACAGTACATTTTATAATAGAAAGTAAATATTTGTAGTTGGGAAGAATAAACGTGAGTAAGAACAGGCAGTAGCAAGGGAAAAGTTGTCAAATTAATTTGAAAATGAGAATTGGACTATATTTCCTACAGGTTTCCTATATCAGATTTATAAAATTTAAAATGCAGGATATAATTATTAAAAATAACCTAAAAATAGAAGGATCATGGGCCTTATTTTGCAATAATTAATTAATTAATCAACCACTCAATCTTGCAGACTGCCCAGCAGTAGCTGATTCTTTGAACAGCCAGAGGACTCACCAGGATGGTAACATCTAAAGAAGGTCTTTTAGTCCTTTTATCCATAATATTGCCCTTGTGTTGCTTAGAATTCTGCTATTTAATCACTCCATTTGGTTTCATTTGTGTACATTTCTTGTATACATGTCACCTTTGTGGTTCAATCACACTAAGCCATTAGTTCTACCTATAATTTAGAACTATATAATTTAGAATGGTCTATTAATTCATCAAAATCATCCCTTAAGCACATACGGTATGGCAAGAAGTATTCTGGATGATGTGGATATGGCTGTGGGCAAGAAAGACATAAATGTGTTCCTTCATGATGCATATATCCTTCTGGGAAGGAATACATCATAAGTAAAAAAGAAGATATATAATAATTCAGATAGTGAAAAGAGCTTTGGAGAAAAACAATGCAGGAAAGAGAAAAGGCAGAGACAAGAATAGGGATTGAGGAGGATTTGCTATTTTTTTTTTTTTTTTTTTTAGACATGGCAAAAGAAACCCTTGATTGGTCCCAGTTTTCCCCTCTCAGATATGCGTCATGGGGACACTGATGGAAATCAGAGGTGTCAGACCAAGGAGAGGAACATGGCACTGGGGACAATTTTTGGCCTTAAGCAGGTGGCAAACCTTGTCACTCGCATTTTTTTTTAACATCTTTATTGGAGTGTAATTGCTTTACAATGGTGTGTTAGTTTCTGCTTCATAACAAAGTGAATCAGTTATACATATACATACATTCCCATATCTCTTCCCTCTTGCGTCTCCCTCCCTCCCACCCTCCCTATCCCACCCCTCTAGGTGGTCACAAAGCACCAAGCAGATCTCCCTGTGCCATGCGGCTGCTTCCCACTAGTTATCTATTTTACGTTTGGTAGTGTATACATGTCCATGCCACTCTCTCACTTTGTCACAGCTTACCCTTCCCCCTCCCCATATCCTCAAGTCTAGTAGGTCTGTGTCTTTATTCCCGTCTTACCCCTAGGTTCTTCATGACCCTTTTTTTTTTTTTTTTTTTTTTTTTTAGATTTCATATATATGTGTTACCATACGGTATTTGTTTTTCTTTTTCTGACTTACTTCCCTCTGTATGACAGACTCTAGGTACATCCACCTCACTACAAATAACTCCATTTCGTTTCTTTTTATGGCTGAGTAATATTCCATTGTATGTATTGCCACATCTTCTTTATCCATAAATCTGTTGATGGACACTTAGGTTGCTTCCATCTCCTGGCTATTGTAAATAGAGCTTCAATGAATATTTTGGTACATGACTCTTTTTTAATTATGGTTTTCTCAGGGTATATGCCCAGCAGTGGGATTGCTGGGTCGTATGGTAGTTCTATTTGTAGTTTTCTAAGGAACTTCCATACGTTCTCCATAGTGGGTGTATCAATTTACATTCCCACCAACAGTGCAAGAGGGTTCCCTTTTCTCCGCACCCTCTCCAACATTTATTTTTTCTAGATTTTTTGATGATGGCCATTCTGACTGGTGTGAGATGATACCTCATTGTAGTTTTGATTTGCATTTCTCTAATGATTAAGGATGTTGAGCATTCTTTCATGTGTTTGCTGGCAATCAGTATATCTTCTTTGGAGAAATGTTTATTTCGGTCTTCTGCCCATTTTTGGATTGGGTTGTTTGTTTTTTTGATATTGAGCTGCATGAGCTGCTTGTAAATTTTGAAGATTAATCCTTTGTCAGTTGTTTCATTTGTAAATATTTTCTCCCATTCTGAGGGTTGTCTTTTGGTCTTGATTATGTTTTCCTTTGCTGTGCAAAAGCTTTGAAGTTTCATTAGGTCCATTTGTTTAGTTTTGTTTTTATTTCTATTTCTCTAGGAGGGGGGTCCAAAAGGATCTTGCTGTGATTTATGTCATAGAGTGTTCTCCCTATGTTTTCCTCTAAGAGTTTTATAGTGTCTGGCCTTACATTTAGATCTTTAATCCATTTTGAGTTTATTTTTGTGTATGGTGTTAGGGAGTGTTCTAATTTCATACTTTTACATGTACCTGTCCAGTTTTCCCAGCACCACTTATTGAAGAGGCTGTCTTTTCTCCACTGTATATCCTTGCCTCCTTTATCAAAGATAAAGTAACCATGTGTGGGTGGGTTTACCTCTGGGCTTTCTATCCTGTTCCATTGATCTATATTTCTGTTTTTGTGCCAGTACCATACTGTCTTGATTACTGTAGCTTTGTAATATATTCTGAAGTCAGGGAGCCTGATTCCTACAGCTCTGTTTTTCGTTCTCAAGATTGCTTTGGCTATTCAAGGTCTTTTGTGTTTCCATACAAATTGTGAAATTTTTGTTCTAGTTCTGTGAAAAATGCCAGTGGTAGTTTGATAGGGATTACATTGAATCTGTAGATTGCTTTGGATAGTAGAGTCATTTTCACAATGTCATTCTTTCAGTCCAAGAACATGGTATATCTCTCCATCTATTTGTATCATCTTTAATTTCTTTCATCAGTGTCTTACAATTTTCTGCATATAGGTCTTTTGTCTCCTAGGTAGGTTTATTCCTAGATATTTAATTCTTTTTGCTGCAATGGTAAATGGGAGTGTTTTCTTAATTTCACTTTCAGATTTTTCATCACTAGTGTGTAAGAATGCCAGAGATTTCTGTGCATTAATTTTGTAACCTGCTGCTTTACCAAATTCATTGATTACCTCTAGTAGTTTTCTGGTAGTATCTTTAGGATTCTCTATGTATAGTATCATGTCATCTGCAAACAGTGACACCTTTACTTCTTCTTTTCTGATTTGGATTCCTTTTATTTCTTTTTCTTCTCTGATTGCTGTGGCTAAAACTTCCAAAACTATGTTGAATAAGAGTGGTGAGAGTGGGCAATCTTGTCTTTTCCTGATCTTAGTGGAAAAGTTCTCAGTTTTTCACCATTGAAGATGATGTTGGCTGTGGGGTTGTCATATATGGCCTTTATTATGCCTACATTCTGCAGGGTATTTATCATAAATGGGTGTTGTTCCCGGGGTTCAGCTTTGGATATGGCCCCACCTCTGCGTGTCGGTCGCCGGAGGGCGTCTGTTCTTTGCTCAGACAGGACAGGGTTAAAGGAGCCGCTGATTCGGGGGCTCCAGCTCACTCAGGCCGGGGGGAGGGAGGGGTACAGTGTGCGGGGCGATCCTGCGGTGGCAGAGGCTGCGTGACGTTGCACCAGCCTGAGGTGCACCAGTGCATTCTCCCAGGGAAGTTGTCCCTGGTTCCCGGGACCCTGGCAGTGGCAGGCTGCACAGGCTCCCGGGAGGTGAGGTGTGGAGAGTGACCTGCGCTCGCAACCAGGCCTCTTGGCGGCAGCAGCAGCAGCCCCAGCATCCCACGCCTGTCTCTCATGTGCGCACTGTTAGCCGCGGCTCACGCCCGTCTGTGGAGCTCCTTTAAGCGGCGCTCTGAATCCCCTCTCCTTGCGCACCAGGAAACAAAGAGGGAAGAAAAATTCTCTTGTCTTTTCGGCAGGTCCAGACTGTTTCCCGGACTCCCTCGCGGCCAGCCGTGGTGCACTAACCCCTTCAGGCTGTGTTCAGGCCGCCAACCCCAGTCCTCTCCCTGGGATCTGACCTCTGAAGCCCAAGCCTCAGCTCCCAGCTCCCGCCTGCCCCGGCAGGTGAGCAGACAAGCCTCTCGGGCTGGTGAGTGCCAGTCGGCACCAATCCTCTGTGCGGGAATCTCTCCGCTTTGCCCTCCGCACCCCTGTGACTGTGCTCTCCTCCGTGACTCTGAAGCTTCCCCCCTCCACCACCCGCAGGCTCCACCCGTGAAGGGCCTTCCTAGTGTGTGGAAACCTTTCCTCCTTCACAGCTCCCTCCCAGAGGTGCAGGTCCCGTCCCTATTCTTTTGTCTCTGTTTATTCTTTTTTCTTTTGCCCTACCCAGGTACGTGGGGAGTTTCTTGCCTTTTGGGAGGTCTGAGGTCTTCTGCCAGCGTCCAGTAGGTGTTCTGTAGGAGTTGTTCCACGTGTAGATGAATTTCTGATGTATCTGTGGGGAGGAAGGTGATCTCCGCGCCCTATTCTTCCACCATTTTCTCCTGTCCCCTCACTCGCATGTCAAGGATTTGCTATTTTAAGCAGCATGATCAAGGAGATCAGCACTGAATTGAACAGTAAACAATGGCCCAAGAGGTTATATCAATCAATATAACTAGGCCTCCTCTTGTGTCTTGCTACTTAAAGTAGGTTCATGCATCTGTATCATGTGGGACCTTGAAAGGCATGCAGAATCCTAAGCCTACCCTGTACCTTCTAGAAAGGGTCTGAATTTTAACAACATCCCTAGGTGACTCATAAGTGGATTAATATTTGAAAAGTACAGGGCTAGTAAAGTTTTAGGAGAGGTAAATACATTATAAGGGCATTTTAAGGAAATTCCAGGTGTAAGGACATTTCTGGAGATACCAAGTCAAATGTTGGATATCACTGCCAGGGATCTAGCCTAGACAGGAAGGGTGTCAAGACCTGACATAAGCATGAATGTCAAACAGAAACAAAGCTGAACACTTGTGAAAGCCAGTAAGTCAGATTTCATTCAGACAACTACAGTAGGGGAGAGAGACTCAGTGTAAACTGAGCTCACTCAACTCCACCAGAGGTTAAAAAAAAAAAATGTGGGAGGCTTTTTAAATCCTGAAGGGTGCTAAAGAAAAGTAGTAAGGGTGTTAAGAGGGGTGGAGGTGGTCGGTGTGGTTGGTTGATGGGTGCTTATCTGATAGAGAAACAACTTTTCATATCTTTAGGAGAGAAGCTAGTTTTGCAAATTGGAAAAGTGCCCACCATAGGTAAGGGCTTACCCTCCCACAGGAACCAGGAAGCAGGACAGCTATGTCTCTAGTTGTTTACATTTCAAAGAGATGACTCTTAGGTCCTTGAGGAGATATTTCTAGTGTGGTAGAGTATTAATATCTTAAAGGGGAGAGAAATGATTTATAACTGCAAGTTTTTTAAAAGTAGCTACTCTAAGGGAAGAGAGGGGGCCATAGTCATATTTTGGTTAGAACAAACAGTAAATTTCTTTGGCAATGGTGAATTTTCTCAGTCAAGTATTTTGAGGGTGGATGGGGTCACTTCTAGGGAGATGGACTTGGGCCAATAGAAGCCATGCTAGAGTTTGGTCGAATCTCATTGTGTGAAGGGTTATGGGGTTGTTGGACAGAGTCATTCATGCCAAGAATTTTGAAGTTTTTATGAAGATACTGCAACTGATGACAAACTACCTATTTGATAATTTTACCTATGACCATCCATGGACTTACCCTTGGTCACACTGCTTTTCCAGGCCTGCCTCCTGGCATTCTTAATTAGAAATAAATAGGAAGAAATGGTGTTATTTCCCTATTTGGGATAAATTTGGTGCCATAAGCAGCCATATTTCTCTTTTTTTTTTTTTTTTTTTTTGCGGTATGCGGGCCTCTCACTGTTGTGGCCTCTCCCGGTGCAGAGCACAGGCTCCGGACACGCAGGCCCAGCGGCCATGGCTCACAGGCCCAGCCGCTCCACGGCATGTGGGATCTTCTGGACCAGGGCATGAACCCGTGTCCTCTGCATCGGCAGGCAGACTCTCAACCACTGCGCCACCAGGGAAGCCCTCAGCCAGCCATATTTCTTAATCGCACATCAATCCAACATGTTTATTGCTTTTTGTAATATTTTTAATGCTAACAATAATACACTGATGCTATAAAAATATATAAATTTGGTCAATGTTTTGTAAATGACCTTCTATTCATCTGCCATATCCATATATCTGCAGTGCTTCAAAAACCCAGCTACAAAAACTGGCTTTCCTACTCACTATGTACCCATGGTAGAGTTATATAATCTTGTTATATTTCAGTTTCCATAATTAGAAAATGAAGAATTGAAATAGTTTCTGCTTCCTAGGGTGATTAGGAGTATTAACTGAGATAAACTTTGCAAAAAAAGTTTATCTCAACTCTTGACTCACATCAAACATTCTAGTTGCAATGAGCAGAATTTTCTAAGTCATACAGGGCTACCGGGAATATGAGCTAGATGAGGCCGACATCTCAAACCCAGCTTTCCTAGAGGAAGGATCTATGCATGCAGTCTTGATTTTCCAGGGGAATTCAGGCTTCTAATCACTACAACATTTCTCAGGACCCAATACCTCCAGGCATTAGGCAGCTGATATTTTCAGATGCCTTCTGTAAATAGCTGACAACCACATATCCAGTCTTGATGTCAATCAGTCCTACTACTGATAAGGCAATGTCCCTCCACTAACACATTGGTCCCAGCAAGAGTCTCCATGAGATATGAGACAGAAATGGGAGCATAAGCCTGCTCTTAACATAAACTTTGTGACAGTAGAATTCATCCTACTGCCAGGTAGGCATGGTGCATGAGAGGAGAAGCTCCAAATGGGACAGCATGTGTGACACATGGGATGATAAACATTATTATAATCTTGCCTCTTTAAAGTAAGGATCTGTAATACAATGCAGTAGTCACCATGTTGTTGGTAATGTTGATGATGATTAAAATGTGTGAGTACACACACACACACACACACACACACACACACACACAGGACTTTGGTTCCACATATAAAGCCTTGTCTTTTATGACTTATTTAGGAAGAGGAAGGTTTCTGAAAGACATCACACTCCAAGTACTCTCCTCTTTGAAGTACAGATCCAATTAAAGTGTCTAGTGCCTATTTCTATTTGATGTTCTGAGAGAGATGACAACTGTGCAACTGAAGCTCTATAGCTGTCTAAGTGTAGTCCAACTCCTCTGGCATGAAGCAAGCATCCTGCCCCTAAGAACTTGACCTTCTGTCCTGACCTTCCCTTTAAATTCAGGCTCTTGGCTGGGCAGCAAGATCTCAGGGAGGAGATATAAGACCATTTTTTAGAACTGATACTTTAAAATCTCCTACTGCAATTGCAAAACCATAACATGTTTTGGTGGGTAAACTCTGCAGGAAATCATCTGAACTTAGTTCTTAAAGCTTTGTTCCCAGCAGGAGCTGAGCTCTAAACTTCTCACTATTATTTTGTGAGATACATATATATATATATATATATATACACCCATCTCATTTCAGAGTGTTTTAGTGTTACTGTGGTGAGCATTGTTGTTAGAGATCTCTAGATAGGTGATAGAAGTATAGAACTAAAATAATCAAAGAGTTATGAAGTCTGAAAATTGAAGCTTCCAGGAATTTCAAATCAGCTGCATCTATTGAATCAAATACTTGACCCATCAGTAGAAGGCCAGAGCTGTTCACTTCATGCACTGTTTATTGCTAAAATAGATATTAAGATTTAATAGATTAGGGTGGAGGGAATGAATCCCTGTTAGGACAGAAAGAGAAATTTACTTTTAAATTTACCTTTATTTTTAAAGATTAAATTTAGTTACTTCATTTTACTGGTGATATAACTAGGAAAGAGACATACTATTTTTAGGGAGATAATTTACTACACATATTAGTTGTCGTATTTTGTGACCCTTTTTTTGGGCCTCTTTTTGTCTTAAAACAAGGTGCTTTTACAGGCTAGCAGTTTAGCTTAACCTAAAATTTATAGACGTGAATTTTTTACATTGGGCATGACATGAAAAGCTTAAATGTTTCCCATGCTCTTAACATACCTGATTCTCCTACACACAGGCCAATTATTAACACTTGAGTCATTTTTTTTTAGCACACTTCTTACTTCAGTGACAAGTTCCTTTTTGTCATGCATAAACA
This sequence comes from Mesoplodon densirostris, assembly GCF_025265405.1. Lineage (NCBI taxonomy): Eukaryota > Metazoa > Chordata > Mammalia > Artiodactyla > Ziphiidae > Mesoplodon > Mesoplodon densirostris. The sequence goes on along the minus strand of NC_082663.1, from coordinate 38,524,704 downwards.
AAACCTACAATTTATATTTTAGTGTAGATATGATAAAAGTGAATTCATCTTTGAATCATCTAACTGCCCTGTTCTCTATTATTCCATCCTTTTGCAATCTTTCAGTACTTTTTAAAAAAAAAAAAAATATATATATATATATATATATATTTTAATTAATTAATTTATTTATTTATTTTGGGCTGTGTTGGGTCTTGGTTTCTGTGCGAGAGCTTTATCCAGTTGCGGCGAGCGGGGGCCACTCTTCATCGCGGTGCTCGGGCTTCTCACTATCGCGGCCTCTCATTGCGGAGCACAGGCTCCAGACGCGCATGCTCAGTAGTTGTGGCTCACGGGCCTAGTTGCTCCACGGCATGTGGGATTCTCCCAGACCAGGGCTCGAATCCGTGTCCCCTGCATCGGCAGGAAGACTCTCAACCACTGTGCCACCAGGGAAGCCCCTCTTTCAGTACTTTTACCAGGAATAAAACAGATCTGATATCGCTAAAAACTTAGTGAGTTAATTAGCTCTTAATTCTTCCAGGTGTATTTGACTGGAGGGAAGTAATTTTATAGAGAGGAAGGTATTAGACTAAGGAAAGCCTTCATTGTAACCCTAAAAACTTTCAACTTAATAGATAGGCAAACGCCATTGATGGCATTTGAGTAGAAAACCAAAACCTTTTAGAAAGAATATCATTCTACAGTTGACCCTCTGTATCCATGGTTTCCACATCTGTGGATTCAACTAACTTTGGATTGAAATATTTTTAAAAATCCAGAAAGTTCCAAAAGCAAAACTTAAATTTGCTGCTTGCTGGCAACTATTTACATAGTGTTTACATTGTATTAGGTATTTAATATAAGTAATCTAGAAATGATTTAAAGTATACAAAGGAGCTGTATAGGTTATATGCAAATACTACACCCTTTTATATAACAGACTTGAGCATCTTCAGATTTTGGTTTCTGCTGGGGGTCCTGGAATGAATCTCCCACAGATACCAAGGGATAACTGTAAAGGATGAGTTAGGTGGCAGAGGCCTGAATCTTACAGAAAAGTTAACAGATTTGTGAAGAGTTCCAGTTCAACTTTTGGTTTGAACTTCAGTGAGGTTGGTGATTTATACAAATGATCTCCTGATTTGTACAAATCACAAATTTTAAAAACTGAAGCATAGTGTCAACTACATAGTAGACACTCAATAAATAATGATTGATTGAATAAATGAATGAAGTATAACCATTCTAAATATCCTATTAGAAGAAATTAAAAAAACATATTTGGTGTCTGTATTAGGAGTTGTTGCTTCTTTCTCTTAAAGAATAACTGGAGGAATATAGCCATTTAAGATATTATCTATAAAACAAAAATTCTTTGAGTTAGTGCATCATCCTTTATTGTTCAGTATTTTTGGCAACACAAGTTAGCTTCCAGAAATTGTGTCTTGAGTCTGAAATAACTGATAAATCTGAAGTTAAGGGTTTCAAAAACAGCTATGTATTGAAATAAAATTGTAGCTTTTTGTGACCTGATAATCATTTCACAGGAGAAGTAAAGCTTCTATCTTTTGTACCGAAGAAGACAATCATTGGTCAGACATCATCAGGCAAAGTTGACCATAGAGTCATGTTTTTCATCTTAAATAAGGTAAACCTACCTGTGGCTCCCATTTGACCAAGATAGTCTCAGTGTTCTTCTAAGCTTAACTAAACTTTAATTAGCCTTCTTCCTAACTGTAGGCCCCTGACTTCCTTTTCTAAGAGCATTTGCTTTATTTTAGAAAACTTGCTCTGTAAATTCTTTGTCTCCCTTTTTGAGATGTAAATCTCCTGCAAACCTGTAATGTCTTTCTCAAGGAACTAGAGGTCATCTCATTTGAAATGTAGTTATCGAGAAAATTAGAGCTCCTGCCTCCCAGTCTCTAAGGGAGGGTAGGAAACTAATTTCAGTAAGTGCCAGTTAACAAACACATGGATGGCCTAATCACATTGACTAATCTTTCTGCAATGTCCTCTAGTACTTTTCCATTAGTTCACCCTAACATTTAAAAATCCTCCTACCTTTTCATTCAGCATAGTTGAGCTCAATCTCTCCCCTACTGCAATAGTCTCAAATAAAGCCTTCCTTGCTCAGTTCACTGGTCAGCTGAAATTTTTCTTTTACACATTATAGTTGCAATCCAATCCTGCTTCTTTCTCAGTTCACTTCAGACTTGTTTTCTTTGCACTCTCAAGTCTTTCTTGCCTCATTTTCTAAAATTCTGCTTCTGCCACCATTTTATAAAAGTTTCCTTATTACCTCATTCAATTTATTCACAGTTCTCATTTTCATAAATCTCTCTTTTCTTTTGAAGTAATCTTCTGTTCTACCCTTAAACCCAATACAATTATTTCTTGAGATTTCTCCCTTGACTTCCATGATTCAATTTTCCAATGCATTAGTTATAGCGCACCGTTTGTTGTTGTCTTTTATCCCCTTCAGTTTTAAAGTGTTCAAGTTTGAATTATTTTATTCTCCTGAACCACAAGAGTCCCCTGTTCAATGTTCCTACATTTTTTAGTGGTACCAGATTTTTACCAACACTCAAACTAGAAACTATGGTTTACAATTAGACTTTTTCCTCTTCCTGTTTTTATGCCTCAATACAGTTTGTCACATTTCCATTTTCATTTTTTTCCTCCAAATTGTCTTATATTCAATCAACCAACTCTATTTTCACTATTGTTATCCCAATCAAAGCCCTTGTCCCTAACTTTGTTTTTCCCAATTTTGGCTTCTGCAAAACTTTTCCTCCACCTACACTCTCCTACCTCTTTACGTTCCACATAATCTTCCTAACATACCACTTATTTCACTTTGCTACCCAGGTTTGAGGGGATTTCCAAAGTAATCAAGTTAATGTCTTTAAGTTATTCTGCATAGACATACTCAAGTCTTCCTTTTTACTAATTCTACCCACCAATTGCCATTCTCACTGTCACATCCTACCTGGATCATTTTTATCAAGTTATTCAACCTCTCTGAGCCTAAATTTCCTCATCTGTGAAATGGAGATGATGATAACAATGATGCACCTCCTTCACAAGTTTCCTGTATTGAATGACTAGACCTTTGGTGTGAATGCTCCTACAGTACCTAAAACACAGCATACACTACTCAAGTGTTAGTTGTTATGATACTGAAGACTGCCAAGTCTCCAGCTCCAATTAATTCTCTCTTCTGAACTTCAGACCCATCCATCCAACTGCTTTCTCCATATGTGTATTCCACAATTACCCAAAGATGTCCAAAACTAAACTCTATATTTTTATGCTCAAACCTACTGTTCTTCCTATGTTTTATATTTTAATACCACTATACCATAGGTGCCCAAACCATGAATCTGAAAATCATACCCACACTTTCTCTCCTTTGGCCTAATGCAGTCAGCAATTCCATTAGTATTAACAGTTCTACTCTATTACTGTTTTTTTGATACTTTTTCTTTACTTCAAGACTACCTCTCTGAGCAAAAGCTCTTTCCAAAGTAAAACCAGCCAGTCTTTTGTTTCCTCCTCCATCACCCATTATCTTTATTATGTATAACAAAAACCTGGGTGACCAAGTGCTAGCAGAAACTCTCTTCTATGAGGGAGGAAGGGAGGTGATTGTAAAAACTCATAATTTTATATATTTCTTTTCTCCTGCTCACATAATAAAGAAAAACAGCATTGTTATTTTTTATAAAACACTTGATTTTCCTGATGTGGCTCCCCACTAGTCTTTCCTAGTCTACTCTTTTCATATAGATCACTAATTACTCCAAAATCATGGGAAAGTCAAAGGATATGGGGAAACAGCAGGTTAAATATTGATTATAAATATACTGTACCATTTTGCCCATCTCTTCCCAAATCTAGGTGAGTGAGTCTAGGTAGAAGATATTTTTCATTTCTCAGTTATGAAATCTGAAGGTCTTAAATCAAGTTTTGATATATATTAAAGCCACTTGTATTTCAAGGACTTTGTGAGTGAGGACGATTTTTTCTTTTCGAAAACATCGGTCCTTCTTTGCCTTTTGTTAGATATACCTAACCAGGTTTTTGTTGTTGTTGTTGTTTACTTTTTTACTTTGAGGGAAGTGGAAACAGTACAGTGTTTATTGAGTGATGAATTAATGTCTCCTTAAAGTGTAGGTCAAATAATTGTAAACATATACAGCACCTACAGACACTCCCACATAAAGAAATCTTATATTTGCCCTTCCTCTTTATTCTCTTAACCACCATTATCTTCTAGATGTAGAAGACTTGAATACTCAGTATAACAGGAGCAAGATCTCTTTTCTTCAGGCAAATATATTCCAAGAAAATAAAGAAAAATTTTCTTGTTCTAGTTCCTCTGCGGAAGTTCAGATTGTATATATGCATGTAAATTTACTTTGACTGTATTGTGATTTCTTTTTCTTCTGTGTATGTGGGAGGAATAGAAGAATATTCAGTGGGAAACATTTTGGAATATTTTACCCTGGTATCATTGTGTGAAATAACTTAGCAATTCAAGTCAATCATTTCTTCATCAACTGCTGCTGTTAAGGTACATTTGTATTTTAGAATTGATTTCCTGCTTAGCTGAATACTGTTTCTTAATGTCTGAAGGCAAGTGTACCACATTTTTTCTAAAAGCCACCCACACTGCCATTGCAACAATCAATTATTAATTCTATGGAAGTTTTACATATACAGTAATTATTTGTATTCTGGCCATTAAAAATGATTTTAAAAATATACCAAGAAATACATCAGTCACCTAACACCATGCTGGGCAAAGGAGGGGGATAGCTGCAAAAGAATGTAAAATAAAGACTTCCTGTAATGTAATAGCAGTTGGGAAGAAAATATCAAATACATCTATGTGGAAAAAAACATAGATTTGCAAATTAACATATTAAAAAATACACATCAGTTTCTTAATGTTAAAATTTTTGTTGACTTTACAAATATTTCTGAGAAATTAACTTACTGACTTTCTAAAATAAGAATATGTTATGACTTTTTAAAAAGATGTTTCATTTAAAATTTATATGGCCATTTTGAATTTCATTATAAAAATGGATCTTAGGGCTTCCCTGGTGGCGCAGTGGTTGAGAGTCCGCCTGCCAATGCAGGGGACACGGGTTTGTGCCCCAGTCCGGGAAGATCCCACATGCCGCGGAGCAGCTGGGCCCATGAGCCATGGCCGCTGAGCCTGCGCGTCTGGAGCCTGTGCTCCGCAACAGGAGAGGCCACAACAGTGAGAGGCCCGCGTACTGCAAAAAAAAAAAAAAAAAGAAAAAAGATCTTAATTCTAGCTCACTTTATCAGCAATCCCATACTGAGTGCCAGCTAGGTATGAAGCAACAAATAAGATTCCTGCCCTCAAAGATCTTACAGTATAAATGGAAATAAACCACTGTACCCCTACATTGGTAACTAACAAATGATTAAGTTTATCAGAAATTAATCTAGAAAAGTGGTTCTCAGTCTTAGCTGTGCATTATAATCACCAGGGGAGCTGATGCTAGGATCCCTCTCCCAGAGATTTGGGTTAGTTGGTCTGAGGTGTCACCTGGGCATTGAGGACTTTTAATTTTTCCACAACATTCTAATGTGTAGCCAAAACTGAGAACTATTGCTACAGGTCCTGAGAAGAAACAGTTACCTTCACCTGGAATAATTATAGAAAGTTTCCCACAGGTGGTGGTTTTTCCATAGACAAACAGTCAAACTGAGTTTAAAGGCTAGAGAGGTAACAGATATGCAGAGATGTGTCAGGAACATCAGAAACATGGGCAGTTAGGCAAAGAATGACACTAAGGCAAGAAAGCACAAGTTATATTTGTTGAACAATGCATAGAAGAAAAATAGGTGACAGAAACAGAAGTAAATGTGAAGCTGAAGGAATTATCCCACTAGCTATGTATGTGCTGTACTGTTTCTTCTGATTTGTACCCATACTTTATAATGCATACAAGTGATACGTTATCAAAACTGTACATCTGTTGTAGACTACATAGATGGCCACACCCTTTACTTTTACCTGTATCCTCACTAGTTGCAAGTCCTACAATTAACCTACCATTAAACCTATCTCTTTTCCCCCTCTTCAATTTACCTGGCCTTATGACATTTTTGGCCAATAAGACACAGTACAGTACAAGTTGGTAAAGTCCAGGTCCAAGCATAGGCTACAAGAATCCTTGCACACTTCTACTCTCCTTCTTTTGGAGTTCTGTCCAGCCACAATATATGAAGCCCAAAATAACCTGCTAAAGTATGAGAAAGCACATTTTTAAAATTTATTTATTTATTTATTTATTTATTTGTTTGTTTATTTATTTATTCGATTGCACTGGGTCTTAGTTGCAGCAAGTGGGCTCCTTTAGTTGCGGCTTGCAGGCCCCTTTAGTTGAGGCTTGCGGGTTCCTTAGTTGTGGCACATGGGTTCCTTAGTTGTGGCATGTGAATTCTTAGTTGTGGCATGTATGTGGGATCTAGTTTCCTGACCAGGGATCGAACCCGAGCCCCCCATATTGGGAGTGTGAAGTCTTAAACATTGCACCACCAGGGAAGTCCCAGAACCACATTAAGCAGAGACATGATATGCTAGTTGAGGCCATTCTAGGCCAGCAAGTGTCCAGTGATGAGCTGCTGACCCCAACTATATAAATGAGCCCAGTCAAGACCAGAAAAAACATCCAACAAACCCAATTCAAATGACCACCCTACAGAATTTATTATAAATGAATGGCTGCAATTTAATCCACTAAGTTTTGGGGTTTGTTGTTTTGAAACAAGAGCTAATTGATAAAGTCTCATTTCCCCAGCTATTGTGACTGAGCCTTGTGGTAGACCAAAATAGATCAGTACAAGTTCTTCCTCAGAACATTTTCAACTGGAACTGAGAGAGAGATACTGTTTTTATCTTGGATCGTCAAACTGGTTGTATATGAATACATATAAACCTAGGCGTCCTACTGTGTGGAGAAAACTATTTGCAGGAAAAAAAAAGAAAAAAGAAAAAATCTTAAATACAAGGAAATGATAACAAGAGACAGAAAGAGTGAGAAGGCCCGTTTTGACAGTGTGTCCATCCTTGAATCAAAGTTTCCCTTAAGACCAAGTCCACTTCTGCCTCCTTACTGAAGTTTGGTTATAAGTCAATTTGTATAAATTCCTGTTTGGTTTAAACTAGTTCCAGTTGGGTTTCCGTCACATGCAATTGAAAGAGCCCTTACTCAGACTGTTTAGCCAATCAGGAAGAAACAAAATAAAATGTAATTGAGTTACTGAACAACCCAATACCTCACACATAAACTAAACCAGTTAATCAATAAACATTTGTTTAGGATCCACTCTAAATAAGACACCAAGTTAGGAGACGGGAATATGATCTATTATTAAAAGATTTGTATAGAAGTAAGAAGGATAGACCTGTACATCCATAATTAAGCCTTACAATCAAGAGACAAGAGGCATTGGAAAGCTCCCTAACCTAGTCTTTTTTTTTTTTTTATTGAAAGAAAAATTCTTTAAATTCTATAGTGCTGAACGATTTTCAAAAGTTTCACACACATGATTTCATTTAATCCCATAATAAATCTTTACTTTTTCCCTACCTCCATATTGCCCCTACCCCCTTCCCTCTCCCCACTGGTAACCACTAGTTTCTTCTCTATATCTGTGAGTCTGGTTCTTTTTTGTCTTATTCACTAGTTTGTTACATTTTTTAGATTCTGCATATAAGTGATATCATACAGTATTTTTTTGGTCTGATTTACTTCACTTAGCATAATATCCTCCAAGTCCATCCATATTGCTGTGAACAGCAAAATTTCATACTTTCTTATGGCTGAGTAGTATTCCATTACATATATATATGCACATCTTCTTTATCCATTCATCTCTTGATGGACACTTAGGTTGCTTCCATATCTTGGCAATTGTAGATAATGCTGCTATGAACATTGGGATGTATATATCTTTTTGAATTAGTGGGGTTTTTTGTATTGTTTTTGAATATATACCCAGGAGTGGAATTGCTGGGTCATATGGTAGTTCTATTTTTAGTTTTTTGAGAAACCTCCATACTGTTTTCCATAGTGGCTGCACCAATTTACATTCCCACCAACAATGTACAAGGCTTCCCTTTTTGCCACATCCTCCCCAACATTTGTTATTTGTGCTCATTTTGATGATAGGCTTTCTGACAGGTGTGAGGTGAGATTTCATTGTGGTTTTGATTTGCATTTCCCTGATGACTAGCGGTGCTGAGCATTTTTTCATGTTCCTGTTGGCCATCTGCATTTCCTCTTAGGAAAAATGTCTATTCAATTCTTCTGTCCATTTTTTAATTGGGTTTTTTTTTGATGTTGAGTTGTATGAGCTGTTCATATATTTTGTATATTAACCCCTTATCAGTCATATCATTTGCAAATGTATTCTGCCATTCAGCAGGTTGTCTTTTTGTTTTGTTGATGGTTTCCTTTGCTGTGCAAAAGCTTTTAAGTTTACTTAGGTCCCATTTGTTTATTTTTGTTTTCTTTGCTTTAGAAGATAGATTAAAAAACTACTGATGTGATTTATGTCAAAGAGTGTTCTGCCTATGTTTTCTTCTAGGAGTTTATTATAGTTCTGAAAAATTTCAAAAGAATGATACAACCTGTGCTTGTAGCTGTTACATATAATGCTTTACAATATTTGACTAGATAGGTAGTCAGATAGATAGACTTCTGGTTATGACCAACAGAGGAAAGATTAATAGTGCAGAAGAATAAGGATAGCTGAAGGAAAAAAATTCTCTTAAAAAGTGAAAGGAAATGGAGCCATAAGTGCCAGTAGAAGAATTGATAAGCGACATTCTCCATTGTAACAGATAAAAAAAAAAAAAGAAATGATACAGGTGCAGTTGCTGTTGTTGTTGCTGATGCCACTATTAATGTTGTGATTGATGACAACAATGATGATGTTAATGATGATGTCCAGGGTGGCCTGGAGATACAAGTGATGATTTCTGTTTTCTCAATGAACTTTGAAACCAGCCTGTCATTCCCAAGTGAGGGTGAAGAGGGAAGGTGGAGCATTCATAGAGAGAAAAGATATGAAATCTTGAAATGCAGAAAAGGGAGCCTTGTAAAAGAACTGTTTCTATGTTGGTCACATTCAAGTGTCTTTTGACTTATTTGATGACATATTTCATTGGAAATATTTGGCACTGTTGTATATTTTTCCCCAGCAAAATTCAACTACTGTTTCTAGGTATGGAGAAGTTAGATGATAAGGAAGGTTTATCAAGGGCTGGCATTTTGCCAAGTATTATTGATGCAGGGAGCGCATATAACTTGTCACTATGATCATCCTGGATTGGACTAGGGGTAAACACCTGGTTGTAAATTGTATCAATTCCTCTCCTGAGACTGAAGTGACTAGGTAATTTCTGTTGGGTATTTGGTAGGATAAGTACTTCATGATTCCACTTGTATGGAGTCTCTCAAATAATCAGACCCATGGGGGCAGAAAATAGAGTTGGTGATTGCTCAGGGCTGAGAGGAGGAAGTGTGGAGTTGTTACTTAGTGAGTATAAAGTTGCAGCTTTGCAAGATGAATAAGTTCTAGAGATCTGCTCTACACCATGGTATCTATAGTTACCACAGTGTTTGTGTACTTCAAAGCATGTTAAGAGGGTAGATCTCATATTGTGTTCTTATCACACATACACACATACACACCACACAAAAGAACACAAGAAAATTTTTGGAGGTGATGAATATGTTTAGTACCTTGATTGTAGTTAGGGCATCATGGGTATATGCGTATATCCAAACTCATCTAAAGGTGTATGTTAAATGTGTGCAACTTCTTATATATCAATTATAACTTAATAAAGCTTAAAAAAGGCAAGGTGAGCCTGGAGATGGATTAGTCATTTATTTAACAAAGAAAAGAATGTGCATGAGCAGGAAGAATAAAGGCATGTGCAATATGAACAAAGTATAAACCAGAGGCCATGACCTCTTGACTTTCTGAACCTAAAATTTGTTACCTTATGAACCCTTTGTTGCTGCCATTTTGCTCTGTGAAATATAGCTTCATCCTTCAAATAAATTCACCTTTAGATCCCTAAGTTGCATTGAAAGAGTTCTGTTACTTGGAAATAAAATGATCCCTGACTAAGACACTTTGGAAACCATTCAACTCAGAGTAGACTGTATTCTCTTTCAGCATGTATTACTCAAACAACCTCCTCAATATTTTTATTGCCCTTTTGGGAAGAGTCTAGTTCCAAGACTATATTAGCCTGCTCTATCAATGATCCTCAGATTTTTGAACTTTGACAACCAGAAATTTCAGCTGACCATAAGATTAACAGAACAACAAGGTTGGTATGGTTGCCAGTGACACTAACAACCTAGTAGAGGTTTTTGTCCAGAACAAGGAGAGTGCTAACATTAGCATATTGTTTTCTGATGACTATGAGAAGGGAGAAACCAGGAATGGTATGTCTTCCATTCAACGCAAGCTTTACTAGATCAGCAAAATTTTTCTCTCTTGTTCACCAGTTTCCCCAGTACCTAGAGAACAGGTGCCCAATAGATTTTTGTTGAACAACTGAAAACCATATTTATTAAAAAGACTTGTCATAACTGGAACTGTCTCAGTCATAGATTTGGACAAACAGTGGAGAGATTTCTGTCTGCAAGTACCTAAGAAGTGGGCTTACTCCCACTGGCTCAAGAGGTCAGAATTATAAAATTAATACTCAATTTTTAACTATATGTAATCCTCCCACACTCAGAGTATCTGGTAAAGTTCTTTGTCTCATTAGGGACCTGACTCTTTAAACTAAGCTTTGTAACTACATATGAACATAGGCCCCTAACTTATGTCCATGAAGCAGCATCTTGAAATATAACTAGTGAGACAAGCAGGTCTTCCCCCAATAAATACTGCTGTAATTGAGCATTGTTTTCTATGATCCCCTCTCCTCAACCCTGCGTCCATGATAGCAAGGCTGGCAGTTTTACCTTAATCATTTTCATACAGCCTGTATGAACCCAAGATGGATATTCAATCAAGTTGATTACCTGGTGCACAGCTGCTAGCGTAATTAGGACTAGAATATGATGTTTTGCTTGCTTCCTAAACTAAAAATAGCTTAAATCAAGTGTAGCATCAGTATTTCAACAGTCAGATGTCTTTTGGGTACTTTGAACATCACTCTCTTATTAACTCAAGCACTACTACCTTAATTGAGGAATCTTTTTTTTTTTAATGTTATAGGTCAGTGAGTCTGTGAGACCTAGATATAGTCTAGAAATCTACATTTTTAACAAATGTCCAGGGTATAGCAGGTAGGTGGTAGACCACACTTTGAGAAACAATGCCTTAAGGAGAAATAAAATGGAGTTGGTTTCCAAATATTTGTTCTCTTGAATTGTGCATTTTCATTTGAATTAAAAGTTTCTAGGCTTAATTATACTCTATGGGACAGCTAGTTGAAAGTTCTATTGACATTTCCAGGCTAATCTTTAATGCTGTAATGGCAGAAATTCCATATTATTTAAGATCTACTTCTGTGCAAACACAGAAATTACTTAAAGATGACTACCATTCAAACTTAGATATAGTACTTGGAGATATAACTTCTATATGTATCTCAAATCACAACCTCAAATCATTCCTGGCAGAATCTTTCCCTGTTGGACACAACCCACAACCTTGAATGTTAAATAGTCTTTACTTAGACATTCAAGAGATAAATCAGAAGTCATGCAGAAATATCTATTTTGCCATGCCTCCAACAATTTCTTCTCTTTTTATTCCTGGATCTCCAGTCTTCTCCTCTCGACTAGTGAGTGCTCTTGAAGTAACTAGTCCATTTTCTGTCCTCCATGTTCTTAACATATTTTCTTGCTGGCATTCTCTGTCTCTCTAACTTTCCTCATGTCATGAGCTCCCACTTTCCTATCTTCACTATTGAGAAGAAATTAACTTTTCTTTTGTTTCTAAATAGGAGCGATTCTCTTAGTCAACTTCTTACCACTTTAAATTTTATAAATTTATGCTTATAAATGAACATATGTTTCATTCTGAAGAACTAAAAGAAGCTACTTCATGAGTCCATGAGGACACAAAATAAGCCTAGAGAGATAAGTGGATGCCAGGTGCAAAGTCAGAGGACTGGGGGGGAATTGTAAGAGCTAAAATGAGTCAGCAAATAAGTAACCCCAGAACTGAGTTAATTAAGCTCACTGTGAGTCAGCAGGTAGAAGACAGTACATTAATGAGACAAGTGGAAAATATATGGGGAGCTGGGGCATTAGAAGGAAACTGAAGTGCTCCATGAACTGTAAACTCAAGAGAGTGAGAAATTGACATAATTTTTGTCTTAGTGACTTAGGAGAATGAGGACACGTTATTTTTTTCTCAGTCCTTCATGGACCAGGGAAAAATGAAAAGAAAAGAAAATATTTGTTGTTTTTATCCCTAGTTGCCATTGACATTTAAGAAAATAATCTTCTTTTAACCTTCCAACCTCTATTTAAGGTAATTATAGTGGTCTGTTAAATCAATTAAACAAGGTGGACCTGAGACTGAGGTGGGTCTAATACCCTAGCAGCCTAGCAAGCACATTGAAACCTAAGTGTGTCAATGCCTCAAGGTTAAAAATCAAAACTCAATTCACTTTTTTATAAAGCAGAAACTAATACACCATTGTAAAGCAATTATACTCCAATAAAGATATTAAAAAAGAAAGAAAAAGACACATAATAAAAAAGGAAACTATAAAAAAAGAAAATGAAATCCTAAAGGCAATCACAGACGACTAGGCTTTCAAAATAAGATAAATGCTTAAGCTGTAGCCAATCAGATAATTTCCTTGCTTTGCTTCCTCCTTTTCTCTGTAAGTCTTTCCACTACCTCCAGTCCAGAGAGTGCTCCTGCTTCAAGTTTGGTTCTGTTACCTGAGTCCAATTAATTTTTACCCAAATAAACTCCTAAAATTTTTAATATGCTTGAGTTTATCTTTTAACAGGTTTCTATTTACAAATGAGGAATCTAAGACTCAGGGAAGTTAAACAATTCATCCAAGATCACGTGGCTACTACATGGAATTTCTATATTTAAACCCAAATTTCATGCTTATTTCTTTCTGCCAAAAAGGCAACTAGATTAAGAATCACAAATTCACGGGGCCTGAAAGAAGAAAATACAAGTTTGGAAATGTATAAACTATATAATCTAAGATTCATTCATTTATTCAAAAGTTACTTGAGCAATGTTAAACATTCCATGGTTTCTACAGGTTCTGGGGAAATAGTAATGGACACGGTAGATAAAAGATTGACAATAAACACTCTGTGTGTCTCCAATTTGCTTACCTTTATTTATTTGGTACCATTTTGATTTACTTTAACTCCAGTAAAGTAGCTGAAGTAAAATACACCATGCTTGAGGAAGAGAATAGAAATGAAAATAGTAAGGCTTGGAAATGTAGCCAGGGTCAAACTTCCCTGTTGTGTGGGTTGGTAGCAACAAAAGTCTTGACAATAAGGTGACTTGGGATGTCATCAAGGAAGGAATTTTCACTTCTCTGCTCCATTACACCAGGATCAACAAAGGCTCTTAAGAATCTATAAATACTACACAATGGAGTTGTAGAAATTTGCATGAGCCCACCCACTCTAAATCCTTTGAACTGGTAGACAAAAAGAACATAGAACATAGAATCTCCAAGGAACTAAAATAGAAGAAAATGCAAAGTGAGAGTTTATGATATTATATTTAGTTTTACCCATTTTCCCCTCTTTTATTGCTTTATTTTGGATTGAGTCTTTCTCTGATTGTCTTTCTCCTTGTCTAGTGACTTACTAGCTTTATCTCTTTGTTGCCCTACTTAAATGGTTGCTTTAGGGATTATATGATATACATTTATCTAATAACTTTCACCTTCAAGTTTTCTTATACTACTTCACATATAGTAGGAGAACCTTACAATTCTATACTTTCATCTCTTTCCTCCAGACCTTTTTGCTCTTACTATTTATACATTTAACTTCTATATATGCTATAAACTTCCCATATATTGTTGATGTCTGAACAGTTGATTATCTATGGAGGGGATAAAGTAAGAAAAAAATATAATTAAGCATGTATTAACCATTCCTTTTCATACCTTTATGTAGAGCCAGGTTTCCATCTTTAACATTTTCCTTCTGCCCTGTGTAAGTTTCCAGACTTTTCCCTCTATTCTTTTCATCTGTTTTTCCCCAGCTCAGAAGAGTTTCCTCATCTTCCTGTGGTGATCTGTATCTGAGTACTTGAAGGTGACCCTGCAGTTGTCTGGAGCTGTCTTCAGGTGCATCTTCTTCTCTCCAATACTCTGACCTACCTGTGAGTTCTATCCACCTTGTCATCCCCAGATTCAGAGCACTGTCTCCTCAACTGAAGAGGTCTACCTGGCTCTGCCTGGGATCCTTTTCCTGAGCCACCACCTGGAAACTTTCCTCAGGCAGTAAACCAGGACAATTATAGGTCTCACCTCCTTTGTTTCCTATTTCTCAAGAATTGCTGTCCCTCGTTGCATGCTGTTCAATGACTTGAATGGGATTTCTCTCACAGAGCTTTCCCAATATTTTAATCATTTCAGGTGAGCAGATATATTTGGTACTTGTTGCTCCGTCTTGACCTGGAGCAGAAGTCCGAAGTTGTATTATTTTTTTTAACAACTCTCATATACTGCTTACTATATATCAATCACTTTTTATGTGCTTTGCATATATTAATTTCTATAATTCTCATAACACCCCTGTGAGGTAGCCACTGCTACCCACCCATTTTATAGATGAGCAAACTAAGGCATATAGAGGATAAGAAACTCATTTAAGGTCACATTGATAAATGAGGCAACCTGTTTTAACTACTAAGGAGTGCTGGCCTATAGAGAATATCCACTAAAATGTATTTCACAGATGCTGGCCTTCTTAGTCTGACCAAGTTACTTCGCACGGTCATGATCAGGAGGTGGAGAGAAGAGTAATGCATAACTCTACCTGAGTGTCTAAATTTTTAGATCCATGTTTCTGTAATATATCGAGAACTTCTGACACTTGGAATTCTTTTAAAGTAGGTCACTACTGAGTCCAGGTTTTGGTCAATCAGTCAAGATGACAATTAGAAATATTTTAAATTGCTTAAGCAAGAATATTAGCACTAAAATTTCAGGTAATTTTTTTTCGGTACGCAGGCTTCTCACTGTTGTGGCCTCTCCCGTTGTGGAGCACAGGCTCTGGATGTGCAGGCTCAGCGGCCATGGCTCATGGGCCCAGCCGCTCTGCGGCACGTGGGATTTTCCCAGACTGGGGCATGAACCCGTGTCCCCTGCATCGGCAGGCGGACTGTCATCCACTGCGCCACCAGGGAAGCCCCTCAGGTAATATTTTGATAAACAAAATTCACTTGACAATTGTATTCTTCTCTGCCAAATTTAATACTCTCTGAAGCAATTTTCACATGTATTTTCCTGATTTTTACTGTAATTATCAATGTCTTGCAATTCTTTTTGGTATGAATGTTTCTTCATCAGATGTGGGCTTTACTGACCTAATCTCACACACACACACACACACACACACACACACATACACACACACACACACACCTCACAGGGGAATCTACCAGTATTTAGTATTTAAGCTTTGGAGATAGTGATGGGTGATGGAGTTTAGATATATAAGAAATGACTTTCCTTTGCAAGGTAATTATCTCAATCAAGGTCTTAAGGTAAGAAAATGATTTTAGTTGACAATGTATTGAAGATTGGGTTTGTTCTTCCTCTTTCTATATATTTTCTATTCTAATTTTCAAGGACTCATTATTTCCTAATTACTGATTTAAATTAAAAACAAACAAAACAAAACAACAATAAACAAGCCAGGGAACCTATAAACTCAATTGACATTGTTATGAGGTAACCTTAACAATCAAACTTTGCACTTGGATTTAAGCTACTTCATTCTTCTAATTTTAAATGACAAACAATATTAACACATTTACAGAAACTCATTCAATTCTTATCTATGACTTTAGTCAAAATTAAGGAAACTTTCTTGATTATTCTATTCTGTTAAGTCTTATAGAGCAATTAGAAGAAGCCAGCCTATCCCAGAGATCTTAAATTTTTGTCATTCATTCTCTTAGGTCTGCATGTCTTGCACCTTAAAAGCCTTGTGTTCTATGGTATTGCATTCCAGAAAATCATGGGTGATAATGTAATTAACTTTGCCCCTAAAGATCATGGGTCTCCAGAGCCCTTCCCTTTTTACTATCTTCAGCCCTAACTGAACCAGATAACAAATCTTGAAACCACACTGTGGTAGGCAGAAAGGCCACCAAGACGTCCACACCCTAATTCCTGCATCTTGAGAATACTTCCTGTCATGTGGCAAAAGGGACTTTGCAGATATAATTAAGGGTACAGACATTAAAATAAAGAGATTAACCTAGATTATCTAGTGAGACTTAGCATACATGAAACCTTAAAAACAGAGAATTCTCTTCAGTTGAAGTAAGAGAGATTCAGGAGAAGAAGTTGGAGGGATTTGAAGCATGAGAGGTATGTGACCCATTGTTGCTGAGTGGACCACAAATGAAGCAAGAGAAGGAATGTAGGCAGTTCCTAGAAATGAAGACCAGCCTCCAGTGGACAGTCAGCAAAGAAACAGGGATCTCAGTCCTACAACCTCAAGGAACTGAATTCAGTCAATAACCTGAATGAGTTTGGGAGCAGATTTATTCCCAGAGCCTCCAGAAAGGAATGCAACCCTGACAACACCTTGATTTCTGCTTGGTGAAACTCTAAGGAAAAGTCCTAGCTCAGCCATACAGTACTATGACTTCTGACCTTCAGAGCTATGACATAATAAATGGGTGTTGTTTTAAGCTGCTAAATTTCTGGCAGTTTGTTATGGCAAGGACAGAAAACTAAAATCATCATTTTCCTGAAAATTTGTGTCTGAAACTAGTACTTTTTCCAATTCCTATTTCAATCTGAATTCTTAATGTAATTAACAGAAACTTATTCAGCCTGATTTAAGTAGATTATTAATATAGATTTATTAAGGAGACAAGTACCTCATGATATCAAGAGAAAGGAAAAGAAACAGGCTCAGAAAATGACAAGGAACAAAAGTTAAATTCCTTAGCCAAAAACATGCCTGAGAACTAATGTGATAATGACATCATCGCTATCCCTCCCATGGAACAATATGGCTTGTTCTGCCGATTCTGCCAGCTCTAGACACTGGACAACCCAGTCTTAACCACTGCCCCAACTGCTCCTAGCAGCTGCTTCAAAATGCCACCACCACCATCACTAGAAATTAGTCTCTATGGTCACTCTTTTATGTCATTATTGCCTTTTAATTCAACATCTGGAAATGGATGCACTTGAATGGTTGATATGCATATATCTAGCTGATGGTTGATGTGCATATACCTAGTTGATGGGCATATACTTGAGCTTCCCTGGCAGCAGAAAAAGTGACATCTACTCTTGTCAGGCATTATAAAAAGGGGTGAGCTCTGCCAATCGCCATGTAGTTGGGAGTACTCCAGAGAGGAAGAGTTTTCAAAGGATGGACAAGCAAATGTCCCCAATTATTTAGCTCACTTGCCTAAAACTTTTGGAAGTCCTATTTTAGATTCCTTCAGCTCCCCAATACAAGTTTCAGAATATTTCCTCAACTTTTTAAACTGTCTGAGGCTACAGGTATCATCGATAATATGCTGAGAATGTTTAGTTAAAATCTGATTTTTGCCTCTTTCCCAGTAAGACAGTTGTATCATTAGAACAGAGATTATAGAAGCACAGTAGTGGAACAAATATAAAATGTTCTCTTTTAATCTCAAGTGATGCGACCTTAGCTGTGTCTCTACTTAGCCATTTTACATTTGTTTCGTCAAGTGTAGAAAAGGTAATGAGCCTACCTCAAATGGGTATTGATTAGTTAATGTGATATTATAAAGCTATTTAAAGAAACCTTTGAAGAGCTAATGTGGATGTAAGACAAATTGTGAGCGGGGGGGGCGGGGAGTATTAATTGTGAGTGTAAACTTAGCTCTTATAATCCAGATACTGCCTTTTCAAGCAGTATATGTGCTATGGATTGAATGGTGTTGTCTCCCCAAAATTCATACTTTGAAATCCTAATCTCCAATGTGATGTATTACGAGGTGGAGCCTTTCAGGGTAATTATGAATGGGACTAATGTCCTCATAAAAGAGACCCCAGAGAGTTCTCTTGCTCTGTCCAGTATGTGAGGTTACAATACATCAGCAATCTGCAACCCAGAAGAGATCCCTTCCTAGACCCCAACCATCCTGCCACCGTGATCTCAGACTTCCCAGCCTCCAGAACTATGAGAAATTAATTTCTGTTGTTTATAAGCTACCCAATCTATGGTACTTTGTTATAACTTCCCAAACTGACTAACAGAGTATGTTAATAAATCTAAGGAACATGGCAAAACAAGGTAAAAGTCTGTTGCTGTGACATCACTTAAACCCTCTTGTTTAAAGAAAAAAATTTTAATATATATATATGTATATACATATGTTTTTCTCTACTGTTTTTTTCCCTGATGACTAATGCACTGGATGAATTGCCCTTTGTCCTCTACCATTTCCAATCTCCTCAATTCTTGATTTTCTTGAAAGAAGGAGTTATGATATGTGGCAGCCTTAACACTTTTTAAAAAAGGCTTGTATATAAGGAGCTGATTATTTAACTTAATGGAGGTGAAGTAGCTGAGAGTATTCTTATCTTGTTTAAAAACAATCCATGTGGACATCAAACTGCCCCACAAAATGAAATAGGATAACACACACAAAAAAGATGGAATGACAGATGAATAGAAAGATGGACAGGTAGATAGGTATATATGTGATATAGCCAACTATTCACTAAAGAATCTAGGTGGTAGGTATATCATGGTTCACTGTATGATGCTTTTGACTTTATGAAATACATAACTTTCTCTTTTTAAATTTAAATACTGGGTAAAATAGAAAGAATGTTGGAGCCAGAAAAAGCTTTGAAGTTTATAAAGCACAAATTCATCATTACATGGCAGATTATTGTACTCAATAAATAATTTTGGTGTGAATGAATGGAATGAATTTGATAAATAAAGTCAAAAGTCAAGATGGATAGGGGGACTGCTAAATTGTATAACTAGTCAGTGGCAGAATCACAGCTTAATTCAGATTTACTGACTCCTAGAGAAGTGACCCTTTTATTAGTTAATGTTTACTTTTGGATTACTAGTCCTAGTCTCAATTAATATGAAGCAAGTCCAGCTTGAGACACACATGTGCAAGTTTTTAGGATATGGTGTGGTGTCTGGCATAAATAAGCAATTTTTCCTTTCTTTTCAAGAAACATCATTTATGGAAGTTTTATGGATTTTGACATTTGATCACAAGCTGGTGATCATTTCTAACATGACCTAACTCTAACTCTTACCTTTACCATTTATTCATTAGAATTTCCCTTTGTGGTGTATGTGTGTGTGTGTGGGGGTGTGTATATGTTGGATGGGGTGAAGGGAGGGTGATTGTGAGGAAGGAGGGCACAGCAGTACCTCCCCCGCTACACAACTCAAGTGGTAGAGTTAGCTCCCCTTTTCTTCCCTTTCCTACATCAACAAGTCACATTCTGATATTCAAAAAGTTTGGGGCTGGATGTGTTTCAGAATTCAGAATATTTCAGATTTTAAAAAGGTGTGTTATGTATATATGCCTTAAATATATCTCAAAAGTGGCATGGGTGGTGCCCCATAATCAAATCTATTAATATATCTGAACTGACATATATAGACATTTACAACAAATGGGATAAATAAAGACTATAAATAACCTCCCACCGATTCTTGTCAGATCAAGTTTTTCTCTTAAGTAAGGAACCAACAAAATTTCAGAGCTTTTTGAATTTCATACTTGCAGATGAGGCTCTGAACCTGCACTCTAGGTGTATTAAAGCTCTGATACTTGGGAAAATGAGGAATGCTTCCCAAACATGCTGCATTCTCTTCAGGTCTGATGAATTCTCTGTTTGTACTGAGCAGAAAATGAAACGAGATTGACATAGATTACAGAAGAATTTGAATTAATAGAATGTACTTTGTTTGTTTGTTTCTAAGTTGCTCTCACTAAGCTAGCAATTCTGTAGTGCCAAGCAATACACTTGGCCCCAAAATTTGGTATAAAAAAATGGAAAGAATGATTTACCAAAGCAATTCCCCTTCTTCACCTGGATGACAACTCTACATCATTTTAGGGTCAGTTCAGATGTCCTCTCCTCTAGAAATGCTTCCATCACTCCTCAGGTGAAGTTAAGTATCCATCCTATGTATTCCCATAACAATCCATGTCAGCTTTCAACATACTACACTTTTCCACTATATTTCTCTAGTTCCTGATCTGTCTTCTACACTTTGAGGACAAACACTGAAACACTGAACTCAGTAGGTTCTTTATTAGTCAAATGATTCGGGTTTTAATTGAATGAGTGAATAGCTGTTCATTAAATAAGCATACTGACTCATGTCATGCCACTTTCTGCTGGATCCGATGCAAAAGTTTGACACTGTTTGATGAAATTAAATTTTAGCCTATGATAGCCTCTTCCAGGTAACAGGGAAGAGAGAAATAGAACACCTTTATTTAGTGGATAAGAATATTCATGGAAGTAAAGATATCATGGAACTGGCCTCCCTTCCAGACTTTCCAGAGCTGTAAGCAATATATGAGAATACAATGTACCTCTACAGGTCTTTGCTCCAGTGCCCTGCCTCCAGTCACTTGCCTCTGACGACTGTTCATACAGCTCCCACCATCTCTAGATAACTTGTCTCACTTTCTCTTGGCTTTATATTTCTATTTCCTTATGTCTTCCAAAGCTTCATGATGTTTTGGTATCTCTTTTCTAGAGAACTTTTTGCCTTGGTCTCACTGTTTTAAATTGAAAAAAAAATTTTTTTAAGATACATTTCTTATACTGTCCATAGATACCAATTAGTACTGAGAATTTTCACTTATCAAAGTTATTATAAGAAGTCTTGGGTGCTATGTAGGGAGAAGGAAGCAGTAGCCAACCACATGAGTTATGCCTAGGGTAGCAGAGAGAGGAGGTAAAAAGCAAACATAAAAAGCTAATTCTGGTGGCTTTGATCAGATCCTCTAAGCATCATTGCCTCTTTAGAGTATAGACTCACATGATGTGACTCATTCTTTCTAACTCCATTGCACTAATACATTCCATTATTGTCTCCATTAGCTAATGCCCAACTACTGATTAATACCTCTCATCAGCTGGGATCCATTCCATTAGCACACATTAGTCAGTTCAGAGTTCAAAATATGGTCAATAATTCTTTGGACAATTCTTTTAAAAAGCACTGTATTGCCATTTTAAGAGCTCTAGTCAGGGTAAAACAACACCAAAAACATCAATAATAATACTAATCATCATGATTAAATTCCAAGTGATTATTAAAATAATAAAAGTTCTGGAAGTTGAGTAAGCAAAACTGACTTGTTCTCTGCCTCTGTTATCAAAACCATAGTAAAAGCAACATAGTAATAGAAACATAGTAATCTTTGTTTCTGAAATAAATACAAACAAAGCAGCAAACAGAAACAGGGCCATCCTGTCTAGAACTAGCCCCTAAATTAATGAAGGCTTGGGCCTTTTTACTGAAAGTACTAATGCCCTTGTAAAAACAAATCTGTTCCTGATTTCTGAAGATATATGATAACTCTTGTAGATGCATAATCATGTGAAGAGACTGACTGACATATTTGTTTGCTTTTTTTTTTCAATTACATGACTAACAGCACCCTGGTAAACTTATGGTTTTATTTCTTCTAATGATTGCTGCATATCTTTTTTTTTTCTTTTTTGAGGGGGTGGAAGGATGATGATTAGTTCTTTTAAAAGCTGGACTTTATTTTTTATTTTTTAATTTTTTTTTTTTTTTTTTTTTTTTTTTTTTGTCTCTGGGTTTAAGTTTAGAAACAGAGTGCCAAGGGCAGGGCAGGGTTTATAAAGTTTGTGAAACATCTGAGGCATTGGTAGGAATGGGATTAGCACATGGGAGTAAAAGTGAGCCATCTATGGAGGAAATAGCATGAAATAAATCATGGAAAGTGACAGGCTCAAAATGGGTCAGTCTAGTTTGGTTGGACCACAGGTTTCATGTGGTAGCAGAAAAGCAATAATGTAGGAAGGATAATATCATCACCTCAGATATCATGTTACCACTGGTGCTTTTTACTAAATAGAGCATTAATATACACTATTTCTAATATTCAGCTGCACACACGTGCATTATATAAATAGCCTTAGATGTCTTCTGTAATGAATAGTTTCCATGTTGAAAGCTTCCTTAGAGAACAGTCTGAGACATCCAAGGACCTTCATTACATAATAAATAATCTCTACATCTTTTTCTCTTGCTATCTTTCTCAATGAAATAAAAAGTCATACTTATTTTAATTGTTTTTTTTTTCTCAGAAACCATGTGGACTGCAATGGAAATATGAGGATTAAAGATTATTTTCCTTGGCAGTCTTTTAGTGTGCCTTTTTTCTGCAATGTGTTCTAAAAGTTCATTCTGAGATGAAGAGCCCCTGTAAGTTTCAAAGAGAAAATAGCAAGTAAGGACATTTCTGTGTGTCACATATAGTAATTAAATATAAAAAATCAGCACAGCCACACTAATAAACGTATTTCAGGAATCATGTACAGAAATTATCTACTCACCTCCCACCTCTCTTGTGGGAATGGATTCCCCTGGCATTTTTTCCCTATAGAGTTAAACTCAGTTGTGTTTCCTGATGTGGATAAGTATCCATCTGTGGCCCTGATTACCACCATTATTATGTGTTATTAACCAATGTGAAAAGTATCACGTTACATAATGATAGCAGTTAGGTAGTACCACTTGCCCTCACATTCTTACTTGAAAGTGTTTCCTGCAAATGAAGAGTTGAAAATTGAAATTTATCTTTTAAGCAAAGTAGATATAGTTCTTTAGTGTGTGTTTCAAATATTACTTATATATCATTAATATTATATGTAACATAATACATATAATAATATTATTCTTAAATTTTTTATATTATTTCTCCAAGCCTCCATCAAGTATGAATAATAATCACTGATTTACTGTGGAATGTACAATTGTCTAGGATGATAATGGCTCTAGAAACCAGACTTGGCCAGCCTTGAGGGTAATTAAAAGAGTGATTTTTTCAGAATTTCAATTTCAGGCTTTCTCACTGAGTAAATTATAAAGATGTACCCTAGGGAACTTTAAGGAAGTAATGAGGCTTTCATTTCCATATGTCAGATTAGTTTTTTTCCTAGTGTGACTTATTATCAGAAAAGGCCATGAGCTAATTTTTGGGCTCATTCCAAGCAGAGAAGAAGACCCTGAACAACATTTTCCAACAAAAGACACAAGGAGAAAGTCAGCTCTGATGGAAATTTGCCACAGGAATATTTTTCATGCTTGCCATGATTCTATAGGACCATCTGTGGGCATTTGTGCCAATGGAAAATAGGCATGTGCAGAAAAGAATCCATCTTCAAAAGTGATATGACATTTTCTATCCACACTATATATAACACTTCCCAGTGTTAAGGCTATTTGATATAGCAAAGATTTGGAAAACGCATTTTGAATTAACCTGCTTCATACTGTCTCCAAACTGCTCGTTTAAATTGAACTTCATTGGATCTCTCCAGCTGGATATACTCAGATTCTTATTTTAGAACAGGATTTTAAAATAAGAAGGTCTAATTTTGAAATACTTTGTAACTGGCCTGCAGATGCTATAGATCCAGAGAGTACAGCTAATTGCTTGTAGGGGCATCTTATAGATTTGAATGGTGTCAAAGGCTGGAACTCATTACACTCAGTATTTCATCTTTCTTTTTGTCAGTTCGTGATGCTAATTACATGCTTATGGCAACTTCTGGGATCCCTTTCACTCTAATACTGGTGATGTTTTAGAAACTAACCCATATCTCCATTTTATTTTCAGGAGCAGGCACTAATTTATATAGATTGGGATTTTGTTTCTTAAGGATACAAGTTTTGCTGGTAGACCATCCAAACATAACAAGGAGTACCTGTCATTTCATACCACGAATAAAGTCTGTTTAATAACTCTGTGGTGGCACCAGGCCACAGAGTTAATGTCAGCATCTCTGAGTATGTCTGCAAAGTCCTCAAGCTAGTAAAAGTTGATCCAACATTTGGGGGGCTTTGTAAAATGGGCTTTTGAGCATCTGTGTGTGCTCAGTGGACAATTATATTTACAACCACATTATCTAAAAGAGTTGGAATACTATACAGAAAATGATGAAACTAAATGTGTTAGAGCTATTTCAGGTTAATGTCTAGGATGGGCATGATGACCAAATTTGGATCACCAATATAGAGAATACATTTTCTTTTAGTTGAAAGGGAGAATAAATATAGAATGCTCAGATAAAAATGTCCTCTATTTTTATTCCCAAGCTTATTTCGGCTTTGATCAACTTTGGAATAACTGCACTTAAAAGAAACAAGTAAAACTTCTACTCCTGAATTCATACAGTTCCCAAGAAAATCCATTATTTGAGCTTATAAGTGGATTAAATGGGCAGTAAAACAAATCTTTCATAGTCTAGAAGACTTCAGATAATGTATATATTCCATTACTTAAACCATGAAAGTTATAAACCTGCCAGAAACAAACAGTACATCACTTGATTTGATAAACTAGGATAGACTTCACCTTAAGCAGTATTTATAAAATATACTTGTTTTCCCCTTTATAATAATTTGTGACTGTACATCCTCTTAATATTAAGAAAATGCTTTACCTTTGGTAGAAGCTAAATTTAGAAAATAATTTAAGAAAACTATTTTATCACTTTCCTTGGTATCTTTTCCTAATTTTAAGTATTTTAGCCACTGTAATCAGCCATTGTCAAGTGAAGCAATGCCTCACTTGATCCAAAGAAGCCAACAAAGAAAGCTGTAAAAGATGCAGTGGAGTAAATTGTAGCTGATTACTAAGAAAGCATATATACAGAAAATCAGGTAGTAATAAAATTGATTAATAAGCATAATGTATGGAATGGAAAAGAAAAAATCTCTTGGTCAGTGTCTTGGCTGAGACACTCTAAACCAGTCCTGTCAAATAGAAATTTAAGATGAGCCACACATGTAATTTTAAATTCTCTGATATCCATATTAACCGAAGTAAAATATAAGTATACCTATTAATATAAATAAGAAAGGAACAAGTTAAATTAATATTAAAAACATATTTTATTTTGCTAATATAACCAAAATATAATTACTTCAACATGAAACCAATATTAAAAAGTTATTCAGATATTTTACATTCTTTTTTTGAAGGGGTAATTTAGGTCTTCAAAATCAGGAATGAATTTTACACTTATAGTGCATCTCAGTTCAAACCAGTCACATATCAAGTGCTCAGTAGCCACATATAGCTAGTGACCATTATATTGGAAAGCACAGCTCGAATCCATATTTAAGAGACGAAGAACATATGATCCTACAGAGATTAATAAGTTCGCCCAGACCTTTACAGTCTAACTCGTATATCTCACTCTCATAATGTTGGGCTTGTGAGTAATAATTGTTGACTCCTTCTGGACATTTATCATGTGCCAAGCACTGTTCCAAGCCTTTTACAGTTATTAACTCATCTAATCATCATAACAATAAAGGTTCTATTTTCTCTATTACATTGAGAAGGAAAACAAAGCATGAAAAGGTTAAAGCTTGATCAAAGATATCAGCTTCTAAGTGGGAAAAAAAGGATTTGAACCCGAAGAGTTTGCCTCCAGTATTCTTGACTATGACAGTTTTCTGGCAAAGTATAAAACAAATTACTATATTTTATAGTTGAAAGCAAAACACAGAACAATACCGTCAGTCAAAGGCAGTATGTGCCTAATGTTTTCATCGACTATAATGCTTGTTGTGCTCAAATGAACTCTTGAAATAATGTTGTTCTAGTGAGCTTAAAGCATCTTTTCCAGCAAATCCACTGCATTTCTTGAAAAATATATTGTTATGGGCTGAGTGTCTGGCACCCCTTCCAGACAAGCTTCAGGATATTTCACTTTCTCTTTCTGACTTTTCAATCGGGTGGATTTCTTTTTACCTATCACTTTTGTTTTGTTTTCTTTTTGTTTGTTTGCTTGCTTTGATATTATCATAGGAAAATGGTGGATTTGTATTTCTCTGTAGTTCAGGACATTTATTAAGCATTGCAGTTAAAGTCTTTACATATTTACTTCCGTTACCTTGTCCCTGTTACTGAATGCTGATACGCATGGGGCTATTTTTGTTATACAAATAAATAACCAATTGATTAACTTTGTAACAAAATTAGCAATGTCAAACTATTTGTATGCATTTTTAGAGATATTTGCTATCTTAGATGTAACTTAAGAATTAATGAATACCTAATCAATTTCTTTATAAAAGAAACTGATCTGACATTGACAAAATTAAAGTTGATGCATCATGAGTCACACCTATCCATGTTGAAAACTCCCAAGGTTGAAGTACTGGTGCCAAATATAGGATGTCCTTTCTTGTACATTCCATTCACTTAAATCAGTTAGGAATTTATGTTAAGATACTCTCTTTCTCAGATAAATACCATATGATATTGCTTATATATGGAATCTAAAAAATATGACAACAAACTATTGAATATAACATAAAAGAAGCAGAGTCACAGATATAGAGAACAAACTAGTGGTTACTGGTGGGGAGGAAGAGGGGTGATATAGGGATGGGGGAGTGGTAGGTACAAACTATTGAGTGTAAGATAGGTTACAAGTATGTATTGTACAATACAAGGAATATAACCAATATTTTGTAATAACTGTAAGTGAAAAGTAATCTTAAAAAATTATATAAAAAATTGAAATAAAAGATTCTCTCTTTCTACTTCTCTCTCCCTGAGAAAAGACAAGATGCATTCATGTGAAAAACTATGTCATACAAAGTCCATTGCACTTAGCCTGACAACTTTACTTTCCCAGATTAGATTAAAGGCCATACATGTTGAACAAGTTATGATTATCTAGGTTTTGCATGTTTTTTATTTATTTATTTATTTATTTATTTATTTTTATTTTTTTTTATTGGTTTCTGCTTTATAACAAAGTGAATCAGTCATACATATACATCTGTTCCCACATCCCTTCCCTCATGCATCTCCCTCCCTCCCACCCTCCCCATCCCACCCCTCCAGGCGGTCACAAAGCACCGAGCTGATCTCCCTGTGTTCTGCGGCTGCTTCCCACTATCTATCTACCTTACGTTTGGTAGTGTATGTATGTCCATGCCTCTCTTTCACTTTGTCACAGCTTACCCTTCCCCCTCCCCATATCCTCAAGTCCATTCTCAAGTAGGTCTGTGTCTTTATTCCCGTTTTACCCTTAGGTTCTTCATGACATTTTTTTTTTAATTCCATATATATGTGTTAGCATACGGTATTTGTCTTTCTCTTTCTGACTTACTTCACTCTGTATGACAGACTCTAGGTCTATCCACCTCATTACAAATAGCTCAGTTTCGTTTCTTTTTATGGCTGAGTAATATTCCATCGTATATATGTGCCACATCTTCTTTATCCATTCATCTGATGATGGACACTTAGGTTGTTTCCAGCTCCGGGCTATTGTGAATAGAGCTGCAATGAACATTTTGGTACATGGCTCTTTTTGAATTATGGTTTTCTCAGGGTATATGCCTAGTAGTGGGATTGCTGAGTCATATGGTAGTTCTATTTTTAGTTTTTTAAGGAACCTCCATACCGTTCTCCATAGTGGCTGTACCAATTCACATTCCCACCAGCAGTGCAAGAGTGTTCCCTTTTCTCCACACCCTCTCCAGCATTTATTGTTTCTAGATTTCTTGATGATGGCCATTCTGACTGGTGTGAGATGATATCTCATTGTAGTTTTGATTTGCATTTCTCTAATGATTAATGATGTTGAGCATTCTTTCATGTGTTTGTTGGAAGTCTGTACATCTTCTTTGGAGAAATGCCTATTTAAGTCTTCTGCCCATTTTTGGATTGGGTTGTTTGTTTTTTTGCTATTGAGCTGCATGAGCTGTTTATAAATTTTGGAGATTAATCCTTTGTCAGTTGCTTCATTTGCAAATATTTTCTCCCATTCTGAGGGTTGTCTTTTGCATGTCTTTAGGGGCTTCAGAAGTAGAAATGGATCTCTTACCTGCTCACTGCTGACCATTTACCAGGCTCTTCCCTTACTTTCTGAATAACAGTTCTAATGACACTCTTCTCATCATACAACCTTCCATTCTAGGACATCAGATTCAAGGAAACTGAAGACATTCGCTAAAGGTATGACAGCTGTTGTAGACCATGCTCACTGTCACACAGTGACTCCACAACTTGTCTTAAGTCAAATGACTTTTAGTATAATTCCTTTATTTTAGAGAGAATCTAGAATTGTCCTCTCAACCACAGTGTTTCAAATATGGCTCAGGTTGCCACAATTAACTAAAGGCATTTTCCCCTCTAGTTTTAACTTGAAAATAAATAATAATAATTTTTTGCCTCGAATTTTCTACTCAAGTTTTTATGTTAAAAGTCAAGCAAATATTGATTTCTTTAAAAAGTGGCTGTGCAGATGGAAGTAATTTCCCTGATTATTTCACAGCATACCAGCTTCGGATGTACAAACACAACCCTTGTGTCAGCAGACTCATGAAATACATTCTGAAGATGCTTCTGTAGGAAGCATCGTGAATGTACAACCACGTGTGGATTACATTTCCCTGTATGGCTTCTGCAATTCTTGCTCCTGCAAGGCTATATTTTATGAGAATAAAAATCTCCTATATTTAGTAAAAAAAATAGTGTATGTTCATTACAAATGCTGAACAGCAAATCAAAGCGTCATTACTGAATAATGCTACTGTTACTTTCTTTTAGCCTCAAAGTGTTTCACGTTTAACCCCTTCTTTTCCTACTAGTATAGGGCTCCTATTCTGTGTCCTGAATAACTTAAGTCCTACTTATAGGAAAAATAAACCTTAATTTAAATCTGAACTGAACTGTCAACTTACATAGAAAAGAAGTGTAGAGTAAACTCTAGGATAGTTTTGATTATCTTAGAAATACAGTTTATAATACAGTTTATAACAGGCTTAGATGTTAGAGATCCTGTTTGGAAATTTTAAATCTTCAGCACTGCCAGGAAGGTTATATTTGAAAGACTATAATTTAGCTTCTTAAATATTTAATTCTGGCAGTTTCTTAAACGTAATTGTAATAGTTAATTAGATAAAACACAGAAGATTTTATTGTTATTGTTGTCTTAATAAAATAGTACAACTAAAGCCCAGGTTCAATCATATAATTTCCCAATCAGAAACATGCAGTCAGTCTCCAGCTACCTGCAGAGTAAAATGTTAATCCTCTCACCTGTATTTAAGGCTCCTGTACTGTGATTCGACTTATGCTACCCGTCTTATCACTCTGTTATATTCCCTACGCCCTAGTCAATCTTATTCTTAAAAATATTCAGGATTAAGATTAAAGAGCCTCTCTTGATAACCTGTGTCCATGTTAAGCATCCTTTTTTAAAAAAAATAAATTTATTTATTTTTGGCTGCGTTGGGTCCTCGTTGCTGAGCATGGGCTTTCTCTAGTTGCAGTGAGCGGGGGTTACTTTTCGTTGCGGTGCGCAGGCTTCTCATTGCGGTGGCTTCTTGTTGCAGAGCACGGGCTCTAGGTGCGCGGGCTTCAGTAGTTGTGGCTTGCGGGCTCTAGAGCTCAGGCTCAGTAGTTGTGGCGCACGGGCTTAGTTGCTCCACGGCATGTGGGATCTTCCCGGACTAAGGCTCGAACCCATGTTCCCTACATTGGCAGGCAGATTCTTAACTGCTGAGCCACGAGGGAAGTCCCATGTTAAACATTCTTATCTTACTCTAATTTCTTTCTGCTATCTCACCAGACAGCTAAAATGGTCTAAGTAAATTTTCTGCTTTTATTCAAGACAGGGTGAGCTGTCTTGAAGAGAGTAGACTACCTCAATACCATTAATATGCTAAGTTTGCCCCAAAATGCATTATTACTATTCCGTAGAGAATCCCCCCACACATACAAAATGCGGATACCATCATAACGGACTCCATTTTGAAAATATTTCTATTTCTAAGGTAACATGCTCTTTTTCCTCTTCACCCCAGCTCTCAACCAGCATTACACTCGTCAAGGTACACATATTAATCCTTGTATCATATGAAGCCCTGTGTGGACGTTAGGCTGACTGAGGGATTTTTAGTGGTTGAGTTTTAGACTAATAGATTAAGTACTTTGACAATAATATTCTTAAACTGTATGCCATAACAACAACTAAAAACATAGCAAGATTAATTCTTTGCTATGTAGAAAGATACATCTTCCTTTAACTACTCTAAAGCCTTTTAATTATACTATATAATTTTGTCTTGGAATATATGTCCTCATTTCATAATTACTGTTTGCCACATAACTCGCTGACCAGAATAATCTGTGATCTTTCTCAATGAGCAAGAGATTGTGTTAATTTACAAGCTTAACATTAGCATCATAAATTCCTTTCAAAATGGAATAATCTTGGTTACAACTGATTTGAAACTATATTTCAGGTGGTCTTTAGAGGTGATAAAATAACTTATTTATGTTTAAAAGTTTGGGATATTGGACCTCTACGCCTGACATTTCTAAATCTATAAAGGCAGGAATGATACTTAAGTGATCTACCATCTCCTTGGGATCCCCCAACTTCATCGTAGGGAAAGATTGCTTGCATGCAAAGTTACCCAGGAGAAGATACTAGCAGTACTGAAGCATAAGTGACCTTGTACCTCTAAAGATAACATGATTCACGTCCAGCCTCTCCTATGAAACCTTCCTTGAACACTGTCACTACCACCACAGCCACAAATAATCTTTCCCTTCTCTGGTTTCCCATAGAATTTTGTTGATATCATAACACTATTGATTATTTTAAATATTTATCTCACATTAGCCTAAGAATTTCTGTAGATCAGACTTTTCGTCTTATTCTTTGCTGATTCCCCAAAACTAGCTTCACAAATAGTAGGTGCTCCATAATGACACGCTAATGGATGGGTGTAACTTTCCTAGGCTCTCTGAGTTTCTTGGTCTTTGAAAAATGTAGCACTTTGACGCAGTGTTTTGATAATTAATCAAGTGCTGCTTAGTTGTTGCTTAATCATTTAATGTGTATAGCCCCTCAAGGTCAAGAAACTGGTCATATTTTTTGTATCCCACTCAATTTTCAATCAATGGAAAAATAGGTACAGCACTGTTGAGTAATGCCTCAATTTCTAATTAATTGAGTTATTTATTGAATAACCAGTATGTCAAGGACTGAGATTACCGTACTGAATAAATCTGAGACAGTTTTGGTCCTCAGGTTAGGATTATTTCTTAAAAAGATAATTTCAAGCATCATTTCAAACCCACTGAATGAGAAATTTCAGGGAAAGAGCTGATAAGTCTATGTTTTGACACCTTATAGGTGATACTGAAAATGTTGAACAGGAGTTTGCCAAGAGGAAAAAAAGCATGAGATTGAAGGTAAAGAAGACACAGTTTGTCCCATCTCAGTCACCTGCTATTCTTCATTGCCTGAATCTGGACACACAAAGAACACTCCACTAGGGCCCCGCAAAAATCAGAAGAAATGCACACAAAAAACAGAACCATCTTTACAAATAACAAATCAATTACTCATGACAATACATAGTATATATACATATATAAAGACTTTAGATAGTGGACTCATTTCCTGAGACTGAGATATACAACTGAAGAATTCTTAGTAGTGAATATGGTCTGAAGGAGAAGAAAACATTCATGCCAATACACATGCAAACTGAGTAAGGGAATTTAGGGGAAAAAGAGAAGACTAAATGATAGAATGACAGTAATGTCTCTTAATCAGAACAGTGAGATGGCAAGTGGAGGTATACAACTGTAGTTCTATGTGTTGTCCAATATTTCATGGGGTCGTAGAAAAGTCAAATGAATTTTTGAGTCCCATTCCTGGATTGACAGAAAAGTTGCCTTTTGAAATATTAAGAAGTGTGTTGGGCTAATCTCTCAAGGCAATCCTGGGAGCCCAGTGAACTACTAGAAGGGTAAAGCTAGGAGAAACCTGCTCTAACCAAGCAAAATAATTTACATGGGCATCAACAATCTTTTATCAGATAAAATGTATATTTTTTTTCTTTTTTTTTTTTTTGAAATTGGAACTCTTTTTTTTTTTAATTTTTATTTATTTATGGCTGTGTTGGGTCTTCGTTTCTGTGCAAGGGCTTTCTCTAGTTGTGGCAAGCGGAGGCCACTCTTCATCGCGGTGCGCGGGCCTCTCACTATCGCAGCCTCTCTTGTTGCGGTGCACAGGCTCCAAATGCGCAGGCTCAGTAATTGTGGCTCACGGGCCTAGTTGCTCCGCGGCATGTGGGATCTTCCCAGACCAGGGCTCGAACCCGTGTCCCCTGCATTAGCAGGCAGATTCTCAACCACTGCGCCACCAGGGAAGCCCTAAAATGTATAATTTTATACCTATGTAGAAAGCTAGGGGCAAAAAAAAATCCCTGAGAAAATCAAACCAGTGTGAAATTATACACACAGAACTGATCAAAGTCTACACTGAAACACAAGCAATTCTTAAATCATAAAAGACAGATAGGAAAATTTTAATGGTTACATCCTCTCATTTTCCAAATGAAAATACACATTACCTGTGGATCTGATTTCCTGATACTTTTAGGCTAAAGAGAAGGCTCTCTAATATCACACTAATTATTGATGAGTTAGTGTCTGAAAATAGTGTTTTTAAGGAATATTTATGCCTGGGTATTCATTAAAGGGCTGCTAAGTGTACTTAAAGTATTCTGAACAGTTAATTTAATTGATCTGCAAATGGATGGCATTAAGAAAGACTGGACAGAGACCTAAGAAATAGTTTGATAAGACTTGAATTTGCACATTCGGGTTGAACATTATTATAATGTTGACATCCTAAACTCGGTAATGTGTTTTTACCCTCAGTGGGCTAAAGGAAAATTTGAAGTCAGGGATTCTTCATTTCACTGCTTTCCACTCTAAAAATTAGAGCAACCTTGAGATACAAGTAAAAGATAGGAGACATTTCATGACCTTAAGAGACACCAGGCTAACTTGATTTCCTTCCCACCACCATGTACTTTTTCCCTTCTTACCCTTATGTTGTTTTGATGCTCTAGAGCCTGAAAAGAAACCCACTATATTTCTGTTTTCTTCTGATTTTTCACTGTGACTTCCTGATATAAGCATCTTACTTCATAAAAGTCAAGTAGTAATTGTAAGGACCTGAGAAGGAAAAAAATGAAATTATACTTTTCACTCTGCCAAGTCCAGTGGATTTTCAATACTGTCCAATCAATCAAATGACAACATGCATTTGCTAATTACCTACACTACCTCAGCACTATCGACAACATAACCTCCTCTCAGTGAACTTTAATAGACTGGAGAAATGACACATTTAACCAAGAATTAATTAGGTAACTATACAAGACAATATAGGTTTAAGTGTTGAACTGTATTTTGCTGATTCTCAATTCACATCAGGATTTTAGGTAAGGGGAAAAGAAGAAAATTGAAAGGGATTGGGGGTGGTAGGATGATAAGAACCTGCAGGAATAGATACTTAATGGAAATTATGCTTCATGTTAGCTATTGAATTTCCTCCATTCTACACTGAACTTATCCACAGGTAAGCTGTTCAGATAAGCTCCAGTTCCAGGTGCTTCTATAGTGAGGCAGAAAGCAAGTGAGAAATGGGAAGAGATGTACAAGGATTGGCAAGGCCACTTTGCTCTTCCTCCCTCATTTCCTCTTTATCATCTCAGCATCTGAGTTCTTCAAGGGAAATTACGAGACCAGAAATGAGGAGTTCCTGGGAGAATTCCAAGAGAATTAGATGCCTAGTCTGGCTTCTTTCATTTTGAAGAAAGCAGACAAAATGTCTATATTAACCTTCTGACACCTAAACAGGTGGGGGTCGTCTTGAGGAAGACTGAAAAAAAGCCAAAGCAAAAGTTGTTTATTTCTGGGAATAAATGTGCTATATGCTTGCAAGCTAGTTTGTATGACTTTGCTTTTGTATTTCCCATACATTACATGCCATTTTCAGGAAGTGCTTACTCTGTATCAAATCAGATCATATAATTAATTCAACTATGTACAGCAGCTGCCTAGTTTACTGCTTTTTAAAGTGGAGTTTTGCCCACAGATACTAGGTAGAGAAGTGGACAAGGTAGCTTTATGCTTTCAATGGATTAGAATTCCAAAAAATGCATTTATGTTACCAAATTCTTGATCGTTTCTAGGACAAGAACTTTTTGAAAAATTCCTTGCAATTACTTTCGTAAACTTTCCAGTTAGACTTATTTTGGGAGGAAGTAGTAGTTTTTCTTCTCATTAGTGCATCCAACTATAAGGCAGGAAGGATTTGAAAATAACCAGGAAGCCAGGTAAACTAAGGTCAAAGCTTGCAACATTAAAATAAATGTTTTATCTTCTCCTGAGTTCTTAAAGGAGCATTTATTATTTTAATCAGAAGTCACAGCATAAACGCTAGAGGGTGGTGACTGTTGGAGTGAGGTGGAGAGCAAGGAGAATCAAGCCTGTGACAGGATTTTTAACTTGGCTCAGCATCCATTATCTCAAAGGTGACTGTGTCATAATGACAGATCACAAAGGGGAAGAACAAATGATGAGCTGGGGTGGGGTTTAAATAGAGGCACAGAATGCTCATTAGTTACATCAATCTTGACCTAATGGAAGTCTTGGCTTAGGAAGGTGGCATGAATGAGACTAATGTTCTAAATGCAGGATGCTGGCAGAACAGAAAGTTACCAGAAGGTCATGGGCCATAATCTCAATATTTAGTTTATGGATTCTGAGAGATGAGTGATGAAAAATAACCATTGCTTGAATAATATTTGGTAATGAAAATTGATTTCAAATACCATAACAGACACACACACACAGATGCACAGGTGCATAGTTTAATGCACAGATGCATTAAATCATGATAAAAGTTTAATGTAGGATGAGTGCTAAATTCACCTGCTTGATCTCCTTGGAGATGTCATTGTATTTTGTCAAACACACTCTCCTTGTAACCTATGCATAAGATTTTTGAAATATGAGAACTGTAGGAAGAAGCCCAAGTTGAAGGATTAAAAGTAAAAGTATATGTGCCAATACTCTCCTATCAGTTAACTATATTTAGACCCCAAAGCATTTAAAAATAACTAATGGTTGAACTGCAGGAATGTCTGAGTTTATAATTTACCATTTCCTTCAGTTAGAAAGTAAATTAGAGCTGCTGTGGGACTTTTTTCACTTCTGCTTTTCTTTTTTATTTTTAGAATTAGAACATTGAGGAGGATAAGTGATAGCACAATCTCTTGCCTTTGTGTCCACCAGCAGGGAATAAGTAGATTACTATTACAAGTTACAGAATATTGCCTGAATGAATTTTTGTAATTAAAATTATACCAAAACTGCCTTATATACCAGACTGTCAATTTCAGAATTGAGGCAATCTACGGCATGAACTACATCAATGTTCAGAAGTCAGTCTATTTCTTGAGCTCTTGAAAGGTTTATTTCAGGTAACAATTAATAATATATTGACTAGTAGGCTGAAGGGAAGGTGGGGGATGGAAGGAGAGAGGACAAGATAAGGAATATTAATCTTTTGAAATTTACTAGAACTTGGGTCTCCTATGTTGTTCACATGATAATGCAAGTGTCCTCTATCTTATATTAGAAAGACTTAGGAACTAGACAAAATCAGAGCCTTTGCTAAAGGCATATACTCATATTTCAAGCTCTATATCTAAAGACAAGCCAAGCTAAATCCAAGATAAGAAAGATAAGCTCAAGGAAAAGCATGCCAACAAAGGATTTCTTCTCCTTTGCTAAGTTTTTCCATAGCTTTAAGTTCTCCTAAGCAACCAGTTTCTCAGGTTGTTAAGTAGAGCTAAGTTCATTTTCACCACATCACTATGAGATAAGTGATAGTAAGAATTCTAAGAAAAGAATTATAAAATAGATTGTTCCCTAAGCATCTGGGCTCAATCAGTATCTTTGAAACTAAACTACTGATTAAAATTCGTCACCAAAATGTTCTAGGCACTTGGAATGCAACATTGAACAAAATAGAGAAAAATGCCTCTTTCCTTAAGCTTATAGTCTACAGGGAAAAGGCAAACAATTTTAAAATGTATGTAACGATTAACAAACAAATAGCACTTATTATGTGTCAGGAGCTGTTCTAAATGATTTACAAACATTACTGCATTTGATCCTTGCTACAACCCTGAAGTCGGTATGTGAAGGGGTGTATTACTTGAAGATAGAGTAGTAAGTTAAAGATGTCTACTACAAACACTGAAGCAACCACTATGAGATATTGTCTTGTAGAAGTTTTTTTTAAATTACCACGGCTGATTAGTTTCCTTTTCCCCATTCTTTCCTAGCCTTCTGTACTTCTCTACTCATTATGGCAATTATTATGTTCTGTTATAGTTACTTCTTTTTTTTAAATTAGTTTCTGCTTTATAACAAAGTGAATCAGTCATACATATACATCTGTTCCCATATCCCTTCCCTCTTGCGTCTCCCTCCCTCCCACCCTCCCTATCCCACCCCTCTAGGCGGTCACAAAGCACCGAGCTGATCTCCCTGTGCTATGCAGCTGCTTCCCACTAGCTATCTACCTTACGTTTAGTACTCTATATATGTCCATGCCTCTCTCTCGCTTTGTCATAGCTTACCCTTCCCCCTCCCCATATCCTCAAGTCCATTCTCAAGTAGGTCTGTGTCTTTATTCCTGTTTTACCCCTAGGTTCTTCATGACCATTTTTTTTCCTTAAATTCCATATATATGTGTTAGCATATGGTATTTGTCTTTCTCTTTCTGACTTACTTCACTCTGTATGACAGACTCTAGGTCTATCCACTTCATTACAAGCAGCTCAGTTTCATTTCTTTTTATGGCTGAGTAATATTCCATTGTATATATGTGCCACATCTTCTTTATCCATTCATCCAATGATGGACACTTAGGTTGTTTCCATCTCCAGGCTATTGTGAATAGAGCTGCAATGAACATTTTGGTACATGTCTCTTTCTGAATTATGGTTTTCTCAGGGTATATGCCTAGTAGTGGGATTGCTGGGTCATATGGTAGTTCTATTTTTAGTTTTTTAAGGAACCTCCATACTGTTCTCCATAGTGACTGTACCAATTCACATTCCCACCAGCAGTGCAAGAGTGTTCCCTTTTCTCCACACCCTCTCCAGCATTTATTGATTGTAGATTTTTCGATGATGGCCATTCTGACTGGTGTGAGATGATATCTCATTGTAGTTTTGATTTGCATTTCTCTAATGATTAATGATGTTGAGCATTCTTTCATGTGTTTGTTGGCAGTCTGTATATCTTCTTTGGAGAAATGCCTACTTAAGTCTTCTGCCCATTTTTGGATTGGGTTGTTTGTTTTTTTGCTATTGAGCTACATGAGCTGCTTATAAATTTTGGAGATTAATCCTTTGTCAGTTGCTTCATTTGCAAATATTTTCTCCCATTCTGAGGGTTGTCTTTTGGTCTTGTTTATGGTTTCCTTTGCTGTGCAAAAGCCTTGAAGTTTCATTAGGTCCCATGTGTTTATCTTTGTTTTTATTTCCATTTCTCTAGGAGGGGGGTCCAAAAGGATCTTGCTGTGATTTATGTCATAGAGAGTTCTGCCTGTTTTCCTCTAAGAGTTGGATAGTGTCTGGCCTTACATTTTGGTCTTTAATCCATTTTGAGCTTATTTTTGTGTATGGTGTTAGGGAATGATCTAATCTCATACTTTTACATGTCCCTGTCCAGTTTTCCCAGCAACACTTATTGAAGAGGTTGCCCTTTCTCCACTGTACATTCCTGCCTCCTTTATCAAAGATAAGTTGACCATATGTGCGTGGGTTTATCTCTGGGCTTTCTATCCTATTCCATTGATCTATCTTTCTGTTTTTGTGCCAGTACCATACTGTACCATTAGTGTAGCTTTGTAGTATAGTCTGAAGACAGGGAGCCTGATTGCTCCAGCTCCATTTTTTGATCTCAAGATTGCTTTGGCTATTAAGGGTCTTTTGTTTTTCCACACAAATTGTGAAATTTTTTGTTCTAGTTCTGTGAAAAATGCCAGTGGTAGTTTGATAGGGATTGCATTGAATCTGTAGATTGCTTTGGGTAGTAGAGTCATTTTCACAATATTGATTCTTCCAATCCAGGAACATGGTATATCTCTCCAACTATTTGTATCATCTTTAATTTCTTTCATCAGTGTCTTATAATTTTCTGCATACAGGCCTTTTGTCTACTTAGGTAGGTTTATTCCTAGATATTTTATTCTTTTTGTTCCAATGGTAAATGGGAGTGTTTTCTTGATTTCACTTTCAGATATGTCATCATTAGTGTACAGGAATGCCAGAGATTTCTGTGCATCAATTTTGTATCCTGCTACTTTACCAAATTCATTGATTAGCTCTAGTAGTTTTCTGGTAGCATCTTTAGGATTCTCTATGTATAGTATCATGTCATCTGCAAACAGTGACAGCTTTACTTCTTCTTTTCCGATTTGGATTCCTTTTATTTCCTTTTCTTCTCTGATTGCTGTGGCTAAAACTTCCAAAACTAGGTTGATTAAGAGTGGTGAGAGTAGGCAGCCTTGTCTTGTTCCTGATCTTAGTGGAAATGGTTTCAGTTTTTCACCATTGAGGACGATGCTGGCTGTGGGTTTGTCATATATGGCCTTTATTATGTTGAGGAAAGTTCCCTCTATGCCTACTTTCTGCAGGGTTTTTATCATAAATGGGTGTTGAATTTTGTCGAAAGCTTTCTCTGCATCTATTGAGATGATCATATGGTTTTTCTTCTTCAATTTGTTAATATGGTGTATCACATTGATTGATTTGCATATATTGAAGAATCCTTGCATTCCTGGAATAAACCCCACTTGATCATGGTGTATGATCCTTTTAATGTGCTGTTGGATTCTGTTTGCTAGTATTTTGTTGAGGATTTTTGCATCTATGTTCATCAGTGATATTGGCCTGTAGTTTTCTTTCTTTGTGACATCCTTGCCTGGTTTTGGAATCAAGGTGATGGTGGCCTAGTAGAATGAGTTTGGGAGTGCTCCTCCCTCTGCTATATTTTGGAAGAGTTTGAGAAGGATAGGTGTTAGCTCTTCTCTAAATGTTTGATAGAATTCGCCTGTGAAGCCATCTGGTCCTGGGCTTTTGTTTGTTGGAAGATTTTTAATCACAGTTTCAATTTCAATGCTTGTGATTGGTCTATTCATATTTTCTATTTCTTCCTGATTCAGTCTTGGCAGATTGTGCATTTCTAAGAATTTGTCCATTTCTTCCTGGTTGTCCATTTTATTGGCATAGAGTTGCTTGTAGTAATCTCTCATGATCTTTTGTATTTCTGCAGTGTCAGTTGTTACTTCTCCTTTTTCATTTCTAATTCTATTGATTTGAGTCTTCTCCCTTTTTTTCTTGATGAGTCTGGCTAATGGTTTATCAATTTTGTTTATCTTCTCAAAGAACCAGCTTCTAGTTTTATTGATCTTTGCTATCATTTCCTTCATTTCTTTTTCATTTATTTCTGATCTGATCTTTATGATTTCTTTCCTTCTGCTAACTTTGGGATGTTTTTGTTCTTCCTTCTCTAATTGCTTTAGGTGCAGGGTCCGGTTGTTTACTCGAGATGTTTCCTGTTTCTTAAGGTGAGATTGTATTGCTATAATCTTCCCCCTTAGAACTGCTTTTGCTGCATCCCACAGGTTTTGGGTCGTCGTGTCTCCATTGTCATTTGTTTCTAGGTATTTTTTTTATTTCCTCTTTGATTTCCTCAGTGATCATTTTGATATTAAGTAGTGTATTGTTTAGCCTCCATGTGTTTGTATTTTTTACAGATCTTTTCCTGTAATTGATGTCTAGTCTCATAGCATTGTGGTCGGAAAAGATACTTGATACAATTTCAATTTTCTTAAATTTACCAAGGCTTGATTTGTGACTCAAGGTATGATCTATCCTGGAGAATGTTCCATGAGCACTTGAGAAAAATGTGTATTCTGTTGTTTTTGGATGGAATGTCCTATAAATATCAATTAAGTCCATCTTGTTTAATGTATCATTTAAAGCTTGTGTTTCCTTATTTATTTTCATTTTGGATGATCTGTCCATTGGTGAAAGTGGGGTGTTACAGTCCCCTATTATGAGTGTGTTACTGTTGATTTCCCCTTTTATGGCTGTTAGTATTTGCCTTATATATTGAGGTGCTCCTAGGTTGGGTGCATAAATATTTACAGTTGTTATATCTTCTTCTTGGATCAATCCCTTGATCATTAAGTTGTGTCCTTCTTTGTCTCTTCTAATAGTCTTTATTTTAAAGTCTATTTTGTCTGATATAAGAATTGCTACTGCCGCTTTCTTTTGATTTCCATTTGCATGGAATATCTTTTTCCATCCCCTTACTTTCAGTCTGTATGTGTCTCTAGGTCTGAAGTGGGTCTCTTGTAGACAGCATATATATGGGTCTTGTTTTTGTATCCATTCAGCCAATCTGTGTCTTTTGGTGGGAGCATTTAGTCCATTTGCATTTAAGGTAATTATCGATATGTATGTTCCTATTCCCATTTTCTTAATTGTTTTGGGTTCGTTATTGTAGGTCTTTTCCTTCTGTTGTGTTTCTTGCCTAGAGAAGTTCCTTTAGCATTTGTTGTAAAGCTGGTTTGGTGGTGCTGAACTCTCTCAGCTTTTGCTTGTCTGTAAACATTTTAATTTCTCTATTAAATCTGAATGTGATCCTTGCTGGGTAGAGTAATGTTGGTTGCAGGTATTTCTCCTTCATCACTTTAAATATGTCTTGCCACTCCCTTCTAGCTTGTAGAGTTTCTGCTGAGAGATCCGCTGTTAACCTGATGGTGATTTCCTTGTGTGTTATTTTTTGTTTTTCTCTTGCTGCTTTTAATATGATTTCTTTGTGTTTAATTTTTGACAGTTTGATTAATATGTGTCTTGGCATATTTCTCCTTGGATTTATTCCGTATGTGACTCTCTGTGCCTCCTGGACTTGATTAACTATTTCCTTTCCCATGGTAGGGAAGTTTTCAACTATAATCTCTTCAAATATTTTCTCAGTCCCTTTCTTTTTCTCTTCTTCTTCTGTAACCCACATAATTCGAATGTTGGTGCATTTAATGTTGTCCCAGAGGTCTCTGAGACTGTCCTCTGTTCTTTTCATTCTTTTTTCTTTATTTTGCTCTGCATCAGTTATTTCCACTGTTTTATCTTCCACCTCACTTATCCGTTTTTCTGCCTCAGTCATTCTGCTATTGACCCCATCTAGAGTATTTTTCATTTCATCTATTGTGTTTATAATTGATGCTTGATTCATCTTTAGTTCTTCTAGGTCCTTGTTAACTGTTTCTTGCATTTTGTCTATTCTAGTTCCAAGATTTTGGATCTTGGAAATAGAATCTTGGATCCTCTTTACTATCATTATTCTGAATTCTTTTTCAGGTAGACTGCTTATTACTTCTTCATTTGTTAGGTCTGGTGGGTTTTTATCTTGCTCCTTCACCTGCTGTGTGTTTTTCTGTCTTCTCATTTTGCTTATCTTACTGTGTTTGGGGTCTCCTTTTTTCAGGCTGCAGATTCGTAGTTCCCGTTGGTTTTGGTGTCTGTTCCCAGTGGCTAAGGTTATTTCAGTAGGTTGTGTAGGCTTCCTGGTCGGGGGGACTAATGCCTCTGTTCTGGTGGTTGAGGCTCGATCTTGTCTTTCTGGTGGACAGGTCCACGTCTTGGGTGTGTTTTGGGGTGCCTGTGGCCTTATTATGTTTTTAGGCAGCCTGTCTGCTAATGGGTGGGGTTGTGTTCCTGTCTTGCTAGTTGCTTGGCATAGGGTGACCAGCACTGTAGCTTGCTGGTCGTTGAGTGAAGCTGGGTGCTGGTGTTGAGATGGAGATCTCTGGGAGATTTTCGCCGCTTGATATTATGTGGAGCTGGGAGGTCTCTTGTGGACCCGTGTCCTGAAGTTGGCTCTCCCACTTCAGAGGCCCAGCACTGACTCCTGGCTGC
Organism: Mesoplodon densirostris; assembly: GCF_025265405.1. Taxonomy (NCBI): domain Eukaryota; kingdom Metazoa; phylum Chordata; class Mammalia; order Artiodactyla; family Ziphiidae; genus Mesoplodon; species Mesoplodon densirostris. Next base: position 38,482,357 of record NC_082663.1, on the reverse strand, counting down.
AGCACCAAGAGCCTTTCATCTACCTGGCTCAGAATAAAAGGGAGAAAAAGTAGAAAGAAAGAATTAGTAGAAGAAAGAAAGAGAGAAATAATGAAACAAATAAGGAAAGAAAGGAAGGAAGGAAGGAAGGAAGAAAGAAAGGAGGGAGGGAGGAAGGAAGGGAAGAAAGAAAGAAGGAAAGAAAGAAAGAAAGGAAGGAGGGAGGAAGGGAGGGAGGAAGGTAAGAAAAAGAAAGAGAGGAAGGAAGAAAGAAGGGAGGGAGGGAGGAAGGAAGGAAAGAAAGAAAGAATGACAGGAGGGAAGGAGGAAAGAAAGAAAGAAGGGAAGGTCAGAGGGAGGGAGGGAGGAAGGGAAGGTAGGAAAAAGGAAAGAGAGAAGATAAAGTAAAATAGAATAAAGTATGATAAAATATAGTAGCGTTATTAAAATAAAAAGGTAATTATTTAAAAAAAAAAACGGACGGATAGAACCCTGGGACAAATGCTGGAAGCAAAGCTGCACAGAGAAAATCTCACACAGAAGCATACACATACACATTCACAAAAAGAGAACAGGGGGGAAAAATCGTGAATCTTGCTCTCAAAGTCCACCTCCTCAATTTGGGATAATTCGTTGTGAAAAGAGGAAAAGGGGAAAAAGTCTTAAATCTTGTCCTCAAAGTCCACCTCCTCAATTTGGGATGATTCGTTGTCTATTCATGTATTCCACAGATGCAGGGTACATCAAGTTGATTGTGGAGCTTTAATCCGCTGCTTCTGAGGCTGCACAGAGAGATTTCCTGGTCTCTTTGTTCTCACAGCTCCCGGGGCTCAGCTTTGGACTTGGCCCCGCCTCTGCGTGTGGGTCGCCGGAGGGCGTCTGTTCTTCGTTCAGACAGGACGGTTTTAAAGGAGCCGCTGATTCGGGGGCTCTGGCTCACTCAGGCCGCGGGGGAGGGAGGGGCACGGAGTGTGGGGCGAGCCTGCGGCGGCAGCGGCCAGCGTGATGTTGCACCAGCCCGAGGCGCTCCGTGCGCTTTCCCGGGGAAGCCATCCCTGGATCGCGGGACCCCAGCAGTGGCGGGCTGCACAGGCTCCCCGGAAGGGGGGCGTGGACAGTGACTTGCGCTCGCACACAAGCCTCGTGGCGGCGGCAGCAGCAGCCCCAGCGTCCCATGCCCGTCTCCGCGGTCCGCGCCTTTAGCCGCGGCTCGCGCCCGTCTCTGGAGCTCCTTTAAGCAGCGCTCTTAATGCCCTCTCCTCGCGCACCAGGAAACAAAGAGGGAAGAAAAAGTCTCTTGCCTCTTCGGCAGCTCCAGACTTTTTCCCGGACTCCCTCCCGTCTAGCCGTGGTGCACTAACCCCTTCAGGCTCTCTTCCAGCCGCCAGCCCCAGTCCTCTCCCTGCGCTCCGACTGAAACCCGATACCCGAGCCTCAGCTCCCAGCCCCCCACTCCCCGGCGGCAGAGCAGACAAGCCTCTCGGGCTGGTGTGTGCCTGAGGGCACCGATCCTCTGTGCGGGAATCTCTCCGCTTTGCCCTCCGCACCCCTGTTGTTCCGCTCTCCTCCGCTACTCTGAAGCTTTCCCCCTCCGCCACCCGCAGTCTCCGCCCGTGAAGGGGCTTCTAGTGTGTGGAAACCTTTCCTCCTTCACGGCTCCCTCCCACTGGTGCAGGTCCCGTCCCTATCCTTTTGTCTCTGTTTATTCTTTTTTCTTTTGCCCTACCCAGGTATGTGGGGAGTTTCTTGCCTTTTGGGGGGTCTGAGGTCTTCTGCCAGCGTTCAGTAGGTGTTCTGTAGGAGTTGTTCCACGTGTAGATGTATTTCTGATGTATCTTATTTCCAAGTCAACACAGCTAGGAAGTGGCAGAGCTGGGTCTCAAACGTAGAAAGTTTGTCTCCAGAGCCTTTTCTCTTCTCACTATAATGGGATTTAACCCATAGTTCCATCACTCTGTGCTGGGTTATGCTCGCTGGACTCCACCAGGGCCGCCGGAGCTAAAATCAGAAACCTGTTATAGTTACTTCTGCCATTAGATTATGCGTTGTTGGAAGCTGGATCTGGGTTGTATATATATCTCTGAATTTTCTAAACCTGTCATTCTTCCCTTGCTCAGTATTTGTCTGTTGGATTGAACAGACCTAGAGGGGAAACTACACAGAACCTAACTCCAAAATTGTCCTTATTTTTCTACTGTTAAAATTCCTTCATTAAAGCTTATGTCTTTGGGGAAAATGCTTTGTCCTTTATTAATGTGTAAATACTTCCGACTTAGCACATTTCAGGCTTTGTCGGCTATTTACACCCTGGTGTTAATTGCTTTATCAGAGCCTTTCTACTGTTATTGCTTGCTGCCAGCAAGTTTTAAGAAGGGAATATGTATGAGAGTGCATGTGTGTGTGTGTGTGTGTGTGTGTGTGTGTGTATAAAGAAAAGAGAAAGGAGAAAGAGCCTAAATTTAGTTAATGCCTGGAGGGGAAGATGATTGATGAAACTTAGCACAACAAATGTTTGCCTAGAACCAGAGGGGACAAAACAAGTAAAAACTGCAAGCAGAATAATAATTTGGTGCCTGGCCAGCTGAAAATCTGGAGTCATTAAATATTCTTTAAATATTTGTTCAAACATCCAGTAAGAGAATGACAGGACAATATAATATTATTCAGCCTTAAAAATGGAGGAGAGCCTATCATTTGAGACAACATGGTTATTGATGCCCACTAGACACTCTAACTTTCTTCATCTGTGTTTCACATAAAAACTGTATAGAACAAAGCACCAAGTCCCAAGAGACATGATACAATTAATATTTAATGCATTTTAATTTTGGAAATAAATATGTGCTCTAAACCATCTCCTGATACATCTCCCAGTACGATACATCTCTCAGTACATCTTCAACTTTCAGGAGAACCTGCTGCTTTTTCAGATGAGCACTATTGTAACACAATAAGACGTTAAGATGGAACATTTTTCTCAGTTTTAGCTAAGGTGTCAGAAAGCCAAAAACAACAAAAAATAGATGGCAAATATTCTCACACTTCAAAGACTGGTGGTAGACATCTTATGCAGTATTTATAAAAGACAAGACAGAGGGTCGTTTATGAGACCATTAGCCAAAGACTCACCTCTCACAGAAGAATATGGAGGCACTTTAAACCTTGCCTGGTAGTACTTCTAGGAAGTGGGATGTAACGTCAGTATACATGTTGTTGTTGTTTTTAATTTAATTTATTTTTTATACAGCAGGTTCTTATTAGTGATCTATTTTATACATATTAGTGTTTACATGTCAATCCCAATCTCCCAGTTCATCTCACCACCTCACACCCACTTTCCCCCCTTGGTGTCCATACGTTTGTTCTCTACATTTGTGTCTCTATTTCTGCCCTGCTAACTGGTTCATTTGTACCATTTTTCCAGATTCCACATATATACATTAATATACAATATTTCTTTTGCTCTTTCTGACTTATTTCACTCTGTTTGACAGTCTCTAGGTCCATCCACGCCTCTACAAATGACCCAATTTTGTTCCTTTTTATGGCTGAGTAATATTCCATTGTATATATGTACACCATCTTTATCCATTCGTCTGTCGATGGACCTTTAGGTTGCTTCTATGTCCTGGCTATTGTAAATAGTGCTGCAATGAACATTGGGGTACATGTGTCTTTTTGAATTATGGCTTTCTCTGGGTATATGCCCAACGTCAGTATACATGTTGAAGTACTAAATTCCAGGGACTGTAAAAAAGAAATGTGCTTAGCTAACTGAAAATACACAGTCCACTTCTTGGGAAGCACAGTTAAATGGTCCTGGAAAAAGGTTTCTAGTGAAGCAATAGAAGCATTCTTTCTCTGTTCTCTGGTGAACCTACTATACCCAGAAAGCACAAATGCAAATTACACTGGTACCAATTTAAAAGGATATTATTTTTCCTTTACATTTTTTCCCTCTCCTGTTTCATCCCTGGAAAAGCCAAAGACAGTTTCTTAAGTGGAGAATAAATGAGGAAGAAATAAAGAAGCTAACAGTGTCTCATTTCCTAAATCTATGGCAGACCTTTTAATTCCTAAATACTTCAATGTGTATCTCTTAAAAACAATGACATTCTTTTACATGGTAGTACAATGATCAAAATAGGAAATTACTTGGTGCAATATTATTATCTAATCTATAAACCTTATTTGAAAATTCCATCAGTTGTCTCACTAGTCACCTTTATAGCGTAATAATGTATATACTTATTTCTGGTCCAACATTCAATGCAAAATCACAAATTACATTTATAGGTCATTTATATTTAGATGTCTTTAACCTGGAAAATTCTTCCATGATCTTACCTGATCTTGACATGTTTGATGAGTTTGGACCAGACTGTTTGTAAACTGTCTCTTATTGTGTGTGTTTGTTTGTTTTGAGGTTTTCTTATGATTAGATTCAGGATCTGCATTTTTGGCAAGAGTATCCCAAAAGTGATATGTGTCCTTTTCAGTGAATGATATCAGGAAGCACCTCACATTGTCTCATTACTGGGTGACTTTTATCACTTGCTTAGGTGATATCTACCAGATTTGTGCACTGTAAGGTTGTTATAACTCTTCATACTTAATAAATATTTTGTGGGGAAATTCTATGCGATGGTAAATATCCTGTTTCCTATCACAAGTTCATCCACTATAGTTCACCCACATAATTCCTACCTAAACAAATATTATGATAGTAATGTCTGGGAAATGGTAATTTTATAATTCTATCATTTCTTCTATGTTTATTGAAATCCTACTGTAAGTAAGCATTTCTTTTCTCTCCATTTATTTATTGTATTCATTTATATTGCATGGACCCTTGGGTCCTAATTTACTCTATGGGTTATGATCTACCAGCATCACTATTTTTTGATACCTACATTCTCCCAGATTTGGTCAGTAGAAGCCACTTCCGGGTCACTCCTATGTTGTTTTCCCATCATTCGTTGAGTCCTCTGTTTCTTTCTGGTTCTAAGCTGATCTTTATATGTTCTTTCCACCAATTCAAGACTCAATCATTTGTCTGAGAGCACAGGTTGCTTTTATTGGAAAATCGTATTTAGAAATCAAGATCTGGTTGACAGGTGTGCTCACTGTAACTGCAGTGTTTTGCTTCTAGGCCTAAGCACAGACAATATTATGAAATACACACACACACACACACAATCACACACACACACCTCTACATCTACTTCTGTATCCACACTACCTACCTATCTATCTAAATTTAAAATATGATTTCTTAACTGTGCCTTCAATTTCAGTCCGGCACCATAGGGATTATTCTAGCCTTTCTCCTTTCTATATGTTTAGCTTTCAACAGTAATAAATCTTACACTCATAAAGAACACAACATTTATATATTTGCTTATTCTCAGAATAAACATAAAATAATTCAGAATTTCAAATATATACTACTACAAAAAACAAACTTACTAAGTAAGTTTACTTATATATGTTTACTTATATATATGTTTATATATATATATGTTTACTTATATATGTTTATAGTGTATTTTGTCTTCAGCTTTAAGGTATACACTCAACATACTATTTTCAAAGTTTAGATTAACACCCCCTTTTATGTGGTCTTATAAATTATTTTAAGCACAGATTATTTCATTTATCACAGTTTTTCATTTTCAGACTTTCTCCCAACCTGATTAATTGTGTTTGTTCTATTGTTTTTACATTTTTGAGTATGTGGAAAAAATAACATGTTTCTAAAAGTCAAAACTATGCAAAAAGTAATACACAAAGAAGTGTCCCTCCTCCCACCCATCCTTTCTATCCTGTATCCATCCTTCATCCTTTCCACCTCATTCTTACTCACTGTAAACAACATATTTCATTGATTTCTGGTTTATTTTTCCTGAGTTTTTGCACAAAGGATAAGAGATATTTATCTTTTTTAATAATTCTTTTTCTTCCAAAAAACAGCTTATTTTAGATACTTTTTTGCCTTTATGGTTTTTGCTTTAAAACATATTCTGGAAATTGTTCCTTATTCATTTATAGAAATGTATCTTTTTTTATACGGCTGCATAGTATTCTGTTGAGTGGATACACAGGTTATTCAACCATTTTCTGGAAATTTGCATTGTTACCAACATTTTTCAGAAGATTTAACTTTAATAAGTTTCAGATTTCTGCTTATTACATGAGAGTGGACAAAATATTTACTGAAATAATTGAAATTTATTCTTGTAACTAAGGGTGACTGGAGATTTCTTTTGGTATATGCAAGTGAGCACTCAGAAATGGAACCTATTCAAAAATTCATCTAGGAGCTGAGAGAAAGGAAGCAACATAATGGACTTACATGGTTGTAGGAAGAAAGTAAGAAGTAGTTTTTAATTGTTGTGCAGTATATTCATTGTACACAATTCTGCATTTCATCAATGTCACAGGTAAATTAAATTTCTGAATATTTTCAAATTAAATATCTGAATATTTTAGCTGTATATTCTGCCTTATATGTATATCCTAATTAAGTATTAAGCATCTGTAAGAACTAAAAGAAGTTAGGCATACAACTGAACAATAGCAATAATAGGAATTATCATTATGTGAGAAAAATGTAAAGCAGTCTATATCCAGTCTATATCCAAGTTTATATACAGAGAGAGAAAGAGAGAGACAGAGACAGGCAATTATATAGTATAGGAAATATATTGTATATTATATATTTTATATACATATAATGCCTCTACAAATTACTAAAATAGAGTCTGAAAATCATGTTAACTGAAGCTATTAAAATTAAGCTGAATCTAAATTTTTACTAAATAAAAAAAACTTCTTCATCAATAAAGGGGTGTCTAAGTAAGAAGTCTGTAGGGTGAGGTGACCCCACAGACAGATAAAGACAGGACAAAACCTCTGCTCTGGAAAAGTGTCTTCCAGCTGGGATCAGTAGTCTATGCTCCTTATATAGTAAGGATGCTTGCATCTTCAAGTAACAACACACAACACAAACCAGATTAAACAAAAAAAGGAATTTATTGGCTCAAATAACTCAGATCAGAAGTTTCAGTAGAAACTAAAACAACATTGTAAATCAACTATACTCCAATAAAAATTAATTTAAAAAAAAAGAAGATCTTGGCTGGTTTAAAAAAAAAAAGTTTCCACTTTGGGGAAAAGGCTTGATCCAATGGACTAACTTGGTCTCCAAGAACTGGATTTCTTCTATCTCTCTTCTTTACTGTCAATAGTATCAGTTGTTCTACCAAGATGTTTGCAAGATGTCTCCAAGCAACAAACATGACTCACTATTCACCTTGTTCACCTCCAGTAGGAGAGACTACATCCCATACACTAACTATTAAGCAATAGTTTTGTGCTTCACTCTGGGCCAACTTAGATTACATTTCTACATTGAATCAGGCAACATAGCCAGATGATTGCACACACTTATTGTCTTAGGCTTATTTAAAATATCTATCACTAGAGCTTGTGCTGGGTTCACTCTCACCCAAACCACAAGCTGCTATACAGCAGGGGTGAAAATGAGCCGGATACTGCAAAAACCTTCCACAGTATACACAACACCTAGTGATCACTTCATATGTGCCACTATATCTACTTGAAAACAGGGGAGTGCAGAAGGTACTCAATTGGTACAGCTTCATAGATCATTTCCATACTTCCACTTTAGAATTCCGTGAGGAGTCTCTCTTTTCCTTAACTTGAGATGATCAGATTTCCAATAAGTATAGGGCCTTTTTCCTTGAGCCAAATTAAAAATAAAGGTTTAAGTCCTCTCCCTATCCCATATATTTCTGTTATAATTGTTCATTGGATAACAAGAGGTAGATGAGGGGAGAAAAAATTATAAAGGTGTTCTCATGTTTCTCCTTTATTTGCAAAACTGAAAGAAAACTTGAGATAAGATTATTTGTTACAAAGAAAAATTGGTAAAAATTTAATATATTTTAAAAAATTTAACATATTTTAAGTTAGAACTGAATATGATCCTTTCCTTCCATTATGTCAAGAAAAATGGAAAAGATGTCACTGGTTTAATAATGAAACATTTCCAAGGTTACTTGTAGTTTCAACTTTTCTATTTTCTCTTTACAACATGTTATATGACTTTGTAGTATGGGAAAATTGTTTGCAGAAATGAAAGCAGTTAATTTGACACTTAAAAAAAATTTCATCGAGACTTCCGGGTAAGATGGCGGAAGAGTAAGACGCGGAGATCATCGTCCTCCCCACGGATACCCCAGAAATACAGCTACACGTGGAACAACTCCTACAGAACACCTACTGAACGCTGGCAGAAGGCCCCAGACCTCCCAAAAGGCAAGAAACTCCCCACATACCTGGGTAGGGCAAAGCGGAGAGATTCCCGCACAGAGGATCGGTGCCGAGCGGCACTCAACAGGCCAAGAGGCTTGTCTGCTCGCCCCGGCGGCGCTGGAAGCTGAGGCTCGGGCTTCGGTCAGAGAGCAGGGAGAGGACTGGGGCTGGCGGTGAGAACTCAGCCGGAAGGGGGCTAATGAGCCACAGCTAGCCGGCAGGGAGTCCGGGAAAACTCTGGAGCTTCCGAAGAGGCAAGAGACTTTTTCTTCCCTCTTTGTTTCCTGGTGCGCGAGGAGAGGGGATTAAGAGCGCTACTTAAAGGGGCTCCACAGACGGGCGCAAGTCACGACTGAAAGCGCGGAGCCCAGTGACGGGTGTGGGACGCTGGGGCTGCTGCTGCCGCCGCCAAGAAGCCTGTGTGCGAGCGCAGGTCACTGTCCACACTGCCCTTCCGGGAGCCTGTGCAGCCCGCCACTGCCGGGGTCCCGGGGTCCAGGGGCGGCTTCCCTGGGAGAATGCACGGCGCGCCTCGGGCTGGTGCAACGACACGCCGACCTCTGCCGCTGCAGGCTCGCCCCGCACTCCGTGCCCCTCCCTCCCGCCCGGCCTGAGTGAGCCAGAGTCCCCGAAGAGGCTGCTCCTTTAACCCTGTCCTGTCTGAGCGAAGAACAGACAACCTCCGGAGACCTACACGCACAGGCGGGGCCAAATCCAAAGCTGAGACCCAGGAGCTGTGAGAACAAAGAAGAGAAAGGGAAACCTCTCCCAGCAGCCTCAGAAGCAGCGGATTAAAGCTCCACAATCAACTTGATGCACCCTGCATCTGTGGAATACATGAATGGACAACAAATCATCCCAAATTGAGGAGCCCGGAGTCAGTGCTGTGCCTCTGAGGTGGGAGAGCCAACTTCAGGACACTGGTCCACAAGAGACCTCCCAGCTCCACATAATATCAAACGGCGAAAATCTTCCAGAGATCTCCATCTCAACACCAGCACCCAGCTTCACTCAACGACCAGCAAGCTACAGTGCTGGACACCCTATGCCAAACAACTAGCAAGACAGGAACACAACGCCACCCATTAGAAGAGAGGTGGCCTAAAATCATAAAAAGTCCACAGACACCCCAAAACACACCACCAGACGTGGACCTGCCCACCAGAAAGACAAGATCCAGCCTCACCCACCAGAACACAGGCACTAGTCCCCTCCACCAGGAAGCCTACACAACCCACTAAACCAAACTTAGCCACTGGGGACAGACACCAAAAACAATGGGAACTACGAATCTGCAGCCTGAAAAAAGGAGACCCCAAACACAGTAAGATAAGCAAAATGAGAAGACAGAAAAACACACAGCAGGTGAAGGAGCAAGATAAAAACCCACCAGACCTAACAAATGAAGAAGTAATAAGCAGTCTATCTGAAAAAGAATTCAGAATAATGATAGTAAAGAGGATCCAAGATTCTATTTCCAAGATCCAAAATCTTGGAACTAGAATAGACAAAATGCAAGAAACAGTTAGCAAGGACCTAGAAGAACTAAAGATTAATCAAGCATCAATTATAAACACAATAGATGAAATGAAAAATACTCTAGATGGGGTCAATAGCAGAATGACTGAGGCAGAAAAACGGATAAGTGAGGTGGAAGATAAAATAGTGGAAATAACTGCTGCAGAGCAAAATAAAGAAAAAAGAATGAAAAGAACAGAAGACAGTCTCAGAGACCTCTGGGACAACATTAAATGCACCAACATTCGAATTATGTGGGTTACAGAAGAAGAAGAGAAAAAGAAAGGGACTGAGAAAATATTTGAAGAGATTATAGTTGAAAACTTCCCTAATATGGGAAAGGAAATAGCTAATCAAGTCCAGGAGGCACAGAGAGTCCCATACAGAATAAATCCAAGGAGAAATACACCAAGACACATATTAATCAAACTGTCAAAAATTAAACACAAATCATATTAAAAGCAGCAAGACAAAAACAACAAATAACACACAAGGGAATCCCCATCTGGATAACAGCTGATCTCTCAGCAGAAACTCTACAAGCAAGAAGGGAGTGGCAGGACATAATTAAAGCGATGAAGGAGAAAAACCTGCAACCAACATTACTCTACCCAGCAAGTATCTCATTCAGATTTGATGGAGAAATTAAAATGTTTACAGACAAGCAAAAGCTGAGAGAATTCAGCACCACCAAACCAGCTTTACAACAAATGCTAAAGGAACTTCTCTAGGCAAGAAACACAACAGAAGGAAAAGACCTACAATAACGAACCCAAAACAATTAAGAAAATGGGAATAGGAACATACGTATCGATAATTACCTTAAATGTAAATGGACTAAATGCTCCCACGAAAAGACACAGATTGGCTGAATGGATACAAAAACAAGACCCATATATATGCTGTCTACAAGAGACCCACTTCAGACCTAGAGACACATACAGACTGAAAGTAAGGGGATGGAAAAAGATATTCCATGCAAATGGAAACCAAAAGAAAGCTGGAGTAGCAATTCTTATATCAGACAAAATAGACTTTAAAATAAAGACTACTAGAAGAGACAAAGAAGGACACTACATAATGATCAAGGGATCGATCCAAGAAGAAGATATAACAATTGTAAATATTTATGCACCCAACCTAGGAGCACCTCAATACATAAGGCAAATACTAACAGCCATAAAAGGAGAAATCGACTGTAACAAAATCATAGTAGGGGACTTTAACACCCCACTTTCACTAATGGACAGATCATCCAAAATGAAAATAAATAAGGAAACACAAGCTTTAAATGATACATTAAACAAGATGGACTTAATTGATATTTACAGGACATTCCATCCAAAAAGAACAGAATACACATTTTTCTCAAGTGCTCATGGAACATTCTCCAGGATAGATCATATCTTGGGTCACAAATCAAGCCTTAGTAAATTTAAGAAAATTGAAATTGTATCAAGTATCTTTTCCGACCACAATGCTATGAGACTAGATATCAATTACAGGAAAAGAGCTGTAAAAAATGCAAACACATGGAGGCTAAACAATACACTACTTAATAACAAGGTGATCACTGAAGAAATCAAAGGGGAAATTAAAAAATACCTAAAAACAAATGACAATGGAGACATGATGACCCAAAACCCATGGGATGCAGCAAAAGCAGTTCTAAGAGGGAAGTTTATAGCAATACAATCCCACCTTAAGAAACAGGAAACATCTCGAATAAACAACCTAACCTTGCACCTAAAGCAATTAGAGAAAGAAGAACAAAAACATCCCAAAGTTAGCAGAAGGAAAGAAATCATAAAAATCAGATCAGAAATAAATGAAAAAGAAATGAAGGAAACGATAGCAAAGATCAATAAAACTAAAAGCTGGTTCTTTGAGAAGATAAACAAAATTGATAAACCATTAGCCAGACTCATCAAGAAAAAAAGGGAGAAGACTGAAATCAATAGAATTAGAAATGAAAAAGGAGAAGTAACAACTGACACTGCAGAAATACAAAAGATCATGAGAGATTACTACAAGCAACTCTATGCCAATAAAATGGACAACCAGGAAGAAATGGACAAATTCTTAGAAATGCACAATCTGCCAAGACTGAATCAGGAAGAAATAGAAAATATGAACAGACCAATCACAAGCACTGAAATTGAAACTGTGATAAAAAATCTTCCAACAAACAAAAGCCCAGGACCAGATGGCTTCACAGGTGAATTCTATCAAGCATTTAGAGAAGAGCTAACACCTATCCTTCTCAAACACTTCCAAAATATAGCAGAGGGAGGAACACTCCCAAACTCATTCTACTAGGCCACCATCACCTTGATACCAAAACCAGGCAAGGATGTCACAAAGAAAGAAAACTACAGGCCAATATCACTGATGAACATAGATGCAAAACTCCTCAACAAAATACTAGCAAACAGAATCCAACAGCACATTAAAAGGATCATACACCATGATCAAGTGGGGTTTATTCCAGGAATGCAAGGATTCTTCAATATACGCAAATCAATCAACGTGATACACCATATTAACAAATTGAAGAAGAAAAACCATATGATCATCTCAATAGATGCAGAGAAAGCTTTCGACAAAATTCAACACCCATTTATGATAAAAACCCTGCAGAATGTAGGCATAGAGGGAACTTTCCTCAACATAATAAAGGCCATATATGACAAACCCACAGCCAACATTGTCCTCAATGGTGAAAAACTGAAACCATTTCCACTAAGATCAGGAACAAGACAAGGTTGCCCACTCTCACCACTCTTATTCAACATAGTTTTGGAAGTTTTAGCCACAGCAATCAGAGAAGAAAAGGAAATAAAAGGAATGCAAATCGGAAAAGAAGAAGTAAAGCTGTCACTGTTTGCAGATGACATGATACTATACATAGAGAATCCTAAAGATGCTACCAGAAAACTAATAGAGCTAATCAATGAATTTGGTAAAGTTGCAGGATACAAAATTAATGCACAGAAATCTCTGGCATTCCTATATACTAATGATGAAAAATCTGAAAGTGAAATCAAGAAAACACCCCCATTTACCATTGGAACAAAAAGAATAAAATATCTAGGAATAAACCTACCTAAGTAGACAAAAGGCCTGTATGCAGAAAATTATAAGACACTGATGAAAGAAATTAAAGATGATACAAATAGATGGAGAGATATACCATGTTCTTGGATTGGAAGAATCAACATTGTGAAAATGACTCTACTACCCAAAGCAATCTACAGATTCAATGCAATCCCTAACAAACTACCACTGGCATTTTTCACAGAACTAGAGCAAAAAATTTCACAATTTGTATGGAAACACAAAAGACCCCGAATAGCCAAAGCAATCTTGAGAACGAAAAATGGAGCTGGAGGAATCAGGCTCCCTGACTTCAGACTATACTACAAGGCTACAGTAATCAAGACAGTATGGTACTGGCACAAAAACAGAAAGATAGATCAATGGAACAGGATAGAAAGCCCAGAGATAAACCCACGGACATATGGTCACCTTATCTTTGATAAAGGAGGCAGGAATGTACTGTGGAGAAAGGACAGTCTCTTCAGTAAGTGGTGCTGGGAAAACTGGATAGGGACATGTAAAAGTATGAGATTAGATCACTCCCTAACACCATACACAAAAATAAGCTCAAAATGGATTAAAGACCTAAATGTAAGGCCAGACACTATCAAACTCTTAGAGGAAAACATAGGCAGAACACTCTATGACATAAATCACAGCAAGATCCTTTTTGACCCACCTCCTAGAGAAATGGAAATAAAGACAAAAATAAACACATGGGACCTAATGAAACTTAAAAGCTTTTGCACAGCAAAGGAAACCATAAACAAGACCAAAAGACAACCCTCAGAATGGGAGAAAATATTTGCAAATGAAGCAACTGACAAAGGATTAATCTCCAAAATTTATAAGCAGCTCATGCAGCTCAATAGCAAAAAAACAAACAACCCAATCCAAAAATGGGCAGAAGACCTAAATAGACATTTCTCCACAGAAGATATACAGACTGCCAACAAACACATGAAAGGATGCTCAACATCTTTGCTCATTAGAGAAATGCAAATCAAAACTACAATGAGATATCATCTCACACCAGTTAGAATGGCCATCATCAAAAAATCTAGAAACAATAAATGCTGGAGAGGGTGTGGAAAAAAAGGAACACTCTTGCACTGCTGGTGGGAATGTGAATTAGTACAGCCACTATGGAGAACGGTATGGAGGTTCCTTAAAAAACTACAAACAGAGCTACCATATGACCCAGCAATCCCACTACTGGGCATATACCCTGAGAAAACCATAATTCAAAAAGAGACATGTACAAAAATGTTCATAGCAGCCCTATTTTCAATAGCCCGGAGATGGAAACAACCTAAGTGTCCATCATCAGATGAATGGATAAAGAAGATGTGGCACATATATACAATGGAATATTACTCAGCCATAAAAAGAAATGAAATTGAGCTATTTGTAATGAGGTGGATGGACCTAGAGTCTGTCATACAGAGTGAAGTAAGTCAGAAAGAGAAAGACAAATACTGTATGCTGACACATATATATGGAATTTAAGAAAAAAAATGTCATGAAGAACATAGGGGTAAGACAGGAATAAAGACACAGACCTACTAGAGAATGGACTTGAGGATATGGGGAGGGGGAAGGGTAAGCTGTGACAAAGTGAAAGAGCGGCATGGACATATATACACTACCAAACGTAAGGTAGATAGCTAGTGGGAAGCAGCCGCATAGCACAGGGAGATCAGCTCGGTGCTTTGTGACCGCCTGGAGGGGTGGGATAGGGAGGGTGTGAGGGAGACGCAAAAGGGACTGGATATGGGAACATATGTATATGTATAACTGATTAAATTTGTTATAAAGCAAAAAATAAAAATTAAAAAAAATTTCATCTTATTAAATGTGTGTTCTTGTGCCTTAAAAGAAAAGAAACTAGGAAAACTGCTAAATGTGATGCATATCTGCCAAGAGAAGAAAATTCTCATTCTTGGGAAAATAGACAATCACATTAGGATAGCTGGATAAAAATGAAACATAAATATCTGCAAGTCTTAAGGGAAATCATTAGTCTAAACAGGAATGCTAAAAGAACAGACTGTATAAGGAAAAAGGAGGGTCTTTTCCCATCACTGACTAATTTATGCAGAAGCTAAACATACAGTGATCATTGTGTATTTGTTTCCACTGCACTGCTTGAATTAATGTCTCCAAGGAATAGACAATCAAGTGAAATCAGAATTAAGAACCTCTTTCCTGAATTTCCAAGTCCCAAATTAGCATTAACTATTTGTTATTCAGAATGCTGTTGTTCAAAACTATCTTAATGAAATTATCTTTATTTTTGGAACATATTCCTTATCATTTGTTTAGTGTTTTGAATGTAGTTCCTTGAAGAGAAAAATCATGGGGATGAATTTGCTAATTAAATTCCCCAAAAGGATTTAAGAAGAACAGAGACTGTATTTCCATCCTGAGTTAGAGTAGATACTTGAGGCTTAGTCCACTGAACAATGACACAGAGAGGGAGACAACAGACCCTACCTCCTGATAAGCTACAGGCATGTTTGTGGTAAATAAGATGAGTAGCCCCAGGAAATGCTAGGACCCATATGGATCTCACCATCATAATGGAGAAGACAGAGTGTCTAGAGTGGGGTGGAGTAAAGGGAAGGAATCAGAAGTCTATAGAAGCAGTGGGCCATCCTGACACTTCCACCTTGTTGCCTCCCATAGAGATTATACAAATGATAGACAGGGTGGGTAATGTTCAAACAATAGTGTGAATTTCTGGCTAGATGGTAGTATGGGAATGTCTACACACTGCCTTTGGATGCGAGAAGTCTAGCCTCCTGTGGGGATCTGAAATAATGTTATTTGGTGACATAGTCTGAGAACTTTCCTCTCTCTCTCTCCAAATCTTCACATGGTAGAGTCAAGAATTTGGATAGAGCGTAGCTATTCACAATTCTACAGGATGTGGATGACCTAGAGAAACATTATTTCACTTCTGGGAAATTTTCTGTGTGACCTCAATATACTCAGGACTGATGGCCAAAGGGATATGTGTGTATTAAATACAAATATCCTTTGATACTTTTTTCTTTACTTTTGTAAAGGGAAGAATTTATCAATATCCAGAATCTGAAATTGTGACCATCATTATATTACTTATACTTATCAAATTTTCAGGTATTAATATGAAGGATGAACTTTAAAAAATTTAAATTTGCCTCATAAATAAACAGAAATACATATTGCCTGAATTTTTAAGAACTTTAAAACACTGCATTTTTTAAAAAGAATGTCAAAAATGCCCACAGAGCCCTTACTGATGAGGTGCGAATCCTGGGCTTCTCATTGTCATGTAGTTAATTTGGCTTCTGCTCTGGATTCCCTGGCTTGATCCACCCTCCAGTTTCCTTTCCCCTCCCATGAATTCTGTGCAGAAATAAGTGAGGGGGCTGTAGGAGAAGGTGGAAGCAGAGATTATGTTTGGAGATTTGTGGGTGAAAGATTCTCAAGAACTCTGGAAACAGGTAAAGGAACGGAGGGATACATTGAGCAAAGGTTCTTCTCTAGCACCAGCTGGAAGCATATTTTTCTCCTGTCATCAACAAGCTAATTGTTCCACTCAGTCTCCCAGGTATGCCAGACTGAACTTTATTGACTTGTTGTTCCAGTCAGATGGCAGAAGGCCCCGAATTCCCTCATTCTCTAGGTTTCCAATCTGGTTACTTGATTATCATTCTATATGATAGTTTTCCAGGATGGACTCTCTCCAAATGGTTTTTATTCTTCCTTATGTCTCAGATCAGCTGGTACAGATTCAAATGTTATAATGTTCTAACAAGGAGCTCTGACTGAATCCAGGTTAAGCAAGAGAAGGTGTTCTTTGTCTTATGCAAATGTATTTAATTCCTAAATCAAGGTGGACAGATGTTATAACAGGATCTAATTTTCAAGGTAGCCTACCATGTTTGTATTTTTATAGAAAAGTCATGAAGCAGTGGATGGGACCTAAACAAGTTATAAGAGGAAGAAACTGGAGAAGCAAGATGAGAAGCAAAGCAAAGCAACTACAGAGGTTTCTGACAGTGATGCAAAGCCAGAAAATTAAGGGCAAGAATCATTGACAACTATGGATGGCAGAGGTTAAAAACCTTCATTTGAGGGTCAGAACATCTAGATTTGGAACCCAGCTTGCCATCTTAATGCTTTGATTTTCTCAGTAGAAATAGGGCCAGTATTCTTCACTACCTATTTTTAAAGTTGCTATGTCAATTGCAAGGGCAATCATTAGTAAGTGTTAATTATGTTACCAAAAATGTTCTGATTAATAAATGATTAACAGTCAGAGGAAACTTGAGAAAAAAGAGAATTCTCTTCAAATATTTAAGTGGCCTAGCTGTCAATTAAAGAAGAATTAGTTGTACACCTACGAGTTTGAACCTGAACCAGCAGAAGAAATTTAATTGGAAACAGATTTGAATCATTATATGGAAAAATTTTACTGTTTTTTAATACAGACTTTGAAAATAATAAAATCGATAGGTATTTATAGCAGAAATTTTGAAAAATTGAAAGAAGTTGAAAGGAAAAAGAGTTATGCATAATCCCAGGGATATGAAAACGTTTTCCCCTGAAACAGTTGAATAAAAGTTATTTATTAGAATTTATTTCACTCTTCAAATTAATTATTTCTCACAGTCAGTTTTCTTATTGAATTTGAGAACAAATGAGGAGATATATTCAAGCTATCACCAAGCTAAACTTTTTGTTTATGACAGGTAATGACAGGAAAATTTGAGAATGCCCACAGTAAGTGTGACCATCCTTATCAGCCTGTCTTGTTACAATGGGGTCTGCTTTGTTAGGGCTAGAATTATTTTGTTCCTGTACATCATGAAATATGCAATTATTGACCCTCAGTCTCACCAAAGAAAACTATAACTTTGTATTCTCAGATCAATCAATAATCCTGTATAAAATATATATCCTATATAAAATACTTTATAATTTAGAACACAACACTGATATTCTGTTAAGAGCCTATTTTTGTCTTAGTTTAAAATAAAGATTATGATAATGTAAGTAGAGGCACCTCCTAGCTAATCATTAACCAAAAGTATGTCACTTAAAGCTTCTGCTGTTTCAGTTCACTGTATCCACACACCCACCCCCAACCCTGTTACTGTGTTAATTGGATATGATTTGTGCCAGTAACTCACCAGAACTCTTACCCAGGCAAAGTTATCATGTCATTTCATAGATGCTGAACCACAGTTTTAGTTGCCTTTCCCATGCTTAACAGACTTCTTTGTGACAATACTTGGAATCATTCAAGAAGAGGTTTCCTGTTTTTTGTCATTTTACACCCATTATCTTGTTCCATTGTTATCTTGACATGTTCCCTTCTCACAGCTTTGACTCAGAAGACTGAGATAATAAATGAGTTTAGGCTGTGTTCGGAAGAGACTAGAAATTCTCAAGAATGACTGTCCTCTGAAAAGCTTACACAGCTTCACTCTGCCCCCATTCGGCTCTGCAGGCTCGCCATGGCTGGCTTCTCTGACTACCATCAGTATTTCTTCCCCAAGACGAATTTATATTCACCTCTCAGGTGGGTGGAAAAGGAGACCCTTGTGCAGAATACTGCTACCTAACAGTTGGACTCATGGTTCATGTGAATTCCCTGAGAACTCAGACAGAAATGGAGCTAACCATGCATAACCTTGCTGATCCCCTTCTCAGGAATAATTCTGGAGATCGAATGAGGATCTCATTCCATTCAGTACTCTGGTCTTTATCACTTTAGCTTTGTCACCTTCTCTAGTCAACCATGATCCTCTATTCCCTTACCCTGCTTTAATTTTCTTCTTTGTATTTTCACCATCTGATCCATTATGCTATAATTGGTTATTCAACTATTGTTTGTCTCCATCTCCCCCCCCCTCAAAATAAGAGCAAGGACTCTGCTTTTATCTATTACTGCAACCCCAGTGCCTAAAGCAGTGTCTGGAACTCTGTGGATATTCAATAATATTTGTTGAATAAAGGATAAATGACCTAGCTGGAGAGATGGATTATAGAAACAGCTGAAAAATGTGGTGGTTTGCTTTATCATACACATATGTTTTCTTGCTTCCAACATTTGTTTTCTTGCTTCCAGCATAATAAGCACACATATAGACTTACAAACAGAAATTAAGAGTGGCTTAGGGCCTCCCTGGTGGCGCAAGTGGTTGAGAGTCCGCCTGCCGATGCAGGGGATACGGGTTCGTGCCCCGGTCTGGGAGGATCCCATATGCCGCGGAGCGGCTGGGCCCGTGAGCCATGGCCGCTGAGCCTGCGCGTC
Source organism: Mesoplodon densirostris (assembly GCF_025265405.1). Classification (NCBI taxonomy): domain Eukaryota; kingdom Metazoa; phylum Chordata; class Mammalia; order Artiodactyla; family Ziphiidae; genus Mesoplodon; species Mesoplodon densirostris. The sequence goes on along the minus strand of NC_082663.1, from coordinate 38,463,111 downwards.
CGGAGCCTGCGCGTCCGGAGCCTGTGCTCCGCAACGGGGGAGGCCACAACAGTGAGAGGCCCGCATACCGCAAAAAAAAAAAAAAAAAAAAAAAAGAGTGGCTTATATGATCATCTTCTGTGAAAAAGAATATGCACTTAATAAATATTTTTGATTGAGTAAATGCATTAATGAAAGCATGAATTTGACAACCAATCAAAAATTGTTTTTCTAATCAGAGCCCTGAAAGAAAAAACCCAAAATAAATAAACAAATGGTACAGCCTTATTATACTTTCTTGAATATCTGTGGGGATGTATTGAGAAAGACAGTGAACTTTCCTTCTAATTGTTAATAATGAGACTATGAGGAAGCCCTAGATCTCAAAATAAAATATAAAGCTAATGTGTACTATTGGATGATAAATAAGTTGAAATTTAATAGAAGAATTAGAAAAAAATTTTCAATTTGCTCCTCATTTCACTGGAGACACAACTTTTTGGTCAGAGGTGATGACAATTTTCTCAACAAAAAAGCACAGCTAAATGGAACAGTAAGGCCTGAGTGTCTTCCATCTCAAGGTCCAATTTAAAAATAACTTTCTGTCTTCTCTAAAGATATGGAAACAGGGCCTTGAGCAGGCTCTAGCAGATATAGGTTTTTCAGCCCATCAATAAACACTGACTTGACCTGCCTTTTAAAGACTGACTGGTCCCACGACCCTTTCAGACTTGCTGTGCATAAACTGGACCACAAGGATGTCCTGGGACAAAGGATCAACTTCCAAGATCCCAAGGACCCAGCAGTGCCATATTACCTTCCAGCTTCTGGGAGGGGATTCTTGATTTAGTCTTACACATAAGTGTACAGATGCTCTCAACAGCCTGGTAGGGTGCCCAGTGCAGGAAAAAGTGTTATGCTTCTTTTTGCAAAGTACCATTAAAAGCCATGAACGATGCCCAGCCTGAGTTAGAGATGCTTCTTAGCTTTTTGTCTTACTTAGTATGCCTTTAGTATTTGTATAAGGTTTCTCTATAGCCATTTATCAGTTCCTAAATTTTGGGCAGTACAGTTTGGGGAATAATTTTCCCCACACTTAATAAGTAATAAGATACAAGAAAAAGTACATTTCAAAACTTGTATCTAGTATTATGTATGCAAAGTGCTATCTCTATATGGACCTCCTTAAAGAAAAGAACTTCCAATTTCTGACAGCATTCTGCGACAGTCCCTAATCCTAATTTTCTTCTTTTAAAAGAAAAAGAAAATTTCAATTTCTCTTATCAAAATTTATCTTTACCTTTTCACTGCTTACATCCATTCTTGCTCATCAAGCAAATCCATCAAGCCATCTGTTTACCTCTGGCTAAAATACTTCTAAAGAGTTCTGTTGTACCATAGCCCTTATTGAACTATTAGATAGTTATTCATTTTGATGGATTATCAACTGGGATGGGCCATGTTTTACTCAGAGCTTAGTACCAAAGGAATAATCATAATGATATTAATTGCTGCTTTTATTGAAAGTTTATTGTACATGGTAAAATTTTAGACATGACATACATTAATTAGGTCATTTAGTCTTCACAATTCTATTAGAGATGATTATGTTTTTATAGGGGAAAGAGCAGAAACACGAAGTTAATTCACACACTTAGTAAATAGTGGAGTTGAGATTCAAAGTCATGTAAAAGTCATCAGTTACTCCTTACTAGAGTGTGTGCAGTATGCCCTCAAATATTTTCTGAATAAACAGTTATTTGTTGAGTGTAGAGTTGTTAGGGGCTTAGTGTAGCCAACAAGATCATAAACCCTCCAAAGTAATTCTGGAAATACCCACTGTTCATTTTATTAGTATTTTCATTGCAAGCCTTTCCCAGTAGCCTCCCAGAAGCCTCACTGTTTTTACCACCCTTTTGTCTAATGACTGCACCCCAGTCCAGTTTGGCTGGTGCCATTGTATCTATCAATGAAAAAGTCCTACTTGGAGTGTTTGCAATATGCTCTGGTGCACATTTGTGTGTTTCCTATACCTATCCCCCTTGCAGCTTAATTCATAGTACTTAGTTAACTCCTATTTATATGTATGTCTTCTTCTGGGGAGGTACTTAATTTTTTCCTAACATTCTCTGCTCTTGGGCCATGTCATTTCACATGCAATCTGTACCTTTTTTCTTGACATCTATCTTGCCCAAGTTCTCAGTCTAATCGTCAAAGACACACAACTGAAAGGCCCTGTTACATGGGAAAGGTCAGTTGGTCTTGTGCTAAAAGAGACAGACAGTTCATTGTTTGCAGCCTTAGAATCAAGTGAAAACCCCTAACTCCTGAGGAAAGCTGACAGAAACTTCTAAAATACATCACATTCCCCTATAATGAGAGCTGGCTACATAGAGTTGGAAGCTAAGAGACACCACTATAGCAATGTTACTCTTTAATGTTTTGAAAAGTGGCTGCAAATAACAAATATCAGCTTTTTAGATTTTTTTGTAATAACCATCACAGAGTTCTTAGAATGGGGTCATTAGTAGCTTATTTTTGTAGTCCAGTAATTTAGCTAAGTGGTTGAAACATCCAGGGTCATTTCAAATCCCAGTACGTCATTTATGGTAGGCAAAAGAGAGGCCCCATATAAAGGCCCTGTTCTTTATATGGGATCCATAACAGCACCAGCATCTAATATTTCTTCAGTATTTACCGTGTGTAGACATATACTAAACACTTTGCATATATTATTAAATTTAGTACCTGAGATAGATACTAATATTATTACCTTCATTTTGCATGTGAGGAAATTGAGACATAGTTAAATTAATTAATTCACCCAATGCCACACAACTAAGTAAAGGGAACTAAGATTTGAACCTCGGCAATATAACTATTGCATAGCCTTTGCTTGCTTAACAGGAGCCAAGAGACTCCCTGGAAATGTATTTGGGTGAAAGGGGCAGAATATAAGATTGGATAAGCAATAATTTATTGTCTTGGGGTATCTTCTCAGGATATGGTACTGGAAATTCTGGCATAGATGTCCAGAAATGTGGCAAACTCACATGCTAAGATGGCTCTTAGAGGTCTAAAGAAAGACTGGGCCAATGCTGAGCAAAGTAGAATGCTTGAGTTGCCTAGGAAGATGGTAGAGAAGGAATAGAGAGATTGAGGGAAGAGGAAAATCTGGAATGGATATATTATGCAAATTAAGAAAATCTCCCAGAGAGTGTGCCATGGAAGGTCGCAGAGGACACACTATTTACAAAATCTATCCGAAATGATCTAAGAATATCAGCAGCACTAAGAAGTCCAGTGGTGGCTCTGTAGGTCAGGGCTGATGGTAGGGGAAGCAGTTATAGACTTGGGATCATTAATATCCATAGAGATGATGAGGTCCCAAAGTAATAGAGGGCAAATGTTGGTGCATAATTGCCTAACAATTTCTGTAATGGCCATCAAGTTTGAAGGGACATCAGTGGGCTTTACTTGACCCATGCTGAGTTGCAGAGATGGCTAATAGAACTTTGTATCCCTATAAAAAAGTAGGGGGGCAAGTATTTTTTTTAAGCTTAATATCAAAAACTGAAAGAATGCAAGAATGGAGGAACAGGAGACTGAAAGTGGTAAAAAGTCACTCTCTTGCTTAGACCCTAGAACTAAGCCCATTTTCAAATTCAGAACCCATTGACAGAAGAGGTGGTTGGTTCACTAAATGCAAGCAGCATGAAACACCACAGCAAAGAGATTCTGTGAAGATTCTCCCAGTTCTTCCCCAAAGGAACCTGTGGCTATTTACTTAGGTGTATTTACCCTGGGGAAATAAGAATATCTAGACATTCTGAAGACAATTAGACACAGTGTCTGATTTGATATCCAGAGAACCAAAACTTTTCATCATGGTAGAATAATGGCTTGTCAGAGCCAGGTGATAAATGAACTTCTGGCACATGGTGCCCATGGTCAAGTGTTCTCTCTTTATCAGGACCCAGTTATACACCAGGAGCTGTTTTTCAAGATTCTACTCTAGCAATGACACCACATTTAGTGCAATGGATGCAAGCAGGGCTTCTACTTCGTTAAGCCTACACTAGTCTACATTCTATTGTCACTCTCCTGGATTCATTTAGATTCTACAGAGGCAGAATGGCAAATTAAATCTAGATACGTATGATACTTAATTTTGTATGTCAATTTGACTGGGCCATGGAGGACCCAGTCCTTTAGTTAAACATTTTTCTAGGTGTGTCTGTGAAGATATTTCTGGATGATATTTACATTTGAGTCAGCAGACTCCATAAAGAAGATTGCCCTCCCTGGTGTGAGTGGGCCTCATCTAATCAACTGAAGGCCTGACTGATCAAGCTGGTACATTAGTCTTTTCCTGCCTTTGGACTCAAATGGAAACACTGGTTCTTCTGGGGTCTTGAGCCTGCTGTTTTTCAGACTAGAACTTAGATAAGCTATCCTGGTTCTCAGGCCTTTGACTTGAGCTGGAACTACATTATTGGTTCTCCTGAGTCTCTAGTTCACTGACTGACTGCAGATCTGGGACTTCTCAGCCTCCACAATTATGTAAAGTGATTCCTTATAATAAATCCCTCTCTCTTTCTCTCTTTCTATATATAGATATAGATAGACATAGATATACATATAGATAAATATAGATATAGATGTTTTCAAACACTTTGAAACTCATCAGTGAGTTTGCAACAAAGCTACATTTCTCACTGGCTGATACTTCTCAATGACTGGCAGGAAGAGATAATAAGGCAGGTCTATCCCTGGGAGATGTGGGGTTCCTTGACTGGCAACCTTGACTCAAGGACTTCTTACTGACTTTATCAAAATGTTCTTAGAACTGCACATCAGTCAGTGTTTTCTGACCCAATCTTCATCACAGGGGCTAGACTTGTATCACAGTCTGTCAGTTCCCTTTACCTCATAGGTGTTTCCCCCAAACACTTTACCATCTTCATATCTTGGTGCCTTCTTGAAGGACCTGAACAGAAGAAGAGAGGCTTACCATTCAGTTTTGCCTTGGTCTGGTTTCTCCCTAAAGCAACACTTGAAATAACTTCTTGGGTTCAGTTTATTTGGAAGATAATCCCAGGGTGCTGGAGTAGAGAAGCAGAAAAAGTGAGACAGGAAAGGAAGCAAAGCCAATATAAGGATGTGTTATAAAGATTACTGTAGTGGGCAATGGGGACTCCATTCTGCCAGAACCTCATGAGAAGGATATAAACAATTCCCAGAATTTTCATCCTAAAGGACAGGAGATGGATCATTTATCCATGAGCTGTTATTCACCATTGTTGAGGATTGCTCCATCATAGCTCCAGGCTGTGCTGAGTTGGTTCCTTCAAATCTGAGAATACACTAGAGCAGACGATAAGACACATGGTGCATGGGAGAGCAGACACACTGTTTATCTTTTCCTCTTTGAATCTCTAGTGCCTTATGCATATTTGTTCTCAATAAGTATTGAATGAATGAATAAATGAATCAATGAACAAATGAACGGGTTGATTGTTAAAGATCATTTACTTTAGTAGTCCTCACATACCAGTCTGTGAATGGACTGTATCAGAATCACCTGTGGAGACTTAAAAAATCAAATATGTTACAGTTCTATCTTTTGAGTACTGATGATTCAGTACACCTGGTACTGTGTTTTAAAACATTTCTCCTGTGATTTAAAGGCAGAGCCTGCCCTGGGATCTACTGATCTAATTCCATCAACTAAAGCCTATCTTTCTTTTTTTCTCACAGAAGATATTTATGAGATGGCCTCCCAAACATCTGAACTGTAGCTTTTTAGGTTTTGTAGGTAATCGCTTCACTCAATTTGACAACTTCCATTTGCCAGTGATTGAGGACAGTTCTATAGACAGAAATAAAATTTATAATTATACATCATTTCAGGTATAGACAATATTTTCCTATACATAGATTGGTACTAAATGAGAGAATGGATTGATTTAAGTTTCACATCTTTCCATTTCCCAGTTAGGACTCAGCAGGAGTCAATAATGACACACCCACCTGAAATACAAGGTATCTTAAAAAGACATGTCTCAGTGCTCATGGGATCTGAGGTCATGGTTAGAGATGAGCTCAAGAGAAGACACAGACATGAGCAGA